>NW_017729029.1:3685271-3694843 GCF_001723915.1 Gavialis gangeticus
CAGCCCCCCTGAATGCCCTCTGACCCCTGCCCGCTCTCCCATTCCCACCCCCCCACCATGGCTGTCCCACTGGGCCCAGCTCTTTAAAAAAAAAATCCCCCACTCACCAGCTGCTGCTGCAGCCGTTGGGGCTTCTGGGGGCTTGTGGTGGAGCCCCCCACATAGCATGGGGCAGTGGGAGGGCAGTGGGGAATGCCCTCCCCACACTCCACATGGCAAGAGCTGGTGAGTTGGGGCTTTTTTCTGTGAAAAAGCCAGACTGGGCGAGGCAGTCATTGACGGGGCTGGGAGAGTGGGTGGGGAATGGGGCCAATTTGGAGATCCAGCTGATTCAGTGGCAGCCGAATCTCTAAATCAGATTCAGCTGAATGAATTGGGGACAGTGATTCAAATCACCATACCAAATCACTGTTCCCTGAATTAGCCGAACCCAAATCCGAAGCAAATACTAGCCATTTTGCACAGGCCTAGTAAACAAGTATTATATGCACTGAGTTTGGGTTAAGTATATATCCCAAGTCTGTGCATAGACTTTTTTTCAGTCAGGACACTACACAGCTAACAAGAGTGTGCTGTATATCCCCACACTCCCTGGCAAGCATTCCTACTGATATGCCCAGCTCCCTGCCATCAACCACCAGGGCTAAGGACAGACATTACATATAAACCAGTTTAAGTGATCAGAGGCTGGTTTAAACCTGTAACAGAACAGATGTTCAGTGCACGTAAACCAGTTTGAAAATGGTTGAAACTGGTTTGAGATGAACCTGTCTGAATGTAGTATCAGACTTAACTTACTTGGGTCAAACTGGTTTATGCAATATCTGTCCCAGACCCCTTGCTGGTTTAAGATTAACCAGACTTCTCCAGCATCCTGGCATTCTCTCTGGGCTGGGCAGGACTCTTGGCTCCCCTCTGTGCCCTGGCTGGAGGTCTGGCAAAGATTGTAGGCACAGCAGGGTCTGCCTGGCCTCCCCCTCCCCTACCCCCTTCCCTACACTGCTCACTGCTTAAGCAGGAATCCCCCCCCACTTCCATCTCCCACAGCACAGACCTCAGCCCCATGGACCCTAGGCTTGTGGTATGCTAGCTAATGCTGAGAGAGGAGTGTGTGTGTGTGTGTGTGTGTGTGTGTGTGTGTACGCACAATTCCACTGGGACAGGCAGATAGAACAGTGACCGCTCAGGGCTTTTTGGAGCTAATCAACAGGTCAGCTGGTAAGCTTTTTAAGAAGAGTTTGAACTAATGAAGAGAGGGTATTGTTTTGCTGACGAGGTAATAAATATTGTTATCAGCCCCCTGCTGGCTTGCTTGCCTGTCAGCTTGCTGCAGACTATAAAAAAGCAGGGAGGGAGATTGAAAACCTGCATTTCATCAATAGATGCATGCACTGCACATACACACCCCTTGCCTCAGAGTGCTAGCTGGGGGCGGGGGGCTGGCAACACTCCCACCCCTTGAGCAGCGAGTGGGGAAAAGCCTGGGAAGATGCAGGCAGACCACACTAATCAGAGCATCCTGTCAGGGCCTGGCCTGGCCACGCCCCCCTCAGCTCAGAACTGTGGAAGGGAAGGGAGGGCTGCTCTAGCACCCCAGGCTTCTAGCTTGAACCACTGCAGGCATGTGTCTGAATTTCTTCAGTCCAGAGAGAATATCTGTCCAGTTACAAACCAATGCAACCTAGGCAGGTTGATTAACCTGCAGAGGTTGAATCAATTCAGGCTCAGGCTTTTTAAATGTTTGTCCCTAGCCCAGATATCTCCCAGCTGACACCATGCCTCAGAGGTATCAGCATCTCTCAGTAAGTGCTGAATGTTACCAGCAGATGTAGGCAGGAGGTGCTGTGTCACCAGCACTGCCTGTGTATTACCAGCAGTACAGTCAGTGGGTACTGAAGATTGTTAACTAGTACAGCCAGCAGATAATGAACATCACCAGCAGGAATAGTCAGTGAGTACTGGGTACTGCCAGCTGGTACAGTCAGAAGAGACTGAGTACTGCCAGCAATAACAGTCATCACTTGGTGAGTTGCAAGACTGCTTCTGACCAGGGAATTAGAGAAGTCCATGTCCTACACTCTAGGCAGGGCTTGGCTGGGAGCTATGGCACTGTCCCCCCATGTTGTCCAAGCAGCAGGTACTTGCTGTGCAATGGGACTTGCCAAGCGTGTTGTGAACTGTATCATATGGACTTGACAACAGGCCTTGGAGGCATTGAAAGGAACAGGCCTCACACACAGAGACTGAGACACAGAGAAGCTGTACTCCTCTGCAGCCCCTGTGGCTGGCTTTGCTGATGTTTACCTTGCTCAACCCAGTTACAGGAAACCCTTGCTATTCATGGGTTCGGCATTCGCAGTTTCAAATATTTGTGAATGCTGAACCTGAATCTTAAATATGCTTACAGGAGCTCCTTGGGAGCTCTGCACTTACCGCTGCTGGGCTCCTGCCGCTGGGCTCTCACTGTCGCCATACAGCCATGCCCCCCCTGCCCCCCCGCAACTGCTGGGGGCACTGCGTTCATAAGCACAGACGACATTCATGAACGCAGTGCCGTATTCGTGGATTTTGCCATTCGTGGGGATCTCCAGAACATATCTCCTGCGAATGGCAAGGGTTGCCTATATTTCCTTCCAGGCTCCGGGCTGGCTGACACTGCTGGGTAGCAGCATCCTTCCCCTCAACACACCTGCTGTACATAGTGTCAGCCACCAGCACCTGCGCTAAGCACAGGTGAGAAGTTGTTAGTGAAGGGCTCTGGGCTCATCTTGAGCAGATCCCCTGGAGAAAGCAGATTCCACTGAGCCTGTTATAGCAGGATTGTATTCACCCCTCAAACCCACTCCTCCAGTCCCTGCAGCTCACATGGTCCAGAGTCTGTCTCCTGCCACCACCAGGGTCAGACTTGGGAAGAGGAGGATTCCACACTTGCAGTGACATGGGGCTTTCAGGGTGGGAAACCCATCCCCCGTCCTGTTGCTTGGCCATGAGCCGGAGTGCACACATGTGAATGTGCACATAATATGTGTGCACTATGAGAGGAAGCAGCCTCGTGAGGAGGAAGAGAGCAGGAGGATGCTCCCTCCACCACAGTGCTCTCTTCTCCTTGCCTGGCTTACAGGATGTTTACACGAACATTTCTGGCTGGTGAGGGACACACAGAGCCTCTGAGAAAAAAAATCTTCTGTTGTTCAATCACCAGATGGAAAGTAAACACAGCTGCTGCTCTAGCACAGCAGAGCCCCTACTTCTCATCAATCCGCCCACCACCCTGCCCCCTGCCTCGCTCCACTGGTGGGTCTCCAGTAAGGAGCACATGTTCTTTGGCTTTTGCTGCCAAGTGTGAAAGAGACTTCCAGAAACATGTATCATCACTTCCTACCTAGTGTGCATAGCCCTGAGGTTGCTGGCTGGCTTGAGGTAGATGTTCACATCCAACCTTCATCCTTCACCCGCTGTCATCCAGGCTCCTAGGTCATGTCCTACTCCAGTATCCCTTACATAGATAGCTAGTACTAGCTAAGCAGCTGGAGATCTTGTGGGCTAAGGAGAGGTGGCTGCCTTCTCATAGCAGGCCTCAGGTAGGAGATTGAAAGTCCTGAGCAGAAGGCCAGACCTAGAAGCAGCCACAGAATGAAGAGCAAGGAGAGCACAGCCAACCTCAGCAGCTCTGGAAGGATGGAGTTGGGGAGAGGCTTGACCTGCACGCTTCTGAAAGCTGGATTCGTGGAGATTTCAATTTCTGACCTGGCCACAAAAGCAATTTTAAGCATCAGCCTGTAGGGACAGAGGCCTGAGCATAACCAATGCCTACACCTCACAAACCATGTCAGAGCCCAGAGAACAAATACAGGTTTCCCTCAATTTATGCGGGTTCTGTATATGCAAATTCACTCTTATGCAATAACCCTTTTTATACTCCAAATTTGTTATATGTGATGTAAATTCACTCTTATGCGATTGGTGCCCCCCAAACAGATAAGTCTGTGGGGGGAGGGGAAAGGGCCATGGGGCCAGGGCCCCGCTCACCCCAGCACCTGCTGCAGCTGCTCTGGGAGTGGCTGACGCCAGCTACCTGCAGCCACTGGGCTGCTATGTGCCTCAGACTCCCCGGGGCTCCACTTGTCCCCACTCACCCCAGCTCCAGGGCTGCGCCATGCCATTGTGCAGGCAGGTGGCATTGGCTGCTCCTGGGGATGTGGCAGCAGGGGCTGGGGTGAGTGGGGAGAAGCAGAGGCCCAGGGTTGCAGCAGGGAGCAAAGCGGAGAGAACTGTAAGTGGGTGTGGGGCACGGGATGGGGGGGTACAGCTCTTGATGCTAGGCACAACCCAGGAGGCCTGTAGGCTGGGAGGCAGTGCCGGGCTCTTACTAGGGGGTGCATGTCCCTGGATCTGTGCATGGGACGAGAGCAGGCTGCTGCTGCAGGTTGGGGCCAGCGATGGCACTGGGCTCTTCCCGGTGCTCAGTGGTGGTGCTGGAAAGGCAGGTTGGGGGTGGGGGGAGGCTATGGCAAATTTTGGGGTAGCAGCAGCCCCCCTCCCAGCACCACTGCCCACCCCGAGCGCCAGGAAGAACCTGGTGTCACTGGTGGCCCCAGCCTGCAGCGGCAGCCTGCTCTCATCCCGCACGCAGACCCAGGGGCACACACCCCCCAGAAAAAACCCAGCACAGACCCCCAGCCTGCAGCCCTCCTGGGGTGCACATAACAGCAAGAACCGCCCCGACCCCATGCCCTGCACCCACTTACAGTTCCCTCCACTTTGTTTCCTGCTGCAGCCCCAGGAGCAGCCAATGGGCTGCACTGCACCCCCTCCCTTCCCTAGTCCCAGCCTTACTCCCTCCCTCCCTCACCGCCATGGTATCCTTATTTCTTACATTATAAACTGGGTTCCCTTTATGCGAATTCGATGTGTAGTTTTCTGGGAACTCATGTACATAAATCGAGGGAAACCTGTAACTTAGGAAGGACATGCTTAATGTCCACAAATGCAGGAAAAGCTATTCCAACACTGCCTAGGGTGATGGATTCCCATAGGTTCCCAGACACAGTAGCTGCAATGCGCTGCATCTGCAATGTGGCAAGTTGGGGTTAAATGTTGGGAAACATTTCCAAACTTAACCAAGAGCCTGGACAACAGAACCAGCTCCTTAGATTAACTACAGAACTGCCTTTCCCAGAGGCATTGTCTGCTGATGGTGGCTTGGGAAGAATGACATTAACCCTGCTCTGAAGTAGGAATAATGGCCTGGAAGAGCCTCTAGAAATCTGCCCAATTTTAGTATTTTTCTGAAATAAATTTGACAGCCTGGATTCACCACTACCAGGTCATCCAGGCAGGAATGTTCTCAGGACTGTAGGCCTGGCTCTGGGGAACAGCTTTTTGTAGTGTAAGGTGAATACTTTTAATTATGCAGAGTTGGTATTTTTAAGCATATTATATTCAAAGTCCTCTTTTACTATCTTTTTCTTCATTCCTTTTTTCTCCCTGAGCCCCTCCACAGGCAGCAGGAGATGGTTCTCTTAGCATCATCCTCCCAGACTTGGTCACAGCTGGCCCTGTCCCCTCAGGGTTATACTTCACCCAGACACATGTGAGAGCCAGCCCATGGGTTTGAGTGTGCACATGTGCTTAGTGGATACAGCTCAGAGACCTGAGGCAATCAGAAAGAAGCTCCAGCCATCCTACTGCCTCTGGGATTTTCCCAGCATCCTTTCTTCCTACCTTATCCCATCCTGATGAGCAGCACCTGCCATGGGGGGCTGGCGATGTGCTTTTCTTCTGCAGTCTTCCAGCCAGGGATGTGTTGCCACGGTCCCACATCCAGCCTGGCTCTAGGCTCAAGGCATTTCCCTCCTTTAACAGGCCATCTCATCAGTGGCATGACACAGCCACTAATGAGACACTCATAGATTCATAGATTGTTAGGGGCTGGAAGCGACCTTGCAGATCATCGGGTCCAGCTCCTCTGCTCTAGGGAGGAAGACAACTGGGGCTAGGTGACCCCAGCGACTCTAGTCTCTTCTTGAAAACCTCCAGGGTAGGTGAGTTTACTCCACAGTCTGGACACCCTGACTATGAAGGAATTTTCTCTGGTATTAAGCCTGAAGTGGCCTTCCAGAAGTTTGTATCCATTGGTCCTGGTCTTCCCCAGGGGTGCCCTAGTGGACAGTTGTTCACCAAGCTCCTGATGCACTTCTCTGATATACCGATAACCCGCTATCAAGAACCCTTTCAACCTTCTTTTCTTTAAGCTAAAGAGGCCCGGGTCCCTCAGCCTTTCCTTGTACAGCTTCCCTTGCAAGTCCCTGATCATACGGGTAGCTCTTTTCTGGACCCTCTCAAGTTTTTCCACATCCTTATTGAAGTGCAGCGCCCAGAACTGGACGCAGTACTCCAACTGCGGTCTGACCAGTGCTGAGTACAGCAGGAGTATCTCAATGCTGCTTAGACTATTCCCTATGGTTGCAGCCAGAATTTGGGGTTCAAATAAACCTCAAATTTACCAACAAAGCACAAAGGAAATCACCCCATTTTTCTATCTAAAGATAATGAATTTTGCCTGATTTCAGCGTGCCATCCAAGACAGTCCTATCTCCAGACCCAGGAGCCTCTGAGCCCTGCCCTTTCACTGGGGCTGGGCTCTCATTTAGCAGAAAGCTCCAAGCAGGTGAGTTGCACAATGCACATGGTGTTGTGTGTTGTTCGCTGCATCTCGCTCCAGCGCAGCTAGGGAGCCAAGGCTGTTTGAGTGGAGCTCTAGTGCCCTCGAGTGGGCAGTGCACTTCATGACACCTCTACAAACTAGGACACATCCAAGTAGGCAACTACACAAGTCAATTCACTGCTTCCCAGACAGATTTTACAGCAGCTCATGGTCACTCCGGCTGTTCTCTCAGCTGCTGGTAAAAGCTCTTGCAGCTTGTGCTCCGTGGATGATCAGCCCAGGAGAACAACTGCTGACAGGGATCTCTGACTCCCTCTGTGGATCCTGACGGGGTTACATAGGGCCAGGCAGTGCTCTGAAGTTCCCCGTCATTTAATCCAGTGTTATGCGACTGCCTGGCATGACCAGAGCATCACATCTCACTCAAACGCTCCAAAATCTATGGTGTCTCTGTGGGGAGGGATCTGGAAGACATCACATTGTTGGATCAAGTCACTTGCAGTAGAGTTTCTTTCCTTCCCTCCCTGGCTGGACCTTGCGTCTCCACTGGAGTTTCTTGCTTCCGGTTGCTAGCAGGAATCAGAACTGGGCAGCATCCTGCATCCCAGACTGGCACAGGGTTCCTGTCCCAGCCTCCTCTTATCAGAAACCGCAGTGATTCTCTATGTCCGCAGAGCACCTCTGTGTCCCCACAGCAGCTGGACATGTCGGAAGGTGCTTTGGGGGGAGTTGGGGTTTGGGCACCCCTTCTGTGCTCCAGCACAGTGCAGCCCACACTGGGGGGCTGGAGTGATGACAGGAGACAAAGGCACTTGCAGAAAGGAGGGGGTGGGGGCATAGGGGATCCACAGCTCCTGAGACGCTTGAAGTGGTGGGAAAATAGAAAGCCTTGTGTGCAGATGAAAAGACGTAACCCCCTAAGCTGTAGCATTTAAAGTCAGCTGGCTAGGGAGAAGCTGAGCGTTTCAGCCCTGCGGGAGCCCCAGGGTGAGGTGTGCCAAAAGGACTTGTAGCAGGACATATCAGCTTAGCTCAAGTGCTCTACATCAGAAAATACCAGCCCAGCAGGGCCGTGGCTGGGAGCACCCCTTCAGCACCAACCAGCCCTCGCAAAGCACTCTGTGGTCCTAGGGTAGTGTGCGGTACCTCGCTGACAGGGACAGGGCAGCCACCACAAAGCGCTCTATAGCCCTCGGCCTACAGGCAGGACACCAACACACAACAAGAAACCCCTGCTTCCTGTCACAGGGCACTAGGTTGTCCTTCTCCTTTTAAGGGCTGCAACTACTAGGGAGAGAGCCCTAGCAGTCAGGGCAGCCAGAATGAGTTAGTTGGCCCACACCTGCTGGCAGTCAGCTGACAGGAAGGGGCAGGTGTATATAAAGCCCAGGGCTGAGGCCAGGAGGGCAGTTCCCTGCCAGCAGTCAGAGGGGAAGGATTCTCCAGGGAAGAAGTGCCTAGTGATGTTGCAGCTGCCTAATATGCTGCACCTAGGGCTAAGGGGGCTCTATGAGCTCCACAGGTACCCTTGCCTACTAGACACTTAGTGCTAGGGCTGAAATCTGTTTCTCTTAAACGGTTAGAGCACACCCTGATCTTTTGTATTATGTTATAGCCCAGGGCTTATGTTTTGTTTGCTTTTGTATAACACCGGTGGTTTGGAAGAGGCTATTGGGGAAGAAGGAGGCCTCATTGGGGCTCTGCTATAGTGTAGGGGCCCCAGTGCTAGTGAGGGTGCTATTCAGGGGTGCACAGACCCCAGTGCCAGCATAGGCACCATGAGAGATGGGGCTGCAGTGACAACCTGAGGCCTCGGAAAACCAAGGCCTTGGAGGGATGCTGTGGAAGTACCCTCTGTGAGGCTTGGGGCATGGTAAAGGGCTGGTTTGGAGCCATGCATCTAGCTCAAAAGGCTGGGGTGTCCTGTGACATCTATTTTGGAATGGGACCCACAAGGGGTCCAGGAACCCACAGGGTTCAAGGAAATCCATCCGGACTGTGTCCAATGGGATGTGAAGGCAGCCTCCCTATATCATAAATCCATCAAGATGTGGCAGGCAAGACTAGAGGGACAAACTGGCACGGTCAAGGGGCTTTAGGGGTAACACAGCCATCCTTAGGGACCCCATCCCATGGAGCTTCCAAGCTGGTGGGCTAAGCTCCATGCCTGTGAGTGACCCTGCGGAGGGAATGATCCTGCTGGGATGCATCACCATCACCTCAACAATAAAACTTCAGTACACAGAAGAGCCTTGAGAGCATCTCGCTGTGCCCAGGGTGCATAGGCGGAGGGAGAAAAAATTATTTGGGGGGGCTGAGCACATGAACGCTCCCCCATCCCCCCAAATGGGGCACAAGAGAGAGCCCTGAGTGGTTTGTCAGGGGAGCGCCTGGCACGGGGAGGGAGTGGTGGCTCCTGCTACTGTGTGCACCTTGGGAGGCATAGGGGTGTGTGCCCCTGGATTTGCATGTGGGGAGGCAGACTGCAGCTGTGGGCTGGGGTCGGGGCTACACTGAGCTCTTCCTGGTGGGCTGCACTGCACTCATGGTGAACGGCAGCGGTGCTGGAAGGGGAGAATCGGAGGTGCTACAGTGAATTTTGGGGTGGCTGCAGCCCCCCCTATAGTCCCCCTCCCAGTGCCACTGCTGCCCATCCCAAGCATAGCCTGGCCCAGCCCCCCCAATACTGGGAAGAGCCCAGATTAGCCCTAGCCCCAGCCTGCAGCTGTAGCCCGCCTCACCCTGAGCAGATCCAGGAGCATACGCCCACCTCCTCCTCACGCTGGACACCGCCGGACAAGCCACTCGCAGCTCCGTCCCACACTCCAGCCTCAGCCCCACTCCCTCCCTACCCCTGCTGGGCTGCCTTGCAGCCCTACCACTGCCCCATGTCTGGGGGGCTAAG
>NW_017729029.1:3699843-3704388 GCF_001723915.1 Gavialis gangeticus
AGTAGTGAAGGATGATATGAAAAGCGCACATTATATTTTGAGAGATTAAGCTGTTGATTTTAGCACTGCCAGTAACATACAACTATTACATTCTAAATTGTGTAGATATGGTGCTGCAGGTATTTTTCACCCTGGCTGGCCCAGCTCAGCCTGGCTGTGCTGAAGCCCAATGTGACATACTTACAGGATTCCCGAGCACATCCTGAGCAGTTATGTTAAATATTAGAATTGCACTTCACATGATGTACCTTTCCACAAATAGATACCAGAGCTCTGCAAAGAGCTTCAGCACTTTGTCACTCATCAAGCTTCCAGAATTGTTGGGGTTTTTTAAATGCACATAAAAGGTATCCGTCCCACACTCCAGCCTCAGCCCCACTCCCTCCCTACCCCTGCTGGGCTGCCTTGCAGCCCTACCACTGCCCCATGTCTGGGGGGCTAAGCCCCATTAGCCCCCCACCCCTTCCATTGCCTATGCTAGGTCCTGCTCCTGACATCCCCACTGCAGCACCTGCTGGCCCTTCACACATGGAAACCAAGAGGGTGAAACTTCCTGGGGTAGTGTATCACAGACCAAGGCATGGGCCCATGACATGTCACCCAGGTAATGTTAGCCTTGCAGCCCTTTCTCCTTCCCTGCTCTTTGAGCCAGAGGCTGAGCTCCCCATCCCACTGGTTATCAATTCATAGAAACAAACAAGGCGAGGCCAAGAGGGGAGCTGCAGCTGAGGGCTTAGATTTGGGTTTGATAAGAGTAACTAATTGTATACAGCGCTCCATGAATGAGCCAGACCTGCCCCAGGTAAGTGTACATGGGGTGAAATATTAACCCAGAACTCCTCTGCTGAGAGAAGGGGGTTGCTTTACCAGGTCAGGGTTGTTTTACAAGGTCTTTCAGTCTCTGAGGAGGGGGGGTCCAGTATTCTCCCTATAGCTGTGCTCTCATACCAGCTTCTTCTGGGGTAGTTAATTCCACCTTTGAATCCAGAATGTGCACACATCTATAGTATGGTTGTATTAGTGATGTTGTAACCATGATGAACCAGGAATTATGCGAGAAGCTAGGATTTTTTAAGGGGTGATATCTTCTATTGGACACCCTGCATGGTTGGAATAACAAGTATTAATGACCCCCCCTCCTTTTTGATGGGTCTTGATCTCTCAGTAATCAACCTGTTTTCTTCTGCTAATTGTTTGTCTGCTGCCCCTGGGAATTTCCCTCCCTCTCCATTTTCACAGCTATACTCTCTGATCTTAACATTCACTGTGCTTGCTTGCTTCCCTCCTCAGACCTGATGAAGGATGTCTTGCATTGGAAAGCTTATCTAACTTTATTCAGCCATGCTGTTGGTCCAATAGAGAAGATATCACACCAAAAGAATCCTTGCCTCTCACACCTCCATATGCAGGCACATGCATACACCCAGGTGCTTGCATACACCATGTGCTTGTCCTCGCCCCAATCCATTTCCTGCCCCACACCTGCATTCGACATGTGGCCAGCTTGGCCTTAGCTCCCCAGTGCTGTAGCTAGAGCAATGCTTGGAGCAGCATTGTGAGCATGGCATGGTGAAGGGAGCTCATTAGAGCAGCTTCCCACTGCACACAGTTTAACCCAGTAGCTGTGGGGTTAAGACAAATCAGTGCTTGGGGTGAGGCCCTAGGGAGAAAAAAATCATTGAGGGGGTCTGCAGTTGCCACCCTCACACAGAGAGGACAGGAGTTTGGTATCCTTCTTCTTTGACAATCCCTTGCAGTTAAGGGTGATTGCCTTCCATGATCGTCTTATTCGTGGGTCCAAAGGTGGCTGACAAGGCCAATCTGGGATCAAAAGACTGCTATAACTCAGGCATGTGCTTCCATGCGCTGTGGGTGGCTCTGGATTCTTGATTCAGTCTGCAACACATGGTTTCTGCTGCTTCTGCTTTTCCATCTCCTGTTGTAAGAAGGTTTCAGAGTACTGAGATCCTTGCAGCAGACATTTCCTCCTTTTGGGCTGGTCCTGGGTGATAATCTCCCACAAATTGATGTTGATATGCATTTTTTCAAGTTGGTCTTGGGGTCCTTGAAGTGCTTTCTCTGCCCTTCTCTTGACCGTATGCCTCGACTGGGCTGGGAGAATAAAACTTCTTCATGAGTCTGGAACTGGATATCTGAATGATATGGCCAGCCCAGTGAAGTTGGGTGATGTTGGATGATCAGCACCTCAATGCTCCTGGTGTATGCTTGTAAGAGAAGGCTAATGTTGGTGTGTCTTTCTTCCCACTGGATTCAAAG
Organism: Gavialis gangeticus; assembly: GCF_001723915.1. Lineage (NCBI taxonomy): Eukaryota > Metazoa > Chordata > Crocodylia > Gavialidae > Gavialis > Gavialis gangeticus. The sequence continues at coordinate 3,702,121 of NW_017729029.1, forward strand.
GATCTTCCTCAGGCAGTGTTGATGGTACTTTTCCAATAACTTGATGTGTCTCCTGTATGTTGTCCACGTCTCAGCTCCTTACAGGAAAGTGAGGATCACAAATGCTTGATAAACCATGAGCTTGGTTTCAGATCTGATGTTGCAAATGTCAAACGCTGGTTTTCTCAAGTGTGCAAAGGCTGCATTTGCATAATTGAGGCAATGCTGGATTTCTTCATCACTGTCAGCCTTCTTTGAGAGATGGCTTCTGAGGTCCAGGAAATGCTCAGTGTTTTCCAGAGTCTCACCCTGAATCTGAATTAGAGCTGGGGACTGCTTATTAAGGGCTTATTGATGGAGGATCTTCTGGGGCATTTTTATAGGTGCTCCAGGAGTCGAGAGGAGCGCTTTAATTAGAGCGGCTCTCAGGAGCCGCTCCAACTAAAGTGCCTGAAGCATCTTGTATATTCAGCATCCCATGCTTCAAAACGGTGGCACGGGTGCTTTAACTAAAGTTTGTTTGATGAGCTTTAGTTAAAGTACCCCCACCACCATTCTGAAGCATGGGGACGCTGAATATATGAGATGCTGAGGCTGCCAGAGCATGCTAATTAACACGCTCCAGTAGACTCAATTAATCAAGTCTGCTCCAACACACTGTAATTACAGCGTGTCAAAGTAGGCGTCCCACATACATCTACAGGCACCCCTGAATGTTAAGTGTCAGTCCTATTTTCTTGTATGCCTCGGTAAAGATGTTTGCCTGAAGGTTTGCTTCTGAGTGAGCACAGATTAAAGCATCAGCCGCGTACTGGAGCTCAGTGACTGAGATTGGGATGGTCTTAGTTTTGGCTCAGAGTCGGCCAAGATGAAACAGTTTACCATCCTTTCAGTAATTTAGTTCCACTCTGACTAGAAGCTTGTTGGTGGTCAAAGAAGGCCACGTAGAGAGGTTTATGTTGTTCCCCGGCATTTTTCCTGCAGCTGGCAATCTGTGGAGATCATGTTAGTTGTGCCTCAGTTGTGCAGCACCTGAGAGAAGGAGACGGTATGAGACCTCTTAGAGATGGAGTTGCCTTGATGGGCCTCCTATATCCACCATTTCATGGGTGAGGTCAAGACTGTTCCCTTTGGCAGATATTCATGGGGGTTTTTAACAGCAATACTAGAGTCATGTAAAAACTGTAGTGAGTGTACCCTACACATGCCTCAGAGCAGGCCTTCAGGCAGTTTATGCAGAGTAGTAAATTTGATGCAAATTAGAAAAAGCACCCTAATATACATGTAAACGTGCCCATTGTATTACCAAAAACCCAGTAAGTACCATTTCGCCTTTTCAGAGACAAGACTAAAGCCCATCTGTGATCGAGACTTCTTTGCAAGCTTAGATGCAGAATTTAGGGACAGTTACAAATGCCTTAATGATTTCCCTTTTTGTACACCAAATTAAGATACAATTATATTTCCCAATAATCCTCCATTTTCTCTTAACAGGTAAGGTATTACTACCAGTGACATCAGAAATAGAGGCAAGAGACAGGTCTGTAACACAACCTTTAATTGCTTAAACTCCAAAGCGGCCTCCTTGGCTCTGCAGAGAACTAGCGGACCTCCTGTGTCTAAAAAGAAAGGCCTGCAAAGGATGGAGGATGGGATCAACCTCCAAGGAGGAATAATCTGCACTGGTCCAAACCTGCAGAGAGACAGAGAGTGAACCAGAAAAGCCAAGTCTGTGACTGAACTCCAACTGGCTACTGGAAGAAGGCCAATGTGGTGCCTATCTTCAAGAAAGGAAGGAAAGTGGATCTGGCTAACTATAGGCCCATCAGCCTGACCTCTATCCCAGGGAAGATCCTAGAAAAGATTATCAAAGAGATCATTCTTAACAGACTCGCCAATGGCAAAATCCTGAGGGATAGCCAGCATGGGTTTGTCATGGGTAGGTCTTGCTTAACCAATCTTATTTCCTTTTACTACCAGGTGACCTATCACCTGGACAAGGGGGAAGAGATTGATGTCATATATCTTGACTTAAAAAAAGACTTCAATCTGGTATCCCATGATCACCTTTTAGCAAAACTGGACAACTGTGGCCTTGGCTTCACCACGGTCTGTTGGCTGGGAAACTGACTCCGTGGTTGGACCCAGAGGGTGGTAGTTGACAGAATTCAATCGTCTTGGTGCCCTGTGACCAGTGGGGTCCCTCAAGGCTCTGTCCTTGGGTCTATATTATTCAACATCTTCATTAATGATGTGGACATTGGTGTCAGAAGCGGACTGGCCAAGTTC
>NW_017729029.1:3704551-3716469 GCF_001723915.1 Gavialis gangeticus
AGAAGCTTGAGAGAGTCCAGAGGAGAGCCACGCACATGATCAGAGGTCAGGAAAACAGACCTTATGGTGAGAGGCTGAGAGCTATGGGGCTCTTCAGCCTGAAAAAGCGCAGGCTCAGGGGTGATCTAGTGGCTGCCTGTAGGTTTATCAGGGGTGCTTACCAGGATCTGGGGGAATGTCTGTTCACCAGAGCACCCCAAGGGATGACAAGATCGAATGGTCACAAACTCCTCCATGACCGTTTCAGGCTGGACATAAGGAAGAACTTCTTTATTGTCTGAGCCCCCAAGGTTTGGAATAGACTGCTGCCAGAGGTGGTTCAAGCACCCACTTTGAACACCTTCAACAGACATTTGGATGTTTATCTTGCTGGGATCCTATGATCCCTGCTGACTTCCCGCCCCTGGGGAAGAGGGTGGACTCGAAGACCTTCCAAGGTCCCTTCCAGCCCTAATGTCTATGAAATCTGTGAAATGTATAAGAATCAGCACTTGTCAGCTACCTGCAACAGCACAGTATAAGAGTCTCACTTTATACCAGCTGGGGGAGACATGGGAGGGAGGAGGAAAGTGGCACACAGACTGGCAGCAGGTTGTCTTGAATTTGCTGAAGTCTTCCCCCTATTTACACCCAATATACATGTGTGGCTTATTTTAATCAGCATTCTGATTGGTGCTATTCAAATTTATTTGTTTCACTGAAACTTTAGGAACTGGACTGAACCAGTCTTCCTGTGGACTTGGCAGACGCCAATTAGCTGGCATCTGTGTCCTTGTGAAAAGTACATTTCTGGGAGAGAGGATTTCTTATCTCTTTCCCTCACCATTGGGGAATGCTACTTGCCATGTTCTGTTTCTTTTACTTTGCTGACTAGGCCAGTTGTAACATCTGCAAAGGGTTCTTCTGAAACAGGCTTTGGGGCCTGCTTTAGCCACACTTTTGCAAAGAGTGGGGAGCGGCCAAGGACGACACCACTGTAGCAAAGATTCTAGCTGACTACACACAGCTTAGTTGTTATCAAAAGGCAAAACATCAGTTGTTACTTTTAGCTGCTTGGTACACACTTTTCTACAAAAACAGTTACTGAATCTTGGCCTAGTCTAATATTAGTGACTTCATAGATTCATAGACTTGATACACAGATATTTTATTCTGCTTTCCCAGGCTACTCCTTATGATTTAAGTGCAAGCTTATTAATTAATGATGGTATACCAGCATAAGCACATATCGTTCATGACTCAGGCTGTTGCTAGGCCCATTTGCACTAGCCAGTGTGGTCTGTCAGTCATTGACCATGTTCACAACCTGAAATTGGGCCACAGAGGAAGTGACTGAATCTAGACCAGCAGTCAGGAAGATAGCAGCTCAAGTCCCTATTCTAATAAATTTTTAATTATTTGTACAAAGTGGAGAAGTTCCAGCAGGAGAAAGCCTCATCCCACCACAGCCACCAGCCTGCTAACTGTGCCACTGGGGAGGGAGGGTCAAGGTCTCTTGTTTGAGCAAAGCAGAGCAAGCTTGAATCTGGGTCTCCAGCATCCTTTGAGAATGTCTTAAACACTGGGCTCTTCTGCAATGGGATGAAGGTTTCTCCCTCTCTAGTTCTGACCATAAATTCCAGCCTCGGTCTCGAGCCCCTTTCCTGTCAACACTGGTAGGCACGTTCTCAGGAAAAAGACTAATTTTTGACAAATCAGAGTTTTCCAGTGAAAAACTGTGTGTTGAAAAATTCCTGGTGAGCTCTGCCCCAGGAGCACAGATGGAAAGCGACCTGTCCTATATCACAGAGGCAGCACGTGTCAGAATTGGAGTCAGACTCTGCAGTTCCTCCCTTCCCTGCTCTGCCCTTCAGACTACACCACCTCCCCTACACAAGCTGGGCACACTGTGTGCTTTATAGAGGAAAACAAGCCCAAAGCAACATCCAATGCTAAGGTCCCACCCCTGAAGAACTGACACATCAGCACACGGACCAGGGTGTCAGGGCTGTTTAGAGCCACTGGGTGGCAAAAGCAGCGAGGTGGTGCCCAGGCAGGAAGGGACTGGGCAAAGGAAGGTGAAGTCAGGGAGGCCTGGGCAAAGCAGGATGTGCTGGCGGGGAATCAGGGCAGAAGGGTGAAATGGAAAAATTGAGCTGAAGGCTAAATAAGCTGAGGCCCCAAGCTTTTGTGCCTGCAGTTCCCTTCCCCCATCTCCCTTCTCTTTGCTTACACCTCCCCCACAAATCCTTTCACTCCCTGACCTGCTCTGACACAGCCCTTCCTGGCTGTATTAGCTCCCATCGCCTGCACCGCTGTTTGAATGATGATTTGTTTGACAATCTGTCTCCTACCTGTTTAAAAATGGCTCTGGCTGGCAAGCTCTGGTGTGCAACCCGCAGGGAAGGTGGTGCCTTATCAGTGCAGGGTGGGGCTGTCAGCACCAGCTTTCATGGTTGCTAATCCTCAAGCCTGACAGTTTATTTGGAAAAGGGAATGAAGGAGAAGCAAGTCCCCAAATTCTCTTCTCCTCACCTGCTAATGCACCTGTCCAAACGGCCACACCCCTTGCAGGGCCCCTTCAGTCCCAGCTATAGGGCTTTTATCAGTCTCAAGATTTATTTTGGATGTTTGAGGATAAGATCTGGAGGACAAATTTTAAAGTGACCCTAAAGAGCACTGCACATATCTGACTCCTTTCCCCCTCCCCTCCTGACACACAGCTCTCCCTTCCTGGTGACTGGCATGGAATTACCAGAGCCTGGACCATTTCCAGAGCCTGGTCCAAGTGTGTGAAGTCCCCCCTGCCACTGTGGGTATGACTGCAACATGAGCCAAGGCTGCATCTCCATCTGATCTACTCAGACATGGCCACTGCTTCATGGCTGTGGTATCTGGACACTGGGTGGAGGAGTGTGTTGCCTGGTCACACTCATGACTGTTGCCAGACAACTTTACACAACCCATGACCCAACCAGTGCCACATCAGAGGCCCTTGCACAAGATATCTTTGCTGAGAGGATCCGTTCAACGTTCCCAGCTCCTTATGAGGCAGCACTGGGGGACTGTGCTCTAGTCTAACCCATTCCTCTGGTCTCTCCCATTCAGACTAAGGACAGATATTACACATTAACTGGTTTAAGTGATCAGAAACCAGTTTAAACCTGTAACAGAACAGGTGTTCAGTGCACATAAACCAGTTTGAAAATGGCTGAAACCAGTTTGAGATAAACCTGGTTGAATGTAGTATCAGACTTAACTGATTTGGGTCAAACCAGTTAAAGCAATGTCTGTCCCAGAGCCCTTGCTTGCTTAAGATAAATCAGACTCCCCCAGCATCCTGGCATGCTCTCTGGGCTGGGTGGGGCTCTCTGTTCCACAGTAGGGCTGGCCCCTCCCCTCCCCTGTACTCCCTGGCTGGAGCTCGGGCAGAGACTGCAAGCAGCTTCCCCCTGTTCCCCCCTCTCCTCTCCCCACTCCCTGCTAAGCAGGGATCCATCTTCCCCTCTGCCTTACACAGATATCTCTCAGCATTAGCTAGCAGACGACACGCTGGCTGCGGTCACGCTGTGGCAGATGGGACAAAGGCAAAATCAGCAGGTAGCTGGTAATGTCCCTGGTAATGTTGTTTTCTTAATGGACCGATAAACACTGAGTTAGCGGTGATAAACACTGTTATCAACTGCCTGCTGGGCTGGTCAGAAGTGGGGGGGAGAGGGAACCCCTCCCTAATCAGCACATCCTGCTGGGGCTTGGCCATGTCCCCCTCAGCTCAGCACTGAGAAAGGGAAGGGAGGGCTGCTTTAGTGTCCCCTGGCTTCTAACCTGAGCCACTGCAGGCATGTGCTTACATTTCTAGGATGTCTGTATGATTCCAAACTTATTCAGGCTAGCTAAGTTAGACTAACTTGCAAAGACTAAACCAGTTCAGGTTCAGGCTTTTTGAATGTCTGTCCCTAGCCCCTGAGAGCATCACCCCAGGCTCTCTCTCAAAAGCGCTGCCTGGCACAGCAAGCTCAAAATGCCACCCAGGCCTAATAGTGCTCAGCAAGGTTTTATGGCCGAGGCAAATGCAAGGTTATGAATGTGTCCATCCCAGCACCACAGGAGCCTGCCTCTTTGGGTAGGGTTAGCCTCTGCCCCCACTCTGCTTTTTTTTTGGCTCAGCATTAAAAGCCTCCCTCCTTCTGGGCACAAGGGTTGGGTCAGTACCCCTATTCTCTGTATCTTGTAAAGCTGCTCTCAGCCTAGTTTTGGGAGTTGTGGGAGAAAATATTATTTGTGGGGGACTGAGGGTGATTGCGGGGCAGGCACACGCTCGTGCTGTGCAGCAGCAGCACTGGATGCGGTACTGTGGCAGTGGGACGTGGCAGTGGCACCGAATGTGCGAGGCACGGTGGGACTGCAGTGCCATAGCAAAATTAGTTCAGGGTGCTAAGTCTCTTTAGCCTCAGCCTTCCATCGCCCATCCCTAGTGCCCTTCGACAGATCCTATGGGCAGGGCGTCCTGACCACTCTCAGCTGCTGGACCTCTCTGTGTAAGCAAGGGTAATCCAGTGGCTGGAGATTTTACCCCAGGCAGGAGATCGGTAGGGCCCTTCAGAAACAGGCTGCCCAAGACAGACAGGTGCTTCTGCTGGACCAGGCCTCTGTACAGTAGGCATTGCCATGTTGAATGAGGTTCATAACAAACATTGTCACTGTGTATAGGGAAGCACTTAAGGCTCCTTGCTTTGAGTCCAGATACGTGAGTTTAAGCCTTGCTTTGGTCTCCAATCAAAGGCTATTCCCTGCCACCCCAGAGATAAATGGGTATTTGACTGGTCACACTGGGGGGTTGAAGATGGCAGGATGAGGTATTAGCTACATCAGTCCCTTGCGTGCCATTGTCCATGGGGACTATTGGGCATTTATACACATATCTTTTTGTCCCACAATGTGTTGGAGATCCACCGATTCGGAGTAGACTTGATTAATCGAATCTGCTCCATATGCAAGGTGACACGCACTGGGCTGTGCCGCGTGCAGTTGTATAAGCGGTAAAATGCATGTCAGCATGCAGAAAATGGCAGCGGTGTACTTTTAAACTAAAGCACCTTTGAGGTGTTTTAGTTCAAAAGTGCATCGCCATCCTTTTCTTTACACTGACATGCATTTCGCCACTTATACAACTGCAAGCATCACAGAGCCGAGTGCTTTTCAGAGAGCCTGGAGCTGAGGTGCTTGCTCATGTAAAAATGCCCATTGTGCCCAGTGGGCCACCCAGGTTCAGGTCAGACCTTTGACCTTTTTTGGCTTCCTCTAGTGACATCATTTCTGCAATGTGATGTAGGTGCACAAAAAGTGAATGCATTTTAAGGATGAATCAATAGAAGCCCTAAATGAAAAACATAGGAGGTGATAGTGCCTCTCTACTTGACATGGTTAGGCCTCATCTTGAGTATTATGTGCAGTTTAAAGCATTTTAAAAAGGACATGGAGAAGTTAGAGAGGGTCTAGAGGTGGGCAACAAAAATGATAAAGGGTTTGGTAGGCAAGTCATATGAAGCAAAGTTAAAGGAGCCAGGCATGTTCAGCTTCCAGAAAAAGCTCTTAAGAGGGGACATCATAGCAGCCTTCAAACATCTGAAGCACTGTCATAAAGAAGAGGGAAAACACCTTTTCTCTTTTGCTGCAGAGAGTCGGGCATGAACCAATGGCTTGGAGTTGCAGCAGAGCAGGTTTAGAGTGGAGATGAGGAAAAACTGCTAGAACAGTGAAGCAGTGGAATAGACTGTCTAGGGAAGCAGTTGAATCTCCATCATTCCCATGCTCCTGGGCTTTGGCTTCCACATGGGGCTGGGAGAGATTTTTCCCCCCTCCTGCTGCCATGTGTCAGAAGAGGGATTGTTTTGCTGGGGAGGTTGGGGCGGGGGGTGAAGCCTTCCTCAGAACCGTTGTGCATTGGCAGCAGCCAAGGTTGCGGATATTGACTGGAGTGTGTCAGTGCTCCTTCTGGGACTTAAACCCAGGGGTCCTGGCTACAGAGTCTTGCCCCTCTGATCAGCATCAAGCTAATTGCCATATTTGTGGTCAGGAAGGAATTTTAGCCCATGGTCAGATTAGTACAGACTGTGTGGATTTTTCCTTCCTTTGTAGCAGGGAGACGTGGTCAGGTTCCTGGGATCTCTCCAGTGTATTTTAACATTTGCAGCAGCCAGGCTTTGGCCACCATGGCCCCCCCTGTTCTACCTGTGGCAGATTAGGGTGCTGTGTCCTGCATTGGGTCAGAGTTGATTGTGTTGTTTTTCCAGGAGTTTAGACCATGGATTTGTATAGGGTGATTTGGATAGGGAAGATCCTGCTTCAGGCAGAGGATTAGACTAGATGACTTCTCAAGGTCCCTTCCAGCCCTACTGCTCTATGATTATCTATGATTCTGTGATATAAGGAGAATTGCCTCATGGTGCACATCCTGGGGTGTTTCTGAGGGGGTTGGGTAAAGCATGGGTGTTCTGCGGGGCCAGGGCTTTATACTGCATCATCCCTACTGCTTGGGCCTCTTGCCTGCTTTCCACTTTGATCCCTGCTTCCAAGTTAGGGCCAGAAAATGTCCCTCTGCCCTGGAGAGCTATCTCCCTGAATGAATGGGCATTATGCCTCTCCTGAGTTTCCCTGTCACATAGCAGACAGTTCTTCATCTTACCTCCCACCACAGCTTAATGCAGTCTTCTCCTATTGCAGTTGGCCAGCAAACTCTCCCAGTCCCAGAGGCACAAAATCCCAGCAATCACCAGCTCCCAATACAATTCATGCCCCAGTCCAGGTGCTTTCAGGAGCATTGCATGCTAGCTGTTCTATTTGTCTCCAAACATCCCCGTGTCTAGGGTTCACATGTTGGTAGGCACTCCAACGCTAACCCCTTTGCCACCATGCTGACTTCTTCTGTGCCAGTCCTGCACAACTCCCCGCCCCCATAGACAAGCCCAAATGAACAGGAGTTTCTTTCCTTGGGTTATTAAGGGAACGGGAGGAAAGGCCCCAGCAGAGCTTGGAGTGAGCTGTCAGGCCAGGCTTAGGAGTGAAATATTGCTGCTTGGGCTTTATCAGCTTGCTAATCTCCTTGGGCTGAAAGGCAAGACGTGATAAAGGGCCTGGCAGTTCCAGCAGGCCCTGGATGTTCTGCAGCAGCCCTGGGAACAATGGAAACTCTGTTTCTGCTGCTATTGCTGGGTAAATATAGGGAGATCCCAGCCCAGCAGACAGGGAGAGCCGGAACTGTGACAAGGGGCTGAGTCTGCACCCAGGGGAAGGAAGGCAGGAGTAGGGCCTGCTGCCCATGGGAGATGTGACAGGAAAGGAAACTCCTTTTCCCCCCCAAGAACCATTTCAGGTAGTCTTTACCCCTGTGCCGCAGCAGGGTGATGGATGTGTTATATGGGTTTCCTTTCAGATGCCAACACACATCACATCTTTCTTTGAGACACAGGCCACGGATCACACACCCGACTAGCCCAGTCCAAGGGGCGTCTTACCCCCAAGCTCAGTGAAATAACTCTACTCCTGTTCTGGGGCTGGGCTGTTCCAAATTGTCAAATCCCAGCTCCCTGAGCAAGGTGTGGGAAGGGGGCATGGCAGCATGGCAGGGGGTGGCATCTAGTAACTAGTGGTTCCCTGCCCTTTGTTTGCCCTCTATACTTATCCCTGGAGTTCATACAACAAACTGGGCCCCAGATCTGCCCCAATCTGCTGGTGATTCATGTTGGCTTTTCAAAGAGGCTGTTTATTTTAGCAGATGCCCTAACCAGGAAGCACCAGGTGCTGTTTACATGGGGCTTTGGCTGCACCCAGGTTTCTGCAGAACAGAAAGGGGCCAACCCGGCAGGAGAAAAGCAGCCTAATTTATCACATGGACTGAATGGAGAATTAACCCTCTGAGGCTTGGATTACTGCAGGAGAAAGAGACCATTAGCTGCAGAGAGGGGAGCCTGTCACCCAGAAAGGCCGTACTCGTGATGCTCCATGGGAAGCCCTGCCTTTTTAGTGTCCCCACTCCATACTCAAAGTGCAGTGCTGGGGCTTCTCTGTCTGCCCTCTCTCCCTGCCCTGAGCTCTGCTCCCCAGCCCAGTGCTTGCCAGGCCATCACAACAGAGCTCTTCTCTTCCCCACACCTAGGCTTTTTTCCTCCCCGGGCCCTACACTTGAGGTACAGGAGTTACTCTGTGTCCTGTGGACACTTCCCTAATGGCACTAGTGTTTTATTCCTGAGAGCTCTAGGCAAGAAGAACCTCTGCAGAGTACCCCCAGTTCTTGTGGGAAGAGTCACAGGACCAGAGAGGAGGTCGCAGATGACTGCTGCAAAGCGCCATTGAAGAGAAATCCCTGCCATGGCCATGTAGCAGGGAGAGTGCAGGAACAGAGGGAAAAAGCCCAGAATGAGCTGTGAGTGGGAGTCAGAGAAAGACGTGTGGGAGGCAGGCAGCAGCATCCAAGATAGCAGAAAGGCACAGAGAGAGGAAAACTCCTAGGGCAGAGGTGATGCAAACAGGTATGCATGCATGTGTGTCTGAGTTGTGCACGTGCAGATATCACTCTGAGCAGCCGTCTGTATGCACGCGGTGTGCATGTGTGGGAACAGCATGTGTGCATGCAAATGGACTCTGAGTGCATCTCTGTATCCATATGCCTGCTTTGTATGAACAGTAAAGGTACATGCCTCTGTGCACTTGTGTGCATTGTGTGCATGTACATGCATGTGTACTTGTATTACTCCATATGTCTGCTGTGTCACTCCATATGCCTGCTGTTTGTGTGCATGCCCTCAGTATGTGTGGTGCTGCATATGTTACACATGCTGCATATGCGGATACTGTGTATGCTACACATGCATACATGTGCTGTGTGTGTATATAGGTACCATGTGTGCACATCTGCAGGTACACTTACCTGCAGGGGTGGCATAGAATAAAAAGGAAAGTTTCTGAAAGTAACTGGAGACAATATCAGTGAGGAATTAGGGACATAAGGAAGGTGCAATGAGGATCGGAGACAGCTGGGCCCTCAGCCTCTTCTGCCTCTGCCTCCCACCATGCCACACCACACTGGGGACAGTCCCACAAGGAAAGTCACTCAGCAGCAGCATAGAGCTCTGACTTGGGGGCAGGGGTGTAGGTTGTGCCCGTGTTGATCTCAGGACACAGGCAGACAAGGTTCTTTGGGTGAATCTGATATCTTTTATTAGACCAACTTAAATAGTTGGGAAAAAATGCCAAGACTTAGGGGCAGGCACTTGTGCTGGTCTGGGAAGCCCACAAGAGGGCAGCAGAGTGTAAGAAACGTCTCCTGTGTCCATCCTGCAGGGTGGGAGAAGACAGGCGATTTCTGCAGCGGCTCCAGGATTTGCCTCTGCACCGGCTTCAGCAGCACTGCGGGGCAGGTCCAGCTCAAACCTCCAGCTCTTTTCTGTTACTAAAGACAGTCTCTCTTCACACATTTCCACTCTCCCTTTCTAAACCACCTTTGTTTCGCTGTTGAGTTTTACTTTTAATTTAGCAACGTCGGTGCAAATTCTTGTTTATAATCCCAGGGAAATGTCTGTGCTTTGCATGGGAGGGGAAAGGCCTCGGAAGCACACAGGGAGGTTCAGGGAGCCAACTGTTCTGTCTCCAGGCAGCTCTCCTGCCTGCTGCATCCCCAGAGCCCCATGATGGGTAACTCTGTGCCATCTTCACCCTCAGAGTCCAGCGTTCCTTGCTGGGGGGATTTTCTACCTAGTTCTCGGCCTAAAGGGAATGTACTTGGGCTAGATGGTCTGCCTCCCTGATGCTGTTGCAGATCAGCACTGAGAGGGAGCAAACGTCTCGGCTTGCTGGTCACACAGCTGTGCTCACAGAGGGGCTGGAGATGGAAGGAAAGTAGTTGGCTTTGCACTGTGAGTCCAGGTTCCTCATGGGTGAGAAGATCTAACAGGTAGATGCTAGTTCTGCTGTTCACTGAGCTTGATGGCATGTTCCTCAGGCAAGCAGACAGCTTCACAGCAGAATCCAGCCGCTGCTTGAGCCCTGGCTGTACGCAGAGACAGTCTTGCTAGCTGAAAAGATTGTGTCAGGGTAATGTGGGTGCAACCCAGAGGCCTTGGGATCTGTCACTTGAAACCCTTGTCGGTGGGTTTCAGTTCCACCCATGATGCCAGGACAGTGCTGGGCTCCTGCCGCCAGTGGGTAGCGGGAAGGTGTCTGGGCTGGCCCTTTATGATCTCTCAGCAGCCCACCCCATGAGAAGGCTATAGACCCAGCCAGAAGGACCTGGTGTGGATCCTGTTGTGCTCCTGCTTTCTGTCCAGAAGCCCCCAAAAGGGAGTGCTGTGCTGCTCCTTCATCCCAAGGGCCCTTTTGGGCAGGGGGTGCTGGGCTCCATCACCTGCCCTCTGTCCCACACAGGCAGACAGTGGAGCAGGACACACCACCCCAAGTCCAAAGACGCTGGGCTTCCTCAGTCCCTGCTTAGGACATGGACCTCAGTGAGAGCTCAGTTCAAATGAAGTGGAGGTGAGCTTTACTGGATATTGAAAATATATGGAAAGAGACTGGAGGCCAGACCTGCTCCTCATGAGACTGACTCACCTGCTGGGATCAGTCAGTCAGAGAAGCAACCTATGATGCTCCCATTTACCGCTGAGTGGAGAGAAATGTGGGAGCTCCTTCCATCCACAGGGGCGTTTCCTAGTAACTCAGTGAGCTCCATCTCCCCCTAAGGAGTGACCCATTCATGACACTCAGCATATTTCTATCACTGCTGGACAAAATGTCCCTCCTTCCTGGCCTGGACCAACACCCACCTCCTGGGTCCTGGCAGGGGTAGGAATAGCCGAAGGAACGTTGCTCACTAGGGATACCAGATAAATTGCTAGCACATAGTTTTTTAACCTCCACAAGTGGCTCCTTTCAGCTGATCCCTGTGCTATCCATGGCAGTCCCAGTGCATCACCTCAGAGTCTCACAGCATGGTCAAATAGGCCAGCAGAAAAATCCCCAGATAAGCCTAGCCGATTCAAGGGGTCAGTACTCAGCATTGGTATACAATCATAACAGGCTGTATGATTGTGTACATCATACAAACTGCTGGAGTCAGTGGTCCAGAGTCTGGTGGAAAAAAGAAGAAAATCCTTGAGTCCAACACCTAAGAAGCTTCTCAAACTAATGGCAACAGACCCTGCCCAACCTGCAGGCCAGCAAGAAAGGAGCACTACAACAAGAGTATCACTATGAAAAGACTACGTAACAGTGAGTCCAGCTCCAATTCAAAAGGGTGCTTGATTCCAACAGAAAGCGTGTGGCAACCTTCTGCAGTGGCACCAAGGTAAACAGCAGACCTTCCCCTGGGGGCAGACCTCAGGGAGAAATAGAGCCTTTCTTCCCAAAGCCAAGACAGGCAATGATTCTCTTTCTTGGGAACAACCAGGTGCTATGCACTGACAGGCCGCTGCAGGAGGAACTGTTTTCAGATGGAGAAGTGACTGTGCGTGGAAAGCTGGGGAGGCCAGGGACAGCAGCGGCTGGCCGATGTCTGGGAAAATACAGAATACACTTCTGATCAGCTGGAAGGTGTGGCTTGTGTCCCCTGATCTCCATTCCCAAGGTCTCCAGTGATGAGTTTTGGCTACTGGCTGTAGTGAACTGGGGTGGCTAGCAGTGATTGTTGCTAGGGCTGATAAGCATTTAGTTGTAGAAGAACATTAAAAAGGAAGCTGGGATAGTCACTAGAGTCCAAGACCATGACACTATGTCACATGGTGGCATCGACTTGCTTGTAACCTTCATCCTGTACAGTGACTAAGCTCAGGACATACAAATCAGTCTCTTGCCAATGCTCCCCTGACACAGAGGAGAAAAATTCACAGCCCCCCTCCCCCATGGCCTGCTGGTGCAAGCAGAGAGGAGGATGTTGGTTCTGTCAATTT
>NW_017729029.1:3721469-3725944 GCF_001723915.1 Gavialis gangeticus
CCTTCACATACAGAATCCTTCTACTGGGTGTTCAGCTAATCAGAAAATATAAAGACCTTTTATTTTTGTTTTTTAGAAGTAAGAAGTAAATGTTAATTTGGTACATGCTGGAGAACAGATTTATTTTATTTTTTTTCCTTGTTTTTTGTTTATTTGGCAGTAAAACACTCAATCTCACTTAAGGGTGATCTCAGTCGAATTCCAAGGGAATACAAGTCCATTTTACAAGCTAGCCCCTTCCCCCACCAGATCTTCAAAGCCAGAGACCTGGCAGCCATTCTGAAACCTGGACAGGGCTTCTATGGCATAGCTTGGCACAGAGCTCAAAGGCTTGATTAGCAACATCTGCTTCTGTAGGATATAAAACTTGCTTCCTTATCCCCTCCCTCCCCTCTGAGCACTCACAGCTGGAAGCAGCGTGGTGCATCAGCTAGCAGTATCGAGGAAGGCCCATTAGCTCATAGCAAATTCCCCTGATACCAGGCAGACAAGGAGAGAAGGAAAATTCAGATGCTGCCTGGAGGAGGAGCAGCCTCACAGAGGGATCCCCAGGTCCCACAAAGTTAAGGCCCATAATTCCAAGTGAAAGATCATTTAGAAGAAGGAGAAGTAGTCAGGGACCAGGGCAGTCGGAGAAATACCCATAGCTGCTCCAGGGGACCGGAGAGCAGCCCAGATGGGCTGCCGTATTGTAGCATAGAGGCCAGGCCTGTAACTGGGCTGAGAGAGTCTGTACTCGGGTAAGGTGGCCTTGTGGGGCTCTGCAGAGGTCTCTAGCCTGACTGAGTCTGGAGAAACAGGCCCCAAGCCTTCCTCAGCCAAGTTGGGGTGGTAGGTCTGCAAGGAGGCAGGGTCTGGGGAGAAACCCCTGAAAACCACAGAACAAAGCAAGGTGCGGGCTTGAAAGCAGAACTTGGAGACCAGGGAGTGAACAGGCCAGGCACTAGCTGGCTGTTTGCTGCCCGGCTTGGGAAAAACTAATGTCCCTCCATCCTAGAGCTCTATAAGATGAATGCCAGAGGCCTCTTTTTTCCCCTGTTCCCCTCCAGGAGGCAGGTCATTATTTTTATCACCAGGAAGAGAGGGAAAGTGGCTTGCCCAGGTCACACAGTCAGTCAGTGGTGGAGCTGGGATGCACAGGTGGCAGTCCTTGCCTCCCCCACAATGCTGGGATATAGTAGGACGCAGCAGAGATGAAGCAAAGCAAAAATCCCTTTTTGGGGTGGGTGAGGAGGTTGCTGCCCCCCTCCCCACTCCAGCCTTCTGGGCAGGAGGACCTATGGGAAGAAGCCCTTCTCTCTGCCCCTACAGCAGGAGACATAAGCCTCATGAACATGGTCCTTTCAGGTCACCCTGCCTAGGTGCAATCTGTGATTGACTGTGTTCCATCCACCTTCATTGCACCCCGTTTAAGTAGGATTCCCAAGGCATTTTAATAACAGCTCCCTAAACTGTGCCCAGATTGCCTCTGGGTGTGACAAAAGCAGAACAGCTGTGACAGAGACAACAATAGTGTCCTTCATTTCCCTAGGACATAGTGTTGCCCCTGTCGGTGGTCTCCTTCCCCCTCTGAGGGGGTCCCAGGAGCAGCAGGCAGAGCCCAGCCCGGCCCTGGTAATCTCCATGGAGAGGTGCCAAGGCAAATTGCTTGGTCACATCCCAGGTTTGACCTGAAATCAAAGCAGAAAAGCTGTTGCAGGCTGGGGAGGGGAAATCCTTCTCCTTAATCAACAGTGATTAGAAGCCTTTGCTGAAGGAAATCCTTGAAGTATGCTGCTAGGCATCAGGCACATTGACTCCCATCAAAGAAATGAAGTTATCTATGGGGGTGGGAGCAGAGAGGAGAACCAGCTTTTCTCATGCAAATATAAAACAGAAATTGAAATGAAAGCCTCCCTCATCAATAATACAATAAAGGGAGAGGGAGAGATAACAGGAAACCAGCGAGATAACAGGCAGCAAGCAAAGCCCCACAGAGCTTAGCCACACCCTGCTCTTGAACCCAGCACAGCTCAGCTCTGGGGTGACAAAAGCTTGTAGGGCCTCACTCCGCCAGTGTCCTCCTCCCACCATGTGGGCAGGCTCCTCCTGTCACTCATAGCATGAGCGTTTCTGCCTTGCTCTGCTGGAGGGCAGTCAAGAAGGCTCTTACCCCGCTTCAGTCTGGATCCCAGGGGCTCCTCCCCTTTCCCGCACCCAGTCTGCAACCAGATTGGGAGACCGGTTGACACCAGCTGTAACGCTCGGTGTTCTAGGTGGGGCATGTCCCCAGCTCCTGTTAAAGTCTAAAATAGCGGAGACATCCTGTTAACAGCTGGTCCCAGCTCCATCACAAGACAGCCATGTTGTAACCAACTCCTTGATGCCATAGCAGACAGCTCCGAAGAGGAAGACTTGGGAATGTCAGTCCAACATCTACAGAAATTGGATCCAAACCCTAAGGCAAGTGCTACACATATCAGAGGTCACAATTGCAAAATGATGTGAAACTACAGAGATGACAGGGAGTGCCAGCAAATGCAAAAGAAAAAGTGAGAGTTCAAGGGTTCAGGGACCTCTGGCCATTCAGATAGCCCAGTGAGGAGCACAGTATTGCTATATTGGAAGGTATTAATGTTGGCTGTCTCTCCCAGACCAGTAAAAGTCAATGCATGCCCTTTAGACTGAATGACAGAGCATTTCCTTTGTTTAGTAGTGTTAGAGTGATGTTGTAGCCGTGATGGTGCAGAAGTGATGCAAAAGCCAAGGTTTTTTGTGGGTGATATCTTTTACTAGACAAGCTGCACAGCTGGGATAGTTAGACAAGCTTTCAAATGTGAGACATTCTTCTTCAGACTTGAAGAAGAATGCCTTGTATTCAAAAGCTTGTCTAACTCTATCCCAACTATGCAGTTAGTCCAAGAAAGTATATCACCCCAAGAAATCCTTGCCCCTTTTTTATAACAGCTGAACAACAAAAGCTTTCACCCGAAGAATAGGTCAGCAAGTTAAAGCTTGGGTAGAAGCTATGCTATGTAGCCTAAGGGGTTTCCCTGGAGACTGATTGCAAAAGCAGGGGCATGGATTGGTTGCAGCTGCAGGTATCTGTGTGCGAGAGAAACAGGAAAACCAGCAAAGAGCAGCGAGGGGAGCTAGGTGAATAATGGCGTTATTGGTCTGCCAGCCAAACCAAAACATGGAAGTAAATATTTTCAGGTCAGCCCGAGATGAAAAGGCTTGTTTTTTTCTCAACAAAATGAAAGAAACAAACCCCAAAACAGAAAAATGTGCTTTGGATTAGCCAAAATCTCTTGTTTGAACTATATATTTCCCTCCCATTCGGGATTAAAAAACATTTTTTTTTCATTAAGTGTTAAATTCAGGCAAACTTTATCTTGAAATATCATTTGAAAACAAAAATTCTATATCCATGCAGGGCAAAAATAAATTCCATATCCATGTGCCCCCCCCACATTTTTTTCCAGCCCCACCAAGACATGATTTTAGGCATATACCCTCACCTGTTCCTTTTTCCTGCATCTGATCTGCTCCTTCCAAAGAACGTGACATTCTCCCGGAGCTTAGGCAGAAGTCAGGTGTGTTCTGACCTCAGCCATCAGCAAGGCTCTGCCTTTTAGGAGCGAGCTTTTCGGAAGGTTTCCTTTCTTTGGACCGTAACCATGTTGTGGAGACACTTGTGTGTTCCAGTGACCCTCAGGGCTGTGTTATCTGGAGTTTTGTATTCCTGGTAGGGTCTCCCTTGGTGAACAGGTTTGAGGCAAGGTGCTAGTTTAAGCATGGTACAAACCCCTGAAGACCCCAATGGCGGAACAGGCATACTTAAGGACCAGCTGGTTCTCTCTGTGGCTGTGAAGACAGACAAGGCCTGCAGCAGGATGGAGGTCTCCAGTTGTCTTGGACATCCTTGCCACTGGGTTCAGGGCTCCTTCTTGTCAAGTATGTGTAGTTGTCACTTGCGCACCGACTTCCCCGTGTTAAAAGATGTCATGCACAGGCCCCTGCCAGGGATATTAACATCTCCCACAAACTAAGTCCTGTTGCAATGGATGAGTGGTGGTGGGAACAGGAACAGTGATCTCTGGGAGTCCCTAGTCACAAATCTTCATGTAGGTAGCAGTCGTGTGACTGTCATTTTGTACTTACCAAGATAGAAGTACAATTCGGCAGCTGCGGCCGTGACTGAGCAGTCCTCTTTAGGATTCCCTCTGTTCACCCTGACTGGGGAAGGGGTTAGGAAAGGTGCCCTAAACATAGGCTCTCTCAAACCCTCCTGGCCGGACTGCTGCATCCAGTGGGATCGCTCTACCTGCGGCTAAAACCAACAAAATAAAGTACCGAAATTCGCATGTGGAATGTCTGCGCTCCCGTGGGCTCCCCAGACAGTGAGTGTCCTGGAAGAACCACCAGAGTAGCCAGAGAAGTGGCAGGATATGACACCAATATTGCTGCCCTAAATGAGACCTGCTGGGCAGATG
>NW_017729029.1:3730944-3731364 GCF_001723915.1 Gavialis gangeticus
GTTACAGTTTTGTTGTTTGTCCTGTTCCTTTAATGAGCCGTTGACCAGCCCTGGGACTATTAAGTTGAGCAGCCGCCCCTAGCTCCGGCTAGATAGCAAGGGCTCACTTAAGAACCCCGTGGGCCAACGGACCCCTCTGTTGTTTGTATTTACTGTAACTGAAGAGAGCAACTCTACCTATGCCTTCTAAGCGTAAGTCAAATAAATCACCTTTGTTTAAAACCACTACACTTACATGCCTCAGAACTCCACGCCATGGCTGCCCTGCCCACCATGCCTCTGGCCCTTTAAGAAAAAAAAAAATGAAAAAACGCTGGACTCACCGCTCCTGCTGGCAAGGAGTGATCCCAGCTGCCCCCCCCCGCCATCTGGGGGGCTCTGCATGAGCCCCCTGAAGCCCCTAGGCTGCTGCAGGAGTGG
>NW_017729029.1:3736364-3737239 GCF_001723915.1 Gavialis gangeticus
CAGTTGTCTTGGACATCCTTGCCACTGGGTTCAGGGCTCCTTCTTGTCAAGTATGTGTAGTTGTCACTTGCGCACCGACTTCCCCGTGTTAAAAGATGTCATGCACAGGCCCCTGCCAGGGATATTAACATCTCCCACAAACTAAGTCCTGTTGCAATGGATGAGTGGTGGTGGGAACAGGAACAGTGATCTCTGGGAGTCCCTAGTCACAAATCTTCATGTAGGTAGCAGTCGTGTGACTGTCATTTTGTACTTACCAAGATAGAAGTACAATTCGGCAGCTGCGGCCGTGACTGAGCAGTCCTCTTTAGGATTCCCTCTGTTCACCCTGACTGGGGAAGGGGTTAGGAAAGGTGCCCTAAACATAGGCTCTCTCAAACCCTCCTGGCCGGACTGCTGCATCCAGTGGGATCGCTCTACCTGCGGCTAAAACCAACAAAATAAAGTACCGAAATTCGCATGTGGAATGTCTGCGCTCCCGTGGGCTCCCCAGACAGTGAGTGTCCTGGAAGAACCACCAGAGTAGCCAGAGAAGTGGCAGGATATGACACCAATATTGCTGCCCTAAATGAGACCTGCTGGGCAGATGAAGGCCAACTGAAAGAAGGAGGTGGCTACACCTCTTTTTGGAAAGGAAAGTTACCTAAAGAGAAGAGCATTCACGAGGTTGGCTTTGCCATCAAGAACAAGATTGTTAATCTGCTTTCAGAACTCCCTGTGAGCATTAACGAACACCTTATGACTCTCCACTAGGCCTGTGCGAAGCGGCTAGCATTCACTTCAGATTCGGATTTGGCCGATTCGGGGGACAGTGATTCGAATCACTGTCCCAAATCGATTCAGCTGAATCTGATTCAGAGATTTGGCTGCTGCCC
>NW_017729029.1:3737618-3737856 GCF_001723915.1 Gavialis gangeticus
TTTTTTTTCCTTAAAGGGCCAGAGCTGGCCCAGGTGGGGCACCTGTGGATGAGCTAGGGGAGCAAGTGAGGGTTCGGGGGGCTCATGCAGAGCTCCCCATGCAGCATGAGGCAGTGGGTGGGCAGTAGGGACCACCCCTCATCTGGCAGCACCCAGTGAGCGCCCGGTCTTTTTTTAAAACGCTAGGAGTCGGGGTGGGTGGGGCACTCTTGCAGGGCTGGAGGAGTGGGCAGGGATC
>NW_017729029.1:3738178-3739752 GCF_001723915.1 Gavialis gangeticus
ATCCCCCCATGGTCCCCTCCCCCGGCCTCCCCCCCCAACCCTAGTACCAGCTCGAAGTCGGCTGCAGCTCCATGCTGCAGCCAGCGGAAACTGCCTGAATCATCAAAGCTCTGTGAATCTTTTCCAAAGATTCAGATACATTTGAATCGATTCAGACCTTTTGATTGATCCCCTGACTCAATTCAGCTTCAGAGATTCGGCCACTGAATCGGGCCGAATCACCTCTGAATCGAATAAGCACCCGAAGCTTTGCACAGCCCTACTCTCCACCTCAAGCTCAGTAACAACCGTTATGCAACAGTCATCAATGCATATGGCCTCATACTTGACAATGAAGAAGTCAACAAGGAACAGTTCTACTGCACTCTTGACACAGTCCTGACTGCCACTGCCAAGGAAGACAAGCTTATCCTTATGGGTAACTTCAACACAAGAGTTGAGCAACACTCTGAACTCTGGAGTGGTACCACTGGGAAGGAGGGGGTGGGGAAAGTCTATTCCAATGGTATCCTTCTTCTCATCAAATGTGTACAGCATGACTTGCTCATCATGAATACTGTCTTTAGACAGAGTGATAACTATAAGACCACTTGGAAACACCCATGCACCAATCACTGGCACCTTCTTGACTATATTATTGTCAGAGCCCATGATCATACTGATGTCTGTATCACCCAAGTCCTGAGAGGTGGAAATGACTGTTGGATGCGTTTAGTCAGAGCAATCATGGACATGCAGCTTGCACCACGCTACCACAAACAGCCAAAAGGAATGAGAAAGAGATTTAACATCAAGGTACTCCAGGACCAAGCTAAGTATGAGGCTCTTCAGCAATGCCTTACTGAGAAACTCCCTGACCTATCTGATGATATCAAGGACATCCAGGCACACTGGGAGGAACTTAAGAACATTATTCAGAAGGCCTGGGCTGAATCAATGGGATACTCCCAAGACAGGTTTGATGAGAATAATGAAGAAATCCTAGCACCTATCCATCAGAAGAAAACCTTATTCTGCAGCTGGCAAAATGAACCTTCCAACCAGCAAAAATGAGAGGCTTACCACCAGCTTAAAGCAGTAGTTCAGAGGAGGCTATGGAACATCAAGAACTAGTGGTGGCAAGCAAAGGCCATGGAGATCCAGAGTTTCACTGATCAACACAGTGCTTCTTTCAAGCAATAAAAGCCATCCACAAGGCACATTCCACTGGCCCAACCCCCTTGCGATCACAGGACAGCTCCACTCTTCTCACAGGTGGTGTATCCATCAAACAATGCTGGCAGAAGCACGTCAAGATTCTACTCAACCATGAATCTGAGGTCTCAGCTGCCACCATTGAGTCCATCCCTCAACACCCACTAATAGAATCTCTTGCTGATCCCCCATTCTTCAAGGAAATCCGGTGTGCCATCACTCAGACCAAGAACAATAAGGCACCAGAACCAAATGGCATTCCCTCAGAGGTCATCAAAGCTGGTGGATCAGTGCTAGTGCAAAAACTTCACCAACTTCTCATCAAAATACGGGTTAATGAGGAAGCTCCACCTGACTGAATGCCAGCATTGTGACCATCT
>NW_017729029.1:3744752-3746750 GCF_001723915.1 Gavialis gangeticus
CTCAAGCTCAGTAACAACCGTTATGCAACAGTCATCAATGCATATGGCCTCATACTTGACAATGAAGAAGTCAACAAGGAACAGTTCTACTGCACTCTTGACACAGTCCTGACTGCCACTGCCAAGGAAGACAAGCTTATCCTTATGGGTAACTTCAACACAAGAGTTGAGCAACACTCTGAACTCTGGAGTGGTACCACTGGGAAGGAGGGGGTGGGGAAAGTCTATTCCAATGGTATCCTTCTTCTCATCAAATGTGTACAGCATGACTTGCTCATCATGAATACTGTCTTTAGACAGAGTGATAACTATAAGACCACTTGGAAACACCCATGCACCAATCACTGGCACCTTCTTGACTATATTATTGTCAGAGCCCATGATCATACTGATGTCTGTATCACCCAAGTCCTGAGAGGTGGAAATGACTGTTGGATGCGTTTAGTCAGAGCAATCATGGACATGCAGCTTGCACCACGCTACCACAAACAGCCAAAAGGAATGAGAAAGAGATTTAACATCAAGGTACTCCAGGACCAAGCTAAGTATGAGGCTCTTCAGCAATGCCTTACTGAGAAACTCCCTGACCTATCTGATGATATCAAGGACATCCAGGCACACTGGGAGGAACTTAAGAACATTATTCAGAAGGCCTGGGCTGAATCAATGGGATACTCCCAAGACAGGTTTGATGAGAATAATGAAGAAATCCTAGCACCTATCCATCAGAAGAAAACCTTATTCTGCAGCTGGCAAAATGAACCTTCCAACCAGCAAAAATGAGAGGCTTACCACCAGCTTAAAGCAGTAGTTCAGAGGAGGCTATGGAACATCAAGAACTAGTGGTGGCAAGCAAAGGCCATGGAGATCCAGAGTTTCACTGATCAACACAGTGCTTCTTTCAAGCAATAAAAGCCATCCACAAGGCACATTCCACTGGCCCAACCCCCTTGCGATCACAGGACAGCTCCACTCTTCTCACAGGTGGTGTATCCATCAAACAATGCTGGCAGAAGCACGTCAAGATTCTACTCAACCATGAATCTGAGGTCTCAGCTGCCACCATTGAGTCCATCCCTCAACACCCACTAATAGAATCTCTTGCTGATCCCCCATTCTTCAAGGAAATCCGGTGTGCCATCACTCAGACCAAGAACAATAAGGCACCAGAACCAAATGGCATTCCCTCAGAGGTCATCAAAGCTGGTGGATCAGTGCTAGTGCAAAAACTTCACCAACTTCTCATCAAAATACGGGTTAATGAGGAAGCTCCACCTGACTGAATGCCAGCATTGTGACCATCTTCAGGAAAGTCAGTGCATGGGAACTACCAAGGCATTGCCTTCCTCTCTGTTGCCAGGAAGATTCTTACCCATATCCTTCTGAATCACCTCCTCCCCCTTGCTGAAGATTTCCTTCCAGAATCTCAGTTTGGCTTTAGACCATCATGGGGTACCACCAACATGATTTTTGTTGCATGACAAATCCAGGAGAAGTATAGAAAGCAACACCAGAAGCTGTTTATGGCATTCATTGACCTAATCAAGGCCTTTGAGTCCATCAATTGTGAAGCTTTATGGAAGATGCTGGCTAGGTTTCATTGTCCACTGAAGTTCTTCAGCATCCTCAGGCTACTCCATGATGGGATGACTGCCATGGTCCTTTTCAATGGATCAGAGACAGGCCCATTTACCATCCATACTGGTGTTAAGCAGGGCTGCACCATCACCCCAACACTTTTCTCCATCTATCTTGGTGTAATTTTGAGTCTCATACATAACCACCTTTCTCCTAGAATTGAGGTTGAGTATCAAATAGTTTCATAGTTTCATAGTTTCTAGGGTCGGAAGGGACCTGAGCAGATCATCTAGTCCGACCCCCTGCCATGGCAGGAAAGAGTACTGGGGTCAAATGACCCCAGTAAGGTGGTCATCCAACCTCCTCTTAAAAACCCCCAGGGTGGGAGCCTGCACCACCTCACTTGGAAGCTGGTTCCAG
>NW_017729029.1:3747172-3758091 GCF_001723915.1 Gavialis gangeticus
GAGCCTCCCCCGGGGCCCGAAGGGGGCCCAGCAGGGAGGTGGCAGTTCTGGTCCTTACTGAGGAAGACAGAGGCAAAGAAGTTATTAAATATGTAAATGTATGGTCAGCTTTTCAACCTGTGGCACCTTCACGGCAAAACAAAAGTTACCAAGACCGGCATGACCAATTTTCAGTACACTGATGACTCTGTTATCCTTGTACACACTGAGACCAATCTGCAGTCCACCTTTGACCTTTTTTTCAGGTGCCTATCATAGGCTGGGACTCTCTCAATATTGGGAAGACCAAGGTGCTCCATAAGCCTGCCCCAGCACAAGCTGCCTCCCTTCCCCCACAAATTACCATTGGTGGAGAACCCCTGGAAAACATTGAGTATTTCCCATACCTTGGCAGCCACCTCTCCCAGTCAGTCTTGATGTGAAAATTGAACATATGATTCACTGTGCCAGCATATTCTTCAGAAAGCTGCTTTGCCGTGTCTTTACCGACTGAGATCTGCAAATGGAAACTAAGATCCTGGTTTACCATGCAGTGGTTATCTACTGGTGTGAGATGTGGGTGACATATTGAGACCGTCTTAAGCTCGTGAAATGGTTCCATCAGTGTTGCCTCAGGAATATCCTTTGCATTAAATGGGAACACCACTGCACCAATGCCAGCATCCTCTCTGCAGCTAACATAACCAGCATTAAGGCAAAGATCATGCAACATCAACTGTGTTGGGCTGGAGACTGTGGATAAATGACATTCATTTCCCAAAGCAAGTCTTCTCTCAGCTCAGTCATGGTAAGAGGGCCTGTGGAGGACAGAGGAAGAGCTACAAGGACACCCTGAAAGCATACCTTAAGAAGGGTGGCATTAACCTTACAGACTGGGAAGTGCTGGCTGGTAACTGGTCTCAGTGGTGCTGCGCTATATGTCAAGTTACAGCCAAGAAATGGCAGATGAGGAAGAAAAGTACACAACATCCTGGCTGTGGCCCCCCAAGGTACCACCTGTCATATCTGTAGAAAAACTTGCAGAGCATAGATTGGACTCTTCACCCATCTTAAAACTCATCAGTGATTTCCCCCCACCCCGGCAGACATCATCCTCGTATTGAGGGATAGCTGAAGAAGATTTGGAAGCTCTAGCCATTTCCAATCCTAAACATTTGTCTTTTTGTCTAGCTCCACCAGAAGACTTGTTTGATTCTTTCCTGACCAGAAGCTCCTGAGCAGGGAGATTTGTATTCCAGTTCGTTACCCAGTCATGTCCCAGAAGGGCAAGACTCAGCCCCAGCAGTGTGGTAATATCCATCCCAAACCTCCATGCAAGTGGCAGAGGCCACTTCTACTGGCTTCTGGACTTCACTGCTAGTTCAGCCTGGAGTCTCCTGGCCATGGTAGCTAACTGTAGCGGAGGCTTGAAGGTCTGTGCTTTAGTATTATTTGTTTTAATGGGGTGGGCTTTGAGACAGGGAGAGATACCAGCTCACTCCCCACATCTACTACTTTTGTTTGCACACCTGAGTCTTGATGTGGGTCCAGAAGGGGATTCAAATGATTTATTAAGGTGCTAGCATTTGAAAATCAGCCCTGCCCTGAGCACAAGAGAATTGCCTATGCAGGATGCTGCCCCCTCTATGCCTGTGACTGTGTAAAACTGGGGTTGTGTGTTTCCTCACTGCTACCCACGGATGCAACTCTCCCAGCCCAATTTCATTATGTTTGCACACCACTACAGTTGTTCTGTGCCAGTCTTCTTTCCAGCTTTTCCCTTTCTCTTGCCCTAGGAAGGGCCAGACAAGGTCCTATGTCCTCCTCTGTTCTATCCAGACAGTGGATCGACAGCCTTGATGACAAGAGAGACTGCCATTTGACAAGGGTGTCTGCAGTGAGATAAGTAGCAATCAGAGAGGGATCATGAGCAGCTGCACAATCAGTTGCAGAACACAATGGGGGGGAGGAGGCAGAGAAGACATGCGCACACACACACACACACACACACTCTGTAGTGATAGAAGTTGTAATTTAAAGATACCCCTAACTAAGGAGACTGAGAACATTTGTAATTGGGAAATGGTCCCTCAGTTAAGTAGCTAGTCAGAGAAACCAAGAGATTGCAGGGGTTTGTCTACAGCTCCACAATAAAGGTTATTATTCATTCTTCTCATTTGTGTATGCTTGTGCTTATTGAACCTGGTGATCACTATGCATCACTACATACTCACTGAGCCTTGCAAGGAGACAGGTGTTCAAGATGCAAAATGGTCCTCTGTATCTCCCTGGCAGAACTGCAGGGCCAAAGAAGGCAGTCAGCCCAGACTGCTCCCCACTGCAAGAGATGTCTCAGAGAAATCCTGCCACAGTCACTTTGGCAATGAAAAGAGCTACTTTTGAAGGCCTCAAAGCCTCATGATAAGTTCTTCTCACTTTTCACCCCCTCTCCCACCTTTTCTGAGGGTGCTGGTCATCAGCTTGTTTTTTACATAAATTATATGATTTTTAAGGTAAAATCCTAAAAGGCTGGTCCGGGGGAAACTTTCATATGTACTGGGACAAGTGATCCTGAGCTGCTGGGTCTCCAGAGAGGAGTGGAGGGTGGATGCTTGCACAGTGGAAAGAAGCTCCCAATACAAGAGCCCTCCCTGCATGTTCTCTACCGCACTGGTTTCCTACCCAGTCTGCTGGGAAAGACCAACCCCCTGGGCTGTTGTGAATCAAAGGGGCTAGGCTGGCTGGGATGCACTGCCCAGGTCAAGCAAGCTCCAAGCTTCCTCCTCCTCATGTTTGAGTTTGCTGGGTTTTGTCTGCCTTATACTATTCCCCCCTGAAAAGTGGCTTTGTGCCATGGTGTGGTGAGGTGCCCAGTTTATTGTGCTGTACTGGTTTCCAGAGCAAATGGGTTCATTTTACTAGTAACAACATGAGAGAAATACTTTTCAACCTGCCAGAAATCCTGAGTCCAGGTTTGCCCAAGGCTGCCCCACACAATGCCAGAGCCTTCACTGGGGTTGTACAGGTGTAACTGAGGGAGCCTGGGCTAGATCTCCGCTGGTATAAATCAGCACAGCTCCATATATGTCAGCAGAGCTTGGCTGATTTCCAGCAGAGAAGCTGGCCCAAGGGTTTACATGGGTGGAACTGCCATTAGAACTTGGCTAGCATCCACACTGTGTGAGCCAGAAAAAAGCCTGGCTGTCCCCCACCCACTTTCACTGCACTGGCCTTCCAGAGCAAACAAGACTGCAAAGCAGTGCATTTCTCCTGCCTTGACTCTGATAAACTGGAGGGGAAGCAGGGACCACTTGTCAGAACAGAAGCACTCTTTAAGGAGCCTTTTTTTTTTTTTTTTTGAAGCCCATTCCCAGAGCAGGGAGTTCAGCTCCCCTTGGTACCCTCGCATGTCTGGAGCCAGACTGGTCAGTCAGCCTGTATCTCTTCTCCAGTTACACTAACCATATAAATTAAAAGTTTCCCTGCATTACAGTCAAGGCTTTTAATGTGCTTAGTGCTCCCATTGCACTGAGTCAGTGCAATAAATCACCATTCTGAATTTAAACCTTTCTACACCTTTCAAGTGCTTGGTTTTGCCGGCTTTAACTGCACAGGCTGCTGCCAAGTATTGTTTGCTGTGCCAGCAGCAAGAAACATGTGCTGTCCAGGCCATAACATAGACTGAGGTCAGAGCAGGTGATGAAGAGGAAACAAAGTTCTAGGGCTTAGCAGTGAACAGCAAGGTGCTCACACCAGTGTGAGGTGTCAACACCACCCTGGTATTTTGAGTGGGGAGGACTTCCCTCACAAGCAGGAATCACCTCATTCCCACTGCTGTGAGCTCCATCAGCTTAGCACAGAGCAGCAGAAACATCCCCTGTATGGCATCAGCCCCAGAACTTGGCACTTTATTGGGCTGGCGTACTTCCATGGAGGCTTCTCCCTGTCCAGGCTTTTCTGGGTGGCAGTGCACCAGGATCCTGAGGGCTAAGCTAGGATATTGTTTAGGGATGGTGTTGCTCTACAGGTTGTGATTATATTCCTTGGCTTCCAAAAGATATTTAGTGTTTTCTGTTTTGTTTGTATTTTGTAAGTTACTTTCCTCTCTTCTGTAAGCCACCTGAAGCCTTTGTGGGCAGGTATAAGATTCAATCACAGCAGAAGTTTGCCCTGTTGCCATGCTAGTGTCACAGCCTTGTGTTGGGGCTGTTTTATCCCTGGGAACCAATCTTACAACATGGCAGCTCTGATTCCACAAGCAAATGGGAGGTTACTGGTCTGCTGAAATATATATTTGATAATCAGGGGCTGGGTTCAGGGCCTCTAACCCAGAGCTCCACATGCCCCCTTGTGAAATGTCAATAGTATGTCACTTCCATGTAACCCCAATCCAGTTCTGCCAAGCAAAGCATCCCTGGGGAGTGATGCATTGACCAGGGTGCCATGGAGCAAGCACTGATCTGGGAATCCCTGTGAGAAGAAAGACCATCACCTACCTGGGCACTGCTGCCTCTGGCATTTCTTGATGGTCAGCCTGTCAGTGTGTTTCTAGAGCATCTCTTCCCCATAGTAGAGAGGTACCATTAGTCCAGAATGAAGGGATGCGCTGCATGATTCCTGCATTGTACCTACCCATGATTCAGGCACTTTCTTGACTGTAATACTTTTATAGACATCTCCTCCCCAAGAGAGATTGCACACAGCTCTCAAACTCCACATCCAGGCTGCTGAAGAGCCATCTCAAGAATGGTCTGGGTCATTACTGAGGTTGCTTGGCACTGAATTAGGGGCCTGTGCTGTACTCGTTATTCATCTGTGGATCCTCTCAATGTCCCTCCTCATTCCCTCTCTGTGGCCCCTGCCCTCTTGTTTGTAATTGTATTCATTTGTAAGGTACTCCTTGGTACAGTGTCTCAGCACCATCTGAAAACACATCGTCCACAGTTCCACAGAAAAAGGCACCAGGCTACTCCTTGTCATGTAGATGCAGCACATTGGGAGAAAATGCTGTCATCACCCTGACAGCAACTCCCTCATTGATTTCCTCCACAGAATCCCCACTGGCAGAGATTAGAGTCTGGCACTGATGAAAAGGCCAGGATCCTCAAATCTCTGTAGATCCAATTTTGAGGCTTCAGACAAAGTCAGGACTAGAACATGGGCTTCCATGATGAACAGCCATGGCTTTCTCTGCCAGCCCAGGTTTCTCTGCTTGGAGTAATAGAAATGTTAATAAACCAGATTGCTTCCTGAATAGCTGCAGCAGCAGTAAAAGGAGAGAGCACCAGGGAGGGTAGAGCAAATGAATCAATTTGCCCATTAAGAAACATGTGTAAACCAGCATTTTTTTTAATGAAAGGGCTGTGAATGGGAAGAATGGGTAATGTTCTTCCGATAAAGTCCCTAGTGAAAATAGCACAACGCCCAGGAAGCAAATCTATTCCTCACACCAGGTCAGCCACACAGTATTTGCACTGGCCTCATCTTCACTGCAGCTTGGCGGCAGTGGGGCCAAAGGGGAATGATAGTAGAAGTGAGTTCTCAGCCAGAAGCCCAGCTCTGTACCCTGGGGAGTTGTGGGAAAGTTTAGACCCAGTATGGCTTGGGCCTGTGTCTAGAACACAAATGTGTAGTGAACAAGGCAGCATGGGATAAGTACTGTGAATAATCTTCTGTATCCAGGGCTTTAGATGCAGTAAAGGCTGTGATGCCTTTGTTTTACAGTTCTGTACATTTACAATGCTAAGCACTTGTGCAGAGGGATAGCAGAATGTTTTCCAAGTCACTGTGGCCTGTTAGAGAGGCACCATGCGTGCGCACGCACACACCCCCCCTCTCCTGAGAGTTGGCTTTGGTTCATTCTTGCAGCTGTTTTTTCCTTGTCCTAAAGTAAATCTTTCAGACAGGAAGTCCATGTTTTCAGCAGGTTCCTAGAAAAACATAAAGGAGCAGACCTTGTGCTACCTACTAGGCACCTAAGTGGTACTTGGGCAGGAAGGGCATGTCTACACCAGGGTAGAAGCATGCTGCTTCTGGGACAGTTTCCAGCATACTCAGTGCACTCACTCCCACTGCACCGCTCCAAACCCAGAAGTGTGCTGGTGAGGCTGCCCTGGGTTTGTACTCAACAGGCACTCTGGAGCACCCTGGAGACGGAGCTCTCCAGAGCAGCCATAGAGGGAGATATGTGTGTGGCCTTGCTAGCCCACTTCTAGGTTAGGAGCATGTCAGCAGGAGCTGATGAGCAACACGTTTATTTCCCTGACACCAAGATAAAGGTGATGCGTGTAATGTATATTCACCAAAGGAACTGGATGAGGTGGCATATCCCATGGCCACAACCCTTATATCACCCACTGGATCTTTCAGACAGTGTCTACTACTACATCCTGCTACTAAGTGCATCAGGTAGCAGGCAAAATACTTTACTCACATACACTGCTTATCACACAAGGGAGAAAACTCCAGTGGTTACCAGGCCCCCCAGAGCTATTGTGGATGAAAGCAGAGCAGAAGTCAATGGCAGAGAAAAGGCAAAACAGGACTCTCCTGACAGAGCCTAAAAAGCAGAGCTTAAAAATTGATTTGGGAAATTGGCCTCAGCAGATTAACTGGCAGCCAGTTTAGGAAATGAAGGTGACTGAGATGAAATAGATGGAAATTCAGCGGGAGACCAGGGGAGAGGAAGTGTGAAAACTAAACCAAGACACACGGCTCCTGCAAGACTACAGCATAGAGGTCTTTGCTTGCAGAGACTGTTCCCAGAGGGACAGTTAATTGATCCTTTTGGAAACAACATCTAGGCATCACTAAAGGGATCTGTAATGCAGAGCCACTGGAGTGACTAATTACCAAGTCTTAAGTATTCTGATCCTCTTTGGCCCCATAAATGCTGACAGATAGTCCAAAAATATTCCAGGAGAGCACATCTGACAAGCAGCTGGATGTTTTCGATATGTACATCATTCTATAAACTTCCATGGGAAGTAAATAATATTAGTTCTTTAATGTTCTCTCTCCACAGGTCTCAACTGCTTCTCACTGATCGAGGCAGGAAAGAGAAACTTGGGCCAGAGAGGGAAGGAGACTTGACCAGCTATAGGGAGTCCATGTCGATGCTGCAACCAAAATTCAGCTCTCAAATTAGAACGCAGGTTTCCTGACAAGTCATGTGCTCCAAGCACCAGAAAACACCCCTTTTGAAAGAGGCTTGTTATGGCTTATGTTGTGCACAAGAAGGCTTAAATCACTGGGGTGCATTCAGCTAATGGCATCATTTTAAGTGTCTTGGTTTTGGGTTGGTTTTGTTACAGCTTCCAGTTAGTGTAGGCATGAGCACACACATGCTGTGACTAGCATGCAGCTGGCATCCCACAGTAGTATCCCTGGAGGTTAGTAGAGTGATTATAAATATACACAAGAGGGAAGAAGCAAAGCTGGGGTATCCCACATAGCTTTGAGTGTCTTCTGTTGTACCTCAGTTGGCCCCCTGTAGCCCTGTGTGCTGAGTGAAGTGGTGGCTGGCACTCTATTTCTCCCATTTCCACTACAAGTAAAACTTAACCTATTCCAAAGGCTTGTGCTAAGACTTGTTTGCACTCCAGCAGCACAGTGGAGATATAAAGTGCCCTAAATAGGCACCTGAGGATTTCCCTAGTGTAGGGAAATCCTTGGCTAGCCTGGAGCTGACTATCCTCTCTTTCAGCCCTCCCTGGTGTAGGGGTTACGTCAAAGGTACAGCAAAAGTGCTGCTGCTGCTGTTCTCCCAACAATTCCCGCACTGTGAAATGACCATTTCCAGCCAGCCCCAGTAATGGGGGACATAAATATCATATAGTAACCATTGCAAGTGTACTCAGTTCTGCTCTTATTGAAGGATCCCAAGTGTGTGTTATTTCTGACTGGGAATCTATACCATGCTTATCACCACGGTAACTGAGCTTCTAATAAGAAAGCAGCCACCAGAGATGGGTCTCTCTCTCTCTCTCTCTCTGCTGTCCAATAGCAGAGATGGGGTTACTGTGCTTCTTCTGAGGGTGAGTTCTGAAATCCTTTTGATCTCAGGGAGAGCATCCCCTAACAGAAGAGTCCTAGCCCCAGCAATCATGAGCCTTCACCTGGGTGTAAATTATCTCCTTTGTTCCTGATGTATCCACCAAAACCACTCCCTTTGACCAGGTTTGGACCTGTCAGTTTTGACAATTGCCTCCAAGACACACACAAATGGAAGGTGCCTTTTCTAGTGCCCATCATGTAAAATAAGGTAAAAACTAGGCAATTGTTTCCTTTGGGCCATGATACTATGATCTCCCAATGTATTCAAGTGAAACTGACTCAAAATCATAGATGGTCTTCTAATCCAAAGCAAAGCAAAGAAGTACAGAGGCTGTCTGAGTCTCTTTTTTATGCTACCCACAACCTTGAAGTTTAGGCTGTTTACTGATCAAAGTGTTTAGGATTTGTTTCCTGCTAATTTGGAGTGTGTGCACATTTCAGGAGTCAGAAAATATTTCATAGTAAAAATGGACAGACTGGATCAAAAGATTCTATATGTTTACAAAGTAAATGCACTTAGTGCATTTTAAATTTTTTGAGCTCACCTTTCTTTAAAAGCTGGATGCTTCTTATCCGCCTAACCTCTGCTTCAAGACACTGAAGTTTCATATAATCATGTGCAGACATCATGGAATAATTTTTTTAAGGAACACCCATGGGATACCCACTCAGGGGTGATGGGTGTTCATGTAACAAAGTTGCTCCAAAAGAAACCACATTGGCAGAAGTCACTTGCCTGCCAGTCATGAAAGAACTGCTTTAATGCTGAGAAGGGGAAGACGGGGAGAAAAAGATTTACCTAAACCACCGGGGAAAGGAACATGGAGCTGTGGTAGGCAGGAGGCTAGCATGCCCCTGAATAAGTGAGAGGAGTAATCCTTCCCAGAGCTCTGTGTGCTGCACTGCCTTTGCTCTGCTACTCAAGGCATTTAAGTGTCCACTTAGGAATTGAACTTCTGCTTCCCACTTTCAGTGCTGTTCACCATGTGCTCTTTTCAGCTGTAAAATCACTCCTGGACAATCACCAAATTCCCCCACCCCTCCCCCCATAACTTCCTGGACTTGAGCAGAGCAAAGCTATAGAGAGTGCTGACAGCAAAGCCACACTGGCCTTCATAATTAATAAACTTTTATTTTTGGCTCAGCTGTATGGTAGCAGAGGCAGAGCTATCATTATGATCTCAACAAGAGATATTTATATACCCCAGACCCCAAACATTGCTGCCTACAATTTTGGCTATCTGCCTGCTCAAAGGAGTCATCTATTTAAAAATACCAAATAAAACCAGGGTGATTTCTTACTTCACACTTGACCTTTCCTCCTCCTTATCAGTTCAATTTATTTTTAGGTTACTTTAGCTAGATTTAAGGCTTACAAGCTGCTCGATGAAAATGAGTCCCTCTCCTGGGGCAGCCTTCCACCCTCCCTAATCAATGTGATAAAGGTTACCTTCTCCCCTTGCCCTCCAGGTCTTCTTGAGAGGGAAGAGGGCTCAGGTTGCAAGATCCGTAGCTCCCCCTAGAGACTGACTGTGCAACAGCATCTAAACATCAGCATCCTGCAGGTGGAAGGGACTTAAAAGATCATCTAGTCCAGAGGTGTCAGACATACAGCACAAGTGATTTGGCCCTTCTCACCATAGCTGCCAGCGGCAAAGGCGTTAACACCCCAATCTAGTCCAACCCCCTGCACAGATGCAGGAGTCGTTCCTGCATTATCCCAGACACATATCTATCCAGCCACCAGTTAAGAAGGATACACAACCTCTCTAGGCCACTTATTTCCTTGTTCTCTCTGCTCAACAGTTAGGAAGTTTTCCAGAGAATATGAATTTGCATTACTGGACTTCAAGGGCAGTAGCACATGCCTTACTGGGTCAAACTGCAGAAACCAATGACTGTATTCCTGCAGCTGCTGTCAGAGTCCTGGGTCTAGCACATGGCTGAGTTTAAAACCTGAGTTGAGCACTGTGCCTGGGGAGAGTGAATGTAAACCTCATATTTATGTGATGGGGGCTGGGAAGCTGTGATCCCCAAAGGCTGAATGCAATGGGCAGATGTATTGTTCTTATAAAGATAGCACCTAGGTGACCCAGCCAAGACCAAGACCCTATCATGCACTGTACAAATACATAATAAGAAGGAGTCTCTCCTCCAAAGAGCTTACAGTCCTGGTAGGCAAAACAAAGGATGAGAGTGGGGACGCAGGCCTGGAGTGGCTCAGCCCAAGTCACACAGGTCTTCTGGGTCCCGATCCCATACCCACTCAGTGTCCTCTTTCCCCACGCACTATTGGCAATCTGACATGACTATAGCAAAGGCTGGAGGACAAAATGCCCAGGCTACCAAGTAAATATAACAGGCACAGCCCTGAATCCCAGGAGCGCAGAAAAGTCCATTTATTCACCCTGCTCGTGACACCTGCCAGGAAGGCGCCGCCCGGGGCCTGTTCCAAGCCTGCACCTTCCTTTGCAAGGCCCCGGGTGACGTGTTTCTATGACCCAGGGTCGTCGGCTGGGTGGGATGAGACGACAAGCGCGGTTCGGCCCAACTCATGGTGGGACCCAGCTGCGTGAACGTCTCGCAAACAGGAGCGCTTCACCCCCTGCCTCTTCTTTCCCCGGCCCAGGGGATCCCCAGGGTGAGGGGCACGAAGCTGGTTTCTCGGTTCATCTCAGTCACGCTGCGGGCACAGCTCTGCTCCCAGGGGCCTTAAAACGGGTCACGGCTGGGGTGGGGGGGGCGCTTCTTCCACGAGCTCCTGACTCCTTCCCGTGGGGGCCGCCTGCAGCACCCTGCTCCCCTGACGCCTGGCGGAGCCCAGCCGGTGCCGGAGGCGCAGAGGAGGGGCGAGGCCCGGCCGGGGCGGGGAGGCGGGGACGCGG
>NW_017729029.1:3758518-3784849 GCF_001723915.1 Gavialis gangeticus
CGGCCGCGGCCAGCCCGCAGCATGCCGCGCCGCGCCGGGGGAGGCAGGTGACATTGCTGGGGGCAGCCTCGAGCGCGGGGAGCCGCCCCCCGGAGACCGCGGCCGCGCCCCGGCCCCGAAATATGATCCGGGGCGCTTGGATGTATCCACGAGCAGACGCTGACGCGGCGGTGAGGGTGTGCTGCGCGCCCCGGCACCACGACAAGCCCTGCGCCGACTCCGAGCGGGCCCAGAAATGGCGAATGTCCCTCGCCTCCCTCCTCTTCTTCACCGTGCTCCTGGCTGACCATCTGTGGCTCTGTGCCGGCGCCAAGCTGCGGGCCAAGGAGAGGAGCCTCATGCGGGTGGCCGCGGCCGGGGCCCCGCTCCTGCTGCCCGGGGCCCGGCAGGCGCAGGAGGGCCGCTGCGAGCTGCTCCTCAGCAACCTGACCAAATGGGCTGCGCCCGTCCCCCATTGCACTGGTGCCCGGGGCCGCCTCGACCTGGACTCGGCTTGCGCCACCCTCAATTCTTTGCAACGACTCTTGGGCTCTTTCCCTGCCGCCCCTTTCAGGCCCCCTCCCTCCTCCTCCTCCTCCTCCTCCAAAAGGAACTTCTTACAGGCTTATTTTAGGAACTTCAACCTCTCCTTTTGTGATACTTACACGATCTGGGACCTGCTGCTGGGCATGGCCGGCCAGGACAGCTTGGATTGCAGTTTGGACAACCTGATGGTGGATTTTGTGGCTGCTGCGGCCGGGGCCCTGGACGGGGAGGCGTGTAGCAGCTGCGTGCAGGCGTATCAGATGCTGGACCAACACGCTCAGGAAAAATACGAGGAGTTTGACCTCTTGCTGGAGAAATACTTGCAGGCGGAGGAGTATTCTGTGCGATCCTGTCTAAGAGACTGCAAGGTAAGGGCCCCCGGGGGGGCAAGCGCCTGCCATACCACGCTGCAGAAGGAGTTTGGAAGCGCATGGCACCTGGGTGTGAGCCCTGGCTCCCGGGTCCTGGCCCTTGGACTTGCTCTTGGCTGTAGCGATCAGGATGCTGGGGGATTCTGTGCTGGTGTCCTGCTTGGAGGGGGATGCATTGGCAAGACTCCCAGCAACGGGAGAGAAGGAGGTGCTGCGAGGTGGTGTAACAGGCCCCTGATTTGGCCCTGAGGCTGGCCCTAGCAATATGCTCAGGATGCCATGCCCCCCTGAGTTGAACCACTTGCCCCCTGCCTTGCCCCACGGACAGAAGCAGGGCATCATCCCCAGGCTGGTTCACGTGGTACTAGCCCCTGGGTGCAGTGTGAATCCCAGGCTGTTGCCTGCGTGTGTTTCCTCCCCTCCCTCCACGGAGGTACAGCACCCCCAGATCCTCTTTCCCACAGCTGCTGGCTTGCTGCCCCCCAACTGGGGGTAGCAGAGTGGGGCAGGGTGCAGTGCGGGTGGGTGCTGAGCACTAGAGGAGAGCAGGCACAGTGTTGCCTAGGGTAAGGTTTGCGACTGCCAGGACCTGTGTGTGACTTATGGTCTAAGTCTGGCCCAGTGGGAAACAGCCGCCCAAACCATGTGCCTACCTAGGCGGTGCTCCCCTGGAGCCGGAGGCTAGCCAACTCCTTTGCCTGTCTCTAGCTGGGCCTGACTGCCCAGTGGTTTGTAGGAAGGCAAGATCCCCACAATGCACTCAGCCACTTGTTCAGTGCTGTACCAGCTATGGAGAGGAATTCATTCCTTATGAATGGATTGAGAAAAGGTGCTTTCCCCTCACTCCAGTTGGATCAAACCTCCCAGCCCAGCATCCTCCTTTGGTTTTTAATGTATTCCTCTTCCAGTTACCCCAAGCTTTGCTATCACTTCTCATGGCAGTGACACAAGGGGTTAATCCCCAGTGGCCTGGCTCTGAACATTAACATGTTCAAGAGCAATTAGGTGACTAAGCTGAGTTCTCCTGGACTCTACCTGTGCCACCTTCCTCTGGATATTATGTCCAGGAAGTGTAATTGTCTTGCTAATTACAAACTTGCCCTTTCAGAGAGGGGTGTCTTGGGGCCGAGACAGTGTTCTGTACATTACAACAAAGGGGGTGTTTCCACATCACCTCGGGGAGGCAATGGGACCAAATTAAAAAATTAACAGGGTTACTCTTTCTCCGCACTTTCCTGGGAGAGCGCAAAGAAAAACTTAGTGCTGCAGTAATAGTACTGGCAACTCCTTTAGCAGTGCTCTTCCATCCAAGCATATTTTGAGCTAGCACATGCATCCAGAGCTGGGCACAGAGTTGTTGAGGTGACATCTTTCTGAAATGATAAAAAACTGGCAGATGGAGCAAACAGGAGAAAAAGCTACCAGTGATGGGGACATACAGTTGCATAGACTAGGAGTGGCTAAACTGTAGCATGAAAGCCACAAGTGGTACAAGCAGCCTCTATGTGGCAGATCAGGGAGGTGACAGGCGGCTCAGTGGCAGATGGGGTAGAAGGTAGAGCAATAGATCCAGCAGAGGAAGGGCATCAGGGTGGCACTCGAGGAAAGTGCAGGGCTAATTTGTGGCACATCTGCCAAAACCATTGGCCCCCACTGGCATAGACTAACCAGTCACCACTCACAAGTTCAGAGTCATTTAGAACAAACAAATAAAGCAGACACCAACAATCTCTACTGGGCATCACCCTACTCATTTCCACCAGGCCTCACAAAAAGGTGGACTGAAAGAGGGGAAAGATCAGTAGCTTTACAGATTAATCCTATGTGTGTTCCATGCATACAAGTCAGCCTTCGGCGGGGGGAGCACGGAGGTGCTTGTGGGAGCAATGGGTGGATGAGCTGGCATTGTTGGTAGGGTTGACTCAGTAAGATACAAGTACTGCCAAGCAGAGAGTGGTGAATGTGTGTATTTCCTGTGTGCATAATTTTACAATTTTTCTGGGCTCCTTCAGTTCAGAAGGCCAGTTAGATGCTTTGTGTGTGTAATTGCAGTGGGGGAAGTTTGTATAGAATTCAGAGACACAAGGAACCAAAATGCAGGGGATGTATATGAGGGGGAGCATTGCAGAGAGGGAATGTTGCATATGATTTAGGCCTCAGTTAAACATACACATCCCTACTGAACTTACCACATGCTTTGTGGAACTGGACTTTCTACAAAAATAGAGGTGGGGGGAATGGTGTATTTGGAGTTTAGAAGGAAAAGTGACAGCCCTGAAAGCTAAGCACTTGGAAGCAGGGTCCTATTTAATACATATTTTTACCATAGTACATGTGGCAGAAGAAGTTAGGAAAGTAACATGTAAGAAATGTTTTTAAAATGTAGGTGCTGAGGTAGAGACACCAATAAATATATCAAATAGTTTATGAGATTGCTGTGTGTTAATGTGCATCCTTGCATCAGTAAATTACATCAAGTTTAATCAGGTGCATTTGAAAGATAGCCTTAACTCATGGGCAGAGTACCTGACGGTGCTCTGTTTGGGAGACCTGGCTCCTGGCCTGGGTGGCCTTCAACAGGTGACTGAGGCCAAAGTCTCCCATCTTGGGTCCCTCATTTCATATTTAGCACCCTACATAGGCACCTGCTTTTCAGAGGCACTGAGCATCTGCAGCTCCTATGGATTTCAGTGTCTCCAGAAAATCAGGCCACTTATTCAAGATGCTTAAATATGTATTTAGGTGCCTTACTTTAGGCACTCAGATTTGAGAATTTTGACCTTGCCTTCTGTGTGTCTGTTCCTCATTTGTAAAATGAGGCTAAGGCATATGTCAGTTGTTGTGGTGATTAGAGAGTTATGGCCTGATTTTTCAAGGTGCTGGGCACCTGCAGCTTTCATTGACTTTAGCTGTGACAGGTTACGCATCATGGCTGAAAATCAGGCTGGTTATGTTTATAAAGAAACCTGGATCTGTAAAGCCCTATTCAAATACTGGATAATATTGTGTATTAAAGATGCTGCTACTGGCTGTACATTGCTCAAAGAATATCTGTATTTAAGCAATATCAAAGGGCTCTTATAGATGAAGAAAACAGCAAAAAATACAGGAATTGAAGATAATGTTGTGATATCAGATAAGCAAATGCATGATTTCTACATAAATGCTTTGTGAAAGTTCCCTGGCAAGAAAGAATGTAGAGTTTCAGGTAATACAAGTCCCATTCGGTAGTGGGGGGGTTTCTTTATTAAAATCTATTTCCTAACCTGGGTTAGTATATGAATAAGGAGGAACATTTGGTTTTTCTAAGAGAGCCTTTTTGTCACCAGAGGAAAACGCTTTCTGCAAATGATTGTAACTCCCCTTCTTTTGCTCTAGATGAGATAACATTCTCCACTGTGGGGTAAGGGGAATTTTGAGACTTGCTCCTCTGACAGAGTTGGTAGACTGAAGAGAATGATATAATTGTGCCAGAGCTGAGGAGATTGAAGCAGGGAGCAAGTAATGAACCCTAGAGAAAACGCCTCCCCCTGAGAGTGAAATGTCTCCGTGTTAACTATTGTTCTAGTGTTTGTTTGAACACTAGTGAAATGTTCTGCACTGACTGGGATGCCTCTATAGAACAGATATGGTGCAGGCAGCAAGGATATAAACTTCTTCCACATAGTGCCCCTTACCAATGTCCTTCAGCTTGATCAGGAAGAAGATGATATTTAGGACTGTGAGGGTGACTCGGACTCTTGAAGAAAGGCCAGTTGATTCTAGTTGTTGTGGTACTCTTGAGCCTTGGATACCTCCTTATGAGGTACTGGACTGAGACCTGCAATTCATTTCACAAAATGGCTATTTAAAAAACAAATGTAAAAGCAATGCTGTTGAGTTTGCATTGGGACTGGTGAAAAGCTCCACACCTTGTTTGCTCTTCCTGAGCCAGGAAGCTATTCAGCACTAAATCATTTGACTCTTCCTCTAATTAAAGCCTTTCTACCTTTCATAATAAATATTGCAAAACATAAGCCTAGAAGACAATGCAGTCCCAGCTCTACTTGTACGTAATTACCCAGAGACCAATCCATCTGCAGAAGCAGGTATCCTAGTACTGTAGTAACTTCTTTTCTTCCAGGAGGAACAATGCAGTTCAATAAATATCATAAGTAGAGCTCCTGGGGTGAAGGCTGGGTGGGGGGGAACCCCAGTGACTTTTGAAGATTTTATTAGATCTGGGGAATAACCCCTGCCCACTTCCACCTTTAGAACAGGTGATCTGTTTTTTGCTAAAACAACTCTGGTCTTAAGCAAAGCCTACAGATGATATGGTGAAATTTGCAGACCACTGCTCCATGAGAGTGTGTGGTTGCTGGTGAATTTTGGAAAATCTGACTGTTTCACTTCAATCAGAAGACTGAGGACATGAGGCTTGCACAGGCAGTAGGATTGAGAAAAAGCTCTAGGGGGAATGGGAGGGAAAGGAAGTAGCAGGAGCAAACAGAAATGGGGCATTTTTTTCTTGTCTGATCACAAAAACAGCATCAAAGAGGGAGAAGAAGAGTCCTCCCAGGAACACACCTTGGTGCTAATGGAACCCTCCTCACTGCACCAAATCAGGTAGGTCAGTGACCTCCAAATGCCCCATGGGTGGCAGAGCGGGTAG
This sequence comes from Gavialis gangeticus, assembly GCF_001723915.1. NCBI lineage: Eukaryota > Metazoa > Chordata > Crocodylia > Gavialidae > Gavialis > Gavialis gangeticus. Next base: position 3,764,066 of record NW_017729029.1, read on the forward strand.
ATCATCCCTTATAGTTGTATCATTCTTGGGTGAATGGAATCCAGAACCATGGAGCGATTCAGCCGGAGCTAGCAAATGCTCCCAAGACAAAGGAGATGCACAAGGCTCTCTTTCTAGTGTAGACTGTCAGCCAATAGGGTCCTGCTGTAGCAGGTTTACTGTCATCTGTGTCTCCTCTACTTGCTTCCCTCAGCCCAGATTCACTAGCCCTACTGGGCCCAGGAAGAGATAAGCTGATTGAAAAGCACATGTTTAGTTGCTTGCTGGTTTGTTTGACAAGAAGCAAGGACATACAAGTTGAGCCAAAGCTTCTTAGCAAATCAGCTTCAAACATTTGGCTGTTATCTGATCTGGTAGCACAAACTGAGCTGAGCTAGGTCAGGAAAGCCCAGGGTTGCAGGAAGCGGTATAGGTAATGTAAAGTTTTAAAGCAGGGCTGTCCAACTTCTGAAGTGACCAGGGGCCATGCGTCCTGAAGACTGTATCGTTGGGGATTTGAGCTCCTGGGCTTCACCCTGCATGGACATTGTCCCCCACAAACACCACTGCAGCATGTACCTGTGTGGGCCCCCTCTCACCTTCCCCTCTCCCCCCACCCCCCATGCTGCTGCACCATGCACTGCGTAATCTTGGCCTCACCTTAAGTGCCCCACGACATGCCACGTTGGCCCCTGATGTGGGTGCAGAATGTGGGAGCCAGAGGAGGGAAGGAAAGCCCGGAGGCTCTTGACTGCTCTTGCAGCTGGTGTAATAGGGTAGGTTGAGGCCTAGCGGTCTGCTGGTTGGACAGCCCTGTTTTAAAACATTGGCTATGCACTGATGTGTTGACACCTTATAACACAGGCTGTGCCCCAAGGAGCCAGGAATATAAAAGCCAAGCAACAATTGGGAAATAAAATCACAGTGGGAGTCACAAGGATGGAAACTGTATAGCATGGTTCATTCGATGTATAAGGAATACAGCTGCTTAAATTAATCATTGCAATAACATTCATAGCGCATTTAGCCTTTTTTCTGTTTGGGAATAATTCATAGACTAATCCTAATTTCTGCAAACATTTTTGTTACTCCTAGAGGGGCACCATTCACTTTAAATTACCCTCTGAAAATATTTTACTTATTACTGTTACAACTAACACCAAAGATCCCCATAGCTAGGAGGCATTAAAGCAGGAAGATGCATTTCTGTATTTTACATTTCATGTCCTTTTTGCATTTAGCAGTACTTTCTGCAGAGTTGGTTTCATGGTTGTGCCTGTGTGCTGGGTTCACGTGGGTCTTTCATACAGCACCAAGGGAATGGAAAGAAAGAAAGTGCAATTGTAAAATGACAATACTGTAAATGGCAAGGGAATGTAGTGCTAGGAGTAGCATCTGAAACAACTTTTAACTCATTTGGGAAAAATGACCAGAGTTCAGATTGACATTCCCCCTCTACTATAGTGCCTACAAGCCAGTTACTGATGCCTGCTGTAGGTGGCAACAGGAGAGAACTGGGTCTCTCTTTTCTGTTTATAAGAGAAAAAAAATTGAATTTCCTGCTTCAGTTGTATCCATTTGGTCATTCCCCTCTGCATGCTGTATGCTGCTTAGGCCCTGCTGCTTCAAGGCTCATCATGTGCTTGCTAAACTTCATGCATGGAGCAGGTCTGTTGAAGCCAATGGATGAAGTTTTTTTCAGAAGAGCATAGGGAGTTAAACACCCAGATTCCACTGAACTTTGCTGCCTTTGAAAATCCTGGCCAAAAGGGACTCTTCACAGTGTGTGAGCAATTGCATGCATCTTTGCAAGACTGTGGTCTTGGACCGTGAGATCCTTGAGTCAGGGATGGTCTCCTTCCAGGAGTGTATAGCACTCAGAATAACAGAGCTCTGGGCACTATTGCCACGTGCATTATATTCTCAGCTGATGTAAATATATTTTGCTCCATTTAAGTCAATGGATCTACGCTAGTTTATACCCACAAAGAAGCTGGGCCTAAATACTAGCCACATGGCATGAACAAAGCATATGTATGAGAAATTTTACAAAGTATTTACTTTGATTATAGGCTATTTGTTCTGCCTAGCAAATGACAGCTCTCCAAAGTTGAGCCCATGTGTGGCATTACCCCTCTTCTTGACTGGAGGAATGAAACATTTTGAGCAGAAGAACAAATAATGAATTTGCATATTCTGATACAGATTAACATGAAAATCCTCTTTAATGCTGTGGTTCATGGAACTTTTGGGAACATTTTCACAAATACCCACTAGCTACCTGAGCGCTGGCACATCACTTCTTGTGTCACTGAGACATCTAAGGGCCCAACCAAAGATCAGGGCTCCTTTAATTGCTCTTATGTACTTGGGGGTAGCAGCAGAGTGAAATTTAGGTTTCTCCTTATTCAGTTAGTACTAGCTCAAAAAGTGAAGGTTCAGTGCTGTGAGAATGAGGCCATAATATAAAGGCAGGTCAGTGGCTGGAATAGTTGTTGTTGTTTTGAGCCAGCCCTGAGCCAAAGGTCCTTTTAACATTTGTAGGTCTGCTTTCTCCAATGAAGCAAAAAAATGCTCTCTAACTTAACCACTACAAAATTGAAGGTTTGTTTTCTTAAAGGTATAAGCACTGTAATTATGTTATTTCTCCCTAAAAATAGCTGCTGCAGAGGGCTTTGTCTAATGTGCTAACTCTGAACACAAAATCCCCTAAAAGATTATAAGGGAAAATAAATAACAATGGGACAAAGTCATCTTGTGGACTTAGAACTGATTGTGTGTGGGAAACAATGCTATTGTAGCTAGTTTCTTCTTGGAGCAGAGAGACGTTAACAGCAGGGAACCCTACAGTTGGTATATTAGTTAATATGTCAGTGAGCTAGAGGAGGAGTTGAACAGAGAATTGGTGGCATTTGCTGATGACACTAAACAGTTTATTAAGAAAAACTAGAATGTGCTGAGGAAGCTACATTCTGTTTGCAAAGCTAAAGTCTATAGTGATTTACTTCCAAGCTCTATTTTCTTCTTAACCATCAAAGGTGGGGGCAGGGCACTCAAATAAAAGGATTCCTTTTGGACACTGATGTTTAGTGAAAGAACAGAGAATAATGTGAGTTCCTGATGGACTCAAATGCATTGTTAAGCTGAACAGCCAGGTGGCAGCTAAAATTCACATTGGATAAGAACATGGTAAAGCACATGGGCAAAACCATCCAAAAATGCCCTAGGTAGGAACTAACAGGTCCTGAAAACGTGTCCCCTTGTGATTTTAGAGTTCTGTAGCTGGCAAGATCAATCTTAGTTTTAATCTGAAAACCAAATATGTTGTCAACACTTCTTGTCTTCAGAAAAACTTGGAAACTGAAAGCAATACAAATGTACCTCTGTGGTGCAGGGTCTGTCATTCCAACTGAGCCAGAAACCCAGATTGTGATTTCAGGGCTGTTGGGAACAGAAACCGCAGATAGGTTTAGAGCTAACACAAGTTCCCTCGTGGCTGCAAGAGACAGTCCTCTGAGTGGCCAGTTTGACCAGTGGCCTCAGCTGGACAGCTGAGTCGCATACAATAGCATGCCAAGCTGAAACAGAGCACAGGACTGAAAGGCATGTCTTGCATTTGTGTCACTGCTGCTACTGAATACCTCTTCAGCATTCACCAAGTCACTTAGGGCATACCCTTACGGTGGTAGCTAGGAGTGTGTCCCATCACTAAAGCTTTCAAGTGTACTTCACCCACGTGCCCCTCATGCTCAGAACCCAGGAACACAGCTCTGTGGGTACTCTACAGCCGTTCCGGAGTCACTCTCAAGACCCCTATCTCCAGCACATGTGAAAGCGACCTCAGGGATTGACCCCAGAGAGGCCTTTCTGGTGTATTTCCATGTTGGGAGTGTGCACAAGCAGGTGGGCGGTGAGTATAATTGGGAGCCTTGGTCATGGGACAGGGCGCCATTGTGGTAATGAATGACATACTCTTCATAATCTGCCTCAGGCTTTTTGATCTGTAAATGCTTCTTCATTTGAGGGCAGGGAGTAACGTTTCATATTGGAGAGACATTTTGACAAAATGTCCATGGTTTCTATTGAACTGGTTTTTCTCTTGTCCAGATGTCACCTGTCCAACCTGCTGACAAAGCATACGTTTGTAATGGACGTAATGTGATGTAAACCGCACAGCCCAAGGACTGTGATGAGCCTAGACCTGCAGCAGCTGGCCAGAGACTTCACAGGCAGCCTGGGCTACACAATAGAACGGTCTTTGGGCTGCCCATTTTATTATTCTTGTTCAACCAGAAACAACCTAAGCCATCAGTCTTGGGCTGTGATCCCTTGCAGCTGATCAGCCTGTGAACTCTGACCAGCAACAGAACACTGAACTCCGCCCCCCTCCACCCCTATAATGGGCAGCTCATGTCCCCACAGCATGTTCCCTGTCTCTTCCTCTCATTACTAGCCCAAGTTCAGCTGCTGCTTATTGCCTCTAGTTGGGGTGTTCCCTAGTGGGGACTAGGATAACCAAACTCCCCTCCTCTACGACGCCGATTTTAGGAAGGCAACATGTGAAGGAACCTCTGGAGTATGGTGCTGCTGGTTGGTGGTGCCCTAGGAGAACCCCAAATACAAGCTCTGTAGGCTGCCACAATGAGCAAAGGCAAAGGTCCACCCTTACATAGGTTCTCTGGACCAGATGTTAATAAATTTGGTCAAAAGCTGTATGTTTCTAAAACTTTGCTTTGTTATTGTTCATGTCTTTGTTAACACTTCAGCAATGTGCTCAGCTCCCTGCAAGACATTTGCTGCCATAGAGACCTTCCATTGGAGGAGACAGATTGGTGCCAAATGCTCTTGGAGGATTGCAGAAAACATAGTTTCCTTTAGATCACTTTTGAAAATCCTAAATTCTTTTCTTTTCTTATTTTGTTGGGTTTGGGAGAAAATGTAGGTGTTGCAGAAGACATGGGTCTTCAGATCTGAGAGAGGAGCAGATGAGAGTGCAGGAGACTGGGGAAGTACAGGATGGGAGCATGTAGGAAGATGGTTGCAGTCTGCTCCATGCTGAGTTGGAGTGGGTGGCAAGCCACCCCAGACAGCATGTTAAAGGGACCATCAGGTACCCAGGCCTGGGCAGGGCTCAGATTTTAGTGGTATATGCCTCTTTAGAGTGGTGTGATTTACCCATATTCATCAGAATTAAAACCTCTCAGTTATTCACATGTCTGGATTTCCCAGTGCACCCCGTCTCCTTTGTGCCTCTGTCTATCAAACTGCAAGCTTGGAAGGTCAGGGACTGTCTCTGCTCTTGTGTATTGTATGGTATCAAGAACATGGCTGGCACTAGGCAAATAAATAAGAAATTCATATTTGTAATATGTTTGAGTCCATGGTGGAGGACCTTGAAGAGAGAATAGAATGCAGAGGTGAGCAACAATAGGAAGAAGTGAAGACTGAAAACGGCAGTAAAGGAACAAAGCAGAAGTGAGAAGGTACCATGGGAATGAGCGACAGAGTGGGGCAAAAACGAGGTGGGAAGAGGAGAAAGATGCTGCTGCTCAGAGAAAGAGGGAATAAAGCTGACTAAATTCAGTATAGAAATGAGACGCAAGACAAAACAATCTGGAGATGGACAAAATGAGTCAGAAAGGAAGGAGAGACAGGGAATGAAGTGGTAAAGGAAGGGACTAAAGCCGAAGAGATGCATGGCTTTTAGATTAGTGAATTGTGTTGGATTTGTTTACACTCCTTTGCATCTCTGGCAGTCTGGAGCCCAGGGATGGGCTCTGAGCACTGGGTTATGTTAATACCATGAGTTATTCTGGATCTCACCATTAAGTTATTTTCTCTATCTTTAACACTTTTCCTGTGGGAGTTGCCCCAGTGGCTTCCAAAATCCTGTTCTGTGTGGAGAATTGTCCACTGAATGTTGCTTTCAGTATTGATAGCTGCAGGTCCTGGGTTCCAGCATTCCCCTTTCAGCTGGAAAGCAGAAAAGTGTAATAAGTCAGCCCCAAAATGTTATGGCCAGCTTTTGCCTCGGAACATGAAGGTTTCTGTGAAGAATAGGACTTGGGAAGAGAGCTCTGTGGAATCACCTGCAGTAAAAAGCCAATAAGAGAGCTGAGGTAGAAACAACTGAGAGTCATGTTACGATGGCACATAGTCTAGCAAATAGTGGGATGCCATAAATTTGGCCAGTGTTTCATCTTCCTTCCCCCTCCATAAACATTGAGCTATGACTGAAAAGGTTCAGTGAGGGATAAAAGAATTGTGATAGGAGCGATGCATGTATAGGATGATATAGCATGGAAGGGAGAGGGAAGATTGATTTGGTGAAAAATGGGTTCAGCAGGATCCACCAGTGAGATTATTCAGAGATGTTGAAAGCTCCTGCTCCCTGTACAGGGAGGGCCATGGTAGGGACCCAGGTAACCAGTTGGTATCTGAAAGGTCAACCCCAAGAAGGGGGAGGGACTGTTTTTTGTGGGACAGAACAGATGCAACTAAAAGGAACACCAAAGAATTAACAAGGGGGAGGTTTTGCTGTCTACTGGTAAAACATTCCAGCAGGAGATAATCTCCAAAGGAAGGGTAATTTATCTGTGACTTAAAACAGGACATCAGAATATACCAGACCGAACAGTCTTACATTCATGCCCAGGGCAAAATCCTGGCTCCTTTGATTTGGGTGGGGAGGGTGGGGGGTGCAGAATGCCACATCTGTGAGGTTGCCTTGCTGTGATCTATGGGTCTCTTCCAACTGTGATTTCTATCATTTTTTGTACACAGCTCTCTGAGGATTAGAAAAGGCTTCAGGGTTTAAGATTGCTGTCCCTTTGGTGAACATCGAGTCATGCAACTGTTGGGATAGGAGCCATGGTCACTAACAACTGATAAAAGACCCCAGTTTCCCTTATTTCATAGAGGAGCAGTGCTTTCTTGGCACAGTTTTGCAGGTCCATGTAGTTTTGGGATTGCCACGGACATGGTTAGTAACAACGGCTTAGCTCTTCTTATCCATAGACCTCAAAGCATCTGACATGGGAGGGTCAGTCTTGGCTTCTTACTGTAAAAAAGGAATTAAGGCACAGAGGTGATGTGATTTCCCCAGGGTCATGCAGCAGGCCAGTGATGGAGCTGGAAACAAGCTCCTCTTTCCTGTGTCCTAATATGGTGTTCTGTGCATTGGAGGACACAGCTGGGGGCGCAATTTATACATTGTGTGTACTGAAAGCTTGTCACCCAAGTGCCCTGATGAAAGGAGCAATGAGGTTCAAGTCTAAACCTTTCCAGCTCAGACTGGCTGGATTTCAGTTATTCCTCCTCCTGCCAGTTTCCACCCCGCTTACAGGTGGAAGCAGGGCATATCCACCTCTTGCCCACTCCCTGTATGGCAGCAGTTTTCCATTTCCACACACTGCATGTGCGCTGGCCTCTGCATTCAAGTCACAGATGCTTTTCTGGCTTCCACACAGGCTAGTGAGCTATCTGAACACCTTCAAAGTCCAGACTTTTTTTTTTCTTCTATATTTGCCCCTAGGCAAACAAATGTTTTTGGTCCCTGGTGCATCTCTTATGTCTGCAGTCCTCACTGGGTCTTGGAAGGTGAAAGGATTGCTTTCCAGGGACCTATAGTTTCATGCTACAAACCAAGTTTGCTTCAGTAGAAGACAGCAAGCAGCTCGTGTGACCCAGTTGCTTCCGAAAATGCGAAGCATGTTGTAAAATGGCTGAGACATTTAGCTTTGAAAAACAGCATGTGCCGTAACTGCTTTTCATAAGAACAGCAACTACGCACTCGGGGAGTAGATGTTTAGGAAGAGCTGCCGCAGTCTAGCAAGTAAATACCCGCTTCAGATCGCCTACATCTGAACATGACATTCTTGTGTGTCATAGTCTATCCTGCCAGCTTTTGCTGCTAGTCGGGGAGAGTTTTCTTTAAGTGCTATCCAAAAAAAAAGCTACTAATGCAGTGTTCAACGCTAACAGTGTGAGGCAAATACAAGGCAAGAAACCCAAAGGTTAGGTCTCTGCACTGACCTCAGTTCATTCTGCTGGTCCCTGGTGCTTGCTTAAATCATGTTATATTTTTAGTTCATTTTGTTTAGGCTTCCATAAATAACAATTTGTTGTTCTCATCAATATTTGTGTTGAAAGGCCAGGCCTTTCTGGCACCAGCAATCAAAAGGGCATCTGTGTTGCCTTTAGATTTCGTGCCTTCTGTCAGTTTGTCACAACCTGCCCATCACCAAGAGTAGTTTATTGATCAGCCACTGTCTAAAGTTATTTCAGACTTTAACATTCTGTCTTGTAATATATCACTGAGATTACAAACCCTCCATATAAAGCAGTCCCAAGAGTTGCCCTGAAAGACTGTATTTTAAAAAACAAAACTGTTACTTTTTTTGTCGGTGGCAGCATGACATTTTACTTGCATTTCATGAGGTAAGAAAAAATTCCAGAGTAAACAATGGACTAACTCAATATGTAAATTGCCAAGCTTGACCAGAACCACATGTGTAAACCTTACTGAACACAAAAAAGTATCAAACACAATTTCTATATAGATAGAGGTCATCACTCTGCAGTGATGCGATTAAGTCACATAAAGAACTTGAGCAAAAGAAATCTGCAGTTATGTCTGTGCTGTACTGAAATCATATCCTCTAATGCAGTGATAGTTGTGTGCCTTGTGTGAAACTCATCTTCAAACCTTTAAAGCAAAGAGTAAAGGTCATTTGCTATATTCAAAAAACCTCAAAGCTAGAAATGAATCATGTAGTTTTGCTTTATAATAACAAAATGGATGCAAAAAACTGTTATTTTCACAATAAAACCTATTTTATTTCTAACATTGCCCTGGGGTGGATTGGGAGGGCTAGCAGGCCCTTATTAGGTGGGCATGGTTACTGCTTCAGCCCTGTCAGATGGTTTACTTCTGCTTCCCATCCTGAAGAACCTGAAAGTGCTTTGCAGCTGCATACATAAAGTAGGCTGAAACAGTGCTGCTGACTCTGGTGAGCTTTTTATCCTGAGCACTGTGATTTTTGGCTTCTTCTGGAGAAGCTGTTGTGAGTATTCAGTAAGCGTCTGCCTTGATGCTTGTCATGGAGAAAGAAGGGAGGGAAAGCAGGCGCCTACATGTGCCTGGTAGCTTACAGGGTGATGTACTGAGCCTGAGCGAGGCAGCCAGCCATTCTATCCTGGCAGCTCAGCTGAGTGGTGCTAACATTGCCAAGCCCCTCCCAGTGCACAGTTTTAATCGAACCTTCACCTACCTTAGAGGTAACCATCAATCATTCATTTTATAGATCAGACTGTTGAGAGCCTCTACTGTGCCACTTCAGGCAGAGCTGGGAATAAAACCTGGGTCATCACTCTACAGAGCCACACATTCAGTCTTTGGGAAGGAATAACCCAGATTGCTTACTCTGACAACTCATGCTAACACAGGTTGGCTTTGTGTCATCCTTTAGAGAGTGGACCACTTGCATAGGGTTGTGAGGCTGATGTGCTCCATATACTAGCATGTCAGTTTCTGTAACATAAGTGCTAGGGGATCATGCTTCTTGAATCCAGAGGGCAGCAGTTCAGTCCACACAGATTACGTGAACAGAAGCTTTATTAGATTTGGCTTTAGCAACCAGCCCACACTGTGCCCCCCCAGAGCCAAGAAAAGAAACTAGAGATCCTGCTGCCCGACTTTCCATTGCTGTCTCAAAGACCTGTACTGGTGAAGTATAAGCTGGACCACAGTGAAGATGACAGCTTGTTTTCTTCCCTTCTGCCTCCAGTCATTCCTGTCACTGATATCAGAGGGCTCTGTGCTTTGGGCTTGAAGGCTTGAATGGATTTATGCCTAAAATGCCTAGAATTTCCATCCCATGGATAATTTTGCATTTCTACATATTTCTCATTCTACCTTAGATAGGAAAGGCAGATACCTCTTTTAAAAAATTTCCACATCCAGAAACTTTTCAGTTCTTCTGTCCAAATTCCTTGTTTATTCATGGTCCTGGAAGTTTGTGAAGCAGGTAGCCCTGGGAACCTGCTAGCCATGGGAACCTGCTAGGCAGGGCACTTGGAAGCCTGCCTAGCAGGTTTCCAAGGGGCTTGGAAGGTCAAGGAAACGAAGCCCCCAGGCTCCTCAGTAGGGGGTTGCTGGGGAGTCGAGGGAAGCAGGAAACCATATGGCTGAGCTGATGGGAAACCAGGAAAATATTCTGATGGAATCAGCACACTTTCGTAAGTTAGTTCTGTTCTGTTCTGTTGGATAAGCATTTTCTGTTGAGATACCCTGACTAGCTCTGCCTATGGCCTCTGTGGGGTGAAGCGTATGTGTTTGTTAATGTGAGGACCTGAAGTAATTGCTGAAATTGTTTGAGGCTTTAGACGAGGATAGTTAGAAAGAAGTTTGGAAATCCTGTTTTGTTGCTCAATTTTTGTGCTTGGCTACTGGGAGCTGTCCTTTTTAAAACCAGGAGCAGAGGCTGAAAGCAGTGTATTTTGCCTGTGTGCCCAGAGAGTGGGAGGCCCTGTCTCTGAAATCTCCAAAAAGGTCAGAACTTGATTTATACAAACTCATCTTCCCAGGAGCCTGCCTTATTCTCGGAGCTGTAACCTAAGTAACTACTGGGGGACAGGATGCCTCAGGGAGTTGCTAATAAGCCACAGAAATTTAATTGGGGGTAAAAATCCCACTTATTTTTATAAATGATCAAGCTCCATCTTAAAAGGGATTGGATGGATGGCGCCTGACAGAGGATTTGACCCTTCCAGTTTCATGTGCCTAATGTGATCAGTCAGTTGTTTGAATCCAGCCTGGAGATCAAAAGTTGTGCCTATCTCAGGGAAGTGTGGAAGTCCCTGAAGGAGATTCGATGGATTGCTAGTCATTCTTCTACTACTGTATAAACTTGTCACTGTGCTTTGCAACGAACTGTAAATTCTTTGAGCAGGGATAATATAAGGTTGTATGGGGCCTAGCACAGCAATGCCTCGGTCTCAGTTGTGTTCTCCATTGAGAGCTCCTGAAGAGACCTACATCCTCTAAAGCATGAGGCACTTACGGGAGGTGCCAGTTCTATAATTGTTACCCAACTATTAAAGGAAGGGGTAAGGGGAGCTCAAAAAATAACAGTCTTTTTCTTTTACTATCTCATGGTCTTTTGTACAGTCTTCTCAATGTTTGGGGCCTGACTCAAGATATTTGAATAGTTGGGCTTGTCAGTACTGCCAACATGCAGCCTCTTCTGAGGTGGATGGTAGCATCCATGAATACAGCAGACAACAACACCTCCACTTCTCTGCTGAAAAGTGCATCTGAACCCTTACGAGCTAATGCAAAGTAGGCAGGCCCTCGGTTTGTAAGGCCTTGTTCAAATGATCCAACATATCTGATACGAAGGGCCACACTGTAGCCTGATGAAAGTCCAATATGTGGTTCTAGAGAGGGGATGGGCTGCAGACCTGTTGTTCAAAGTGGCAAGCCATCCTCCTAGCCTTAGAATTAAATGGTTTCTAGTGACAATTCCAGCTGTTTCTGCTGCATGAATCAGCTGGGCAAGTTGGTAGTTTCATTTGACATGGCAGCTTGTTAGACAGTGCATGGGAAATATCTGCAGGCTTGTCTCTCTGCTTTCTGCATTGTAGTGTCTCTTGCTATTGATGGCTCCCTGTTTATCTCAGTTCTCCTATGCATGCCAACTGGGGAGGGAAACTAGAGAGGGACATGAGGCCCTGTCTCCTTTCCTTCCCCCTGTGAGTGCTACATGCTTACATTTCCAGAGGTGCTGAACATGTTACCTTGAGCAATGCTTGCAGCTTCTGCCAGCCCAGGGCTTGAATCCCCAAGGACTCAGACCAAGGGCCTAAACTAAAACCCATGGAAGATAGCGGGGATCTCTCATGATTTCCAGTAGGAGCTGGATTACACTAATGGAAGTCTAGGGTTTCTCACCCATGTGCATGTTATTGTTGGGCTGCAACACAACCTAAATTGGCAGGTAATCGGGTCCCATTTGTCTGCTTGTAAATAAGAGTAGGTTATTTGTCTTCAGTAAACACAAAGCCTGGTGATTTAAATTAGAAAACAGAATGGAAATCCATATGTGGGGGCTCTGGTCCTACATGGTATTTGAGCTTAGTGGGTCTCTGCTCTGGTGTGATGACGTACTCATCCCAGCAGCGGACTCTCTGGTGGGCGGTGCCTTTGGGGAAGCTCTCAGCTAACCCCTAAGACCAAGTGTATGTTGATGCTTCCTGGATATAAATGAACTGCTGCTACAGTTCCCCTGGTGGCTACATAAATCTGTGGAAAAGGATAAGGTCTCACTCAGGTCCATGTACTGAGGAAAACATCGTCTATGCTGCATGACTATCCTGTCAAGCATTTAACCACTGAGAGTTTAGACAGCAGTCATACACAACTGATGAGCTGTGGTGGCTCAGTATTGTTGTCTGCTTGCTGGTGCAATCAAGGATTAAAGGGAGGGATGCTGTCCACAGAAAAATCTTATATATTTTCTTTAATTCCTTCCTTGTGCTACTTGCACCTTGGATCATTAAGGCTTAAAACTGTAACAGTCCCATCTCTATTCTTCCTGTAATATAAAAAGTCCATCTGTACCAGGGTACCTGAGCCACCTATATCCAGTAACAGAGACCTGAAGCACCTTAAACCAGGGTCATTGGTGGCACCTAAATTGGTGCTGTAGGCCTGACTTCAGTGAAGCAAAGCCAGTTTGTATCAGGAGAAACTTTGTCTCCAAGCATTTACTTTTTGCCTTTTCCTCAGCTGGGGCAGTGACACCACTCCATCACCCTGGCCGGACCTCAGGTCTCAAACAGCTGTCTAGAGATGCTTTATCTAGGCTCATGATGCCTCAGAGGGAAGGCTTCAAACTCCCCAAGTGCCATGCTCTCATTGAAATTAAAATGATGAAATTCACATAGTGTAAGGCTTCCAAACAGGGGTTAATCTCCATAGAGTTTGACCTTTAGTTAAATAGCACTTTTACTCATTGGATAATTGTTGCTGATCCATGAGGTGGACATTGAAGACTTGTTTAAAAAAGTAAACCTATATTTTTGGGACAATTTCCATTTACACTGCTTGGCAAAGTGGGGCTTCATCCTGACCTGTGCTCTTGGGGAATGCCAGGGTAGAATTTGAATGTCTTTACACTTTATTTTAAACAAAGGGAACTTCAGATTTTTCAGCTAAGGTGAGTCCATTAAAAACTGGCCAACAATCCTAGAGCCAGCTCGAGGTTACATAAAATGAGTGAACTACAGTTGCCTCCATATTTACCATGTCAGCCTGCAGAGTCACCAGGCCCAGTGTGATTTGCCCATGTTCCACCTTTCCATTCTGATGAGGGTGGCAGGCACCACAACGTGCAGCTTTTTGGGCCAGTGCTGTCAAGTAAAATGTGCTTAAACTGATGTGACAGTAGTGCTCTACTGAGTCCCCCAGTATTGTGCAGCAGGTTTTTCTGAATTCTCTGGGCCCCAGTTTCTCCAACAGAAGTGAAGCAGAGGAGTTGCCCCTGCTACAGTGAACTCTCAACCTTTAATATCAGGTATCTGGCTCTCATCTGTCTATGCATGTCCATCACCATGGTACATACACATGGGTATGTTACATGTGCATAAGGTAGAGAAGTTTATTTGTGGATAACATTGGACCTCTGAGACGCCTCCCAGTGAGGTTTTAATGGGGCTCAAATCAGAGACTGTTAGTTATTGGGAAGGGAATCTCTTATTTACTGCATCAGTGTTTACAACTTGCGGCTACATTTAAAGGTAAGACCGGAGCTACTGCTGAACTGAATTCACCAGTGAGGGATGGAACAGATTCCCTGGAGAAGCAGGCACAGCTCCAGCATAAGAGTCACGGTGCATTATTTTAGTGGATAATGAGTTATTTTGGAAAGCATCCAATGTGCAATGGTCCTGTCGGGTTATAGGCAGCTTGGAGGAGTCAATAAACTCAGTTCGTCAACACTGTGACACATTATGCTGAGTTTACAGTGATGTAGCAAAGTGACTCCCATGCTGGGTACCCTGCTGCCAGAAGCATCCATGGCTGCCCTCAGCTCACCACCTCCAGAACTTGGTCTTCCTCCTTTCCTGTCCCTGTTGCCTCTGCATCTTGCTAGCCCACATGCCACATTCCCCCTCACTGGGGTGGCACAGTGCTATCAGCTATATATTTTGCATTAGTGTACAGCCACCACAGTCTGAGACCCGCGCAGACTTTATCATTTAGGTGTGTAGTGTTAATCTCATCAGAGTCCCAAAATTGAGTGTTTCAGAGCATCTTTATTTCTCACATGCCCATCACGGAATTATCTAGGCCACTTGTCCTTCTAGGTGCCTCTCCACTTGGCAAAGACTTAAATGTGGGAAGCCAACCTAATATAGAGGTAGCAGAGGAAGTATAACCTTTCACACACGCAACATTTTGACTGGACAGGGATCTGGCCTGTTTGTACTCCTTTCCCTTTTTCTAAGCCAGGGTGGGAGTGATGAAGCTAGCAGGATGGGGTTCACTGTCCTAGTTGTAGCATCTGCATGGAATGCCCCTGCCTCAAGCAGCAACAATTGGCCAGGCTGTCCCTGAGCAGAGTCACTCCTGCTGCAGCCTTCTGGGTCTGCTTCATAACTGTTTCAAACCCTTTGGAGAAGCAGCCACCTGTCTATAACCTGATCTATGGCTATGGGAGCTGCTTAGCAGATGGGGGGAGAGAGTAGGGGGGCTGATCAATAATTAACCTTACTGGTATAGCAGAGTGTAAAAGCAGAGGAGGAGTTTGTGAGGGGGTCTGCATGTAAGAGTTGTTGGACTTGTGGGCAAATGCAGTAGTAGGGGCAGAACACACAGCAGAGACGGGGGGGCTTGGTGCATGGCAGTGTAATAGGACAGATGTGCTCAGATAGTGGTGAGGGGCCTGCATGCATGGTTCTTTCAAGGTGGCAGAGTAAGGAAGTCTGGGTATAAAGTCTGTGCATAGCAGCTGGTAGTATATGCTGTCCACATGGACAAACGCTAATCCTGTTACATTAATTGCTCCCAGAGTGAGTGGCCTTGCAGAGTCCATAACTGCCTACAATGCAGGGGCCATCTCCACTAGTATGTGGGACCCTCCTACAGGGCCCATAAATGACCAGGTGGAGTTGCTTGGCCTGTCAGTACAGGAAACAGTCTTCTGCCCCTTCAGAAGGGAAGAGGAGATATGTAGCTCTGTGGAGGGTATGGTGGTGGACAGGAGGTCTTACACGACCTAAAGCAGTGTTTCCCAAACTTTTCCTCGACATGACCCCATTTATGGCCTCATTTCCTCAGCATGGTCCCTCACTCCCAACCCACAGCCCCCTACCCCCACAACCCCATCCACTGATGTTGTGATCCCATTTGGAGTTACAACACACAGTTTGAGAATCGCTGGCCTAAAGGGTGCAGAAGGATGGTTTTACATTCTTTCAGGGGACTGAACGTGTCTGAGTTTGCATGTACCCATGGGAGCTGCAATGAATCCATATGCAACAAGATAAAGTGATTGCTGAGGTGTGGGGCTGGGATGTCAGCTTCCTTAAAGTTACACCCACTGCAACTGGTGGGGGCTAGAGGTCCTCTTTGTGCCCCCCTTCTTCCTTGACCATGCTGTTCACTGCTTCACCTCCCAGCTACTGCAGCTGGGTGTGGTGGGGCAATAAATTTCCCTCCAGTACAAGGAAATTCTTAGCTGTCAAAGAGGATTTAGCCCAGTGTTTCCCAGATTAGCTGTCAAGATCCATTTCCAGTCTTAGCCTAGCAAAGCTCCCTCATGTTTACTGCCACTGCATTCTAATCTCATCAAAAACTGTTGGATCCTGCATCTGTGCAGGGTTTTCTGTTAACAAGGGCTGAACCTCGAAAGGTTCCATTCGGTTTAGTTTCCTGAAGTTTACAGAATTATCTCAGTCTTTTGGGCGTGGATGTCTACACAAGAGACTTGAAAGAAAATGTTGCTGCTGAGACTCCCCCAACCTAGCTCCACCTTTGCTGTTGGAGAGGAGTGGCACAAGAGCAACCTCCAGCATTTCAGCACATCTATTTTCAGGTCTTGCCCAGAAGCAGAAGAGGGAAGTCACTTATTCAGATGCTCAGGCCTGGCTCTAGAAATGGTCCACAGGCTTTCTCTCTCCTGAAACAGTTGGCTTATCTCCGTACATGGCTTTCTACAGAGTGTTCCTCACCATTTGGCCTTTGTTGATTGGCTGTGGCATCAGGGATGTGCAGCTAGGCCCAGAGAGGCAGGTGGGTGAGGATCTAGCTCAGCCTGCCACTGGCTATCCTTGCTGTCACTCAGAGGCCATTAAAATGCAACTCATGCCCAGTGCTGCACAGAGAGAGCTAAACTCAGCTGTCATTTGAAGGGCAGTGACTCAGGGACAGCAAATCTGTGAATGAGACACAGGCTGGTTGGGCAAGAAATATTTCCTCATCTACACTGGCTGTAGCCCTAGACCCCTCTCCAGCTGCCAGGAATATGCAGTCCAAAGCATGACATGCCAGCAACAGAGCTCAGCCAGTGAAAGGCCCACACGTGCTTGACAGGCTAGATGCAGCGAGTTGTTCCATGCTATGCTCAGCCAACCCAACAGGCATATGTTAACCTACAATGAAGTCACTGTAGAAGGAATCTGGTAGCATTTCCCTGCTCTGCCACTTTCTCCTCTGTTCTGCTTTTCCTTCCTGTTCCTCCTGTGTGGGTGGCATCATTCACGTGTGCCTGGCTCTAAACCAACATGCAGGAGATGTATCGGAAAGAAGCGTGGGAAACACTGTTGGGGGTAATACTCCATCCCATGGCTCAAAGATCTTCAAGTGACAAGTGTTACTATTGAAAAAGCAGCTGGGATATGTTATCATCTGACCATTTTTATAGTAAAAAGATCACTGTATGAACGAGATGCATATCCCCCTGCCTCCTCTAGCAGGATGGCTGCACAGGGAAGGAAAAATGGAGTCACTGAAATGTTCCCTGCTGTGCTAAGTCCTAAAAGAGTGAGAGACTCAGATATCTGGCATCTTAGCTGACATCACATTCCAGCATAACAGCATCTGCAAAGCTTCTGGTAAGGGGAGGGAGAATGGGAAAGCAGGGACAGCACAAGTTCCCCCTTTGCCAGTGTGCTTGTAGTGGGGAGAAGAGGGATTAGTTCCTCTCAAACTGGCCCATGCAAAGGGTCCAGTTCATGTTGGGGATGAATCCAACCTGCAGTTATCACTGGACCACTCGGTGCTTTCTGAAGTGCACCATCACAGCAACAAATGGGTTGGGAGGGAAACAAATTGGCAGTACAGTCCTATACAGTGGGAAGAGATGAAAGAAACATGGAATGTGTATGGAGCATTTAAATAATGTGAATGTTCCCTCATATCTGCTTATCAAGCATACTTTCCTGCGTGTCTGTGCACAGACCTGTTGCCTCCAAATAATCACATATGCTCCATGATATGGAGGTGCAAGACCTACCTGTGGGGAGAATGCTGCACCTCTGTCCTGAATTCTAATGATGAGGAAACTGCTGGTCCAGCTGGCCTTGCACAGGGCAAAAGGGCAGCCTTTTGTAGTTGGGGTGGCAAAGCAAACACCTTGGAGATGCTCTTAACCATGCTAGATTATCAAGTGACAGAGGGAAAAGGTGGACTTTTTCCCAACGAGCAGCACCTTTCTGTGCGTGGCTCTGCAGGGCTCAGATATCAGTGATGGGGGAGGGCTTCCGAGGGTGCTGGTTAGGACCACACTCTTGTGGAACAAGAGGCAGAACTGTAACCTGGGCTGTGATGGCTGCCACGTACATGCGCTCTGCAAGACAGTCCTGCTGCCTGGGCTGTCAGTCACACCAAGACTTTACTTTTAAAGCGATGTTACTGTCCACCATGGCGGCTCTGGCACAGCAACTGCAGTCAGAAATAGACTATTTTGCTCCACAAATTACTAAATTGGAAGGTTCTGGCACTTTAATCCAGGGGACATGGTGAGTAATGCACATAATGAGTTAGAAACGGATGTAGCAGCCATTAAAGTTGTTCCCACCATGGCTATTAAGGAAAATGTCATGCTGTCAAGAAGCGGGAAGCCTTGGAAAAGCCACTTTCAAAGCCAGGTTATCCACTGGTATTCATTGGTGCGGTTCCATTGAAGTGAATGGAATGGTGTCATTTTACACAAGCAGAGACTTGGCCCTATGTTTTGAGATCTCAGGAGGTTAGGGATGGAAGAACAATGGGTATGCATGCTATTGACTGGAAGTCTCCATTTCCCAGCTCATGCTAGATATCAAACGTGGCCTGCCTCTTTAGGTGGGGAAGTTTTACAGGACTCTCAGACACATTCCCTAGTGGCCAGCTACCCCTAGAAAGTCAGATAGTCTGAAGCACTGTATGTTCATAATGGAGAAACACTGTATGTTTATAATGAACTTTCTTTGACATAAATGTAAACAGAGTGTAAACCAGAAAAGCAGTACAGTACTGGGGGTTTTTTGTTTTGAGTTGTTTATTTTTTCTTGGTTGGAGAATGCACATTTCCAGGTATTTCTTGTTCTCTGCAGCTCAGATGACAAAGGCTTGCTTCTGTAGAGGATTATTTTGCTGAAGTTGGCTCAGAGGTGGTAGTATCTTAACCAGCTAAATTTCATATGCTCTTGGAAAGTGTTCAATAATGAGCAGGGGATTTTTGTGAGAAGCCAAAAGGGAAAAAAGGATAAGGAACCAATATTGGTAGCTTCTCCCTGTGAGGCTGGAAATAAATATCCTTTCTGGCCATTCTCCCTGGCTCTCTAGAGGTCCTTGGCCACTCTTACTATTTATCCCTCCTCTTTCTGACACGCACAGATTTTTCTCGGTGCTGTTGTTCATAGTAAGGGCTCTTGGGTCTTGCTCACTGATATGCTCCATCTTCTCCTTGGTCAGCCAGAAGGCCAAACATCATAGCTAGAGTCTTCCACAAGATGCTTAGCCGGTCTATTTTCTGTCATCCTAACTACATGTTCTGTACTTTGAAGTCATTGGGGCTGTAACTACATGTGCTATTCTTATATTTTCATAGCAGAGGTATAACAGGACAGCTGGATACCCAGGGCAGCAGTGACTTCCGGCTACCACTGTGCCACTGGCACAACCACGTAGCTGCACCAGCAGCTACCATTACCCTCCCCTTTTCTTGCCAGGTCAGCTCATGTGGCTGCTGCCTTGGTCACACTGCTGGTTCATAAACCTCCTTCAGTTTCCTATTAATTCTTCTCCTGCCGATCACTCTGCCTTACTAACCCCCTGATTAATCACAGTACTTTAAAAAGTGTTTAGAAGTATTTCTGCCTTCTTAGCAAACAGATATAAAACAATAGGCTGTACCTTGGTCTTTCTGGAACTTGATCTTTCTCAGTAGTTGTGCGGAGCTAAAAATTTTCTGCAGAGAAAATGAATGTTTCGGCTCTGCACCCACATTTTATTTTCCTACTTCATCAAATTATAATAAGTAATTAATTGTTCCACCTAGTTAAGCTGTTCAATATATTGACATCTGTGGTTATCAACTGCTACATAAGCTGATGGCAAGACCTTGGACAATCTTAAACCTAGGATTTGGTCCTCATTGATTTTTCAATCCCATTTTTCTTGTGGCTTCCTTCAAATCTCCGGCCATCTTTTACACTGTCTCCTACAGTAGCCAAATCATCAGTATAGCCCCAAAGGTGGAGGTGGTATGGCCCATTTACATTGATTCCACTGTGAGATTTTTGCAAGAAACTTGTCACTTTTTCAGGGATTCCAAATTCTGTCATTGCAGGCCAGTGGCTATCTTTTGATATATTATTGTAACCTTTCTAAGTATGTATAGTTTGCATAGATTTTATCATATCCCCATTTTTTTTCTCCAAGAGTTGGTAAATGGAAAATATTTGATCCAATGAACTTGTCTTTCTGGAATTCAGACTTACACTCTGTGGAAGGAATAAACCCATGGAAAATATGCAAAATAGGATGTCAAATGTTGTAGGGAGATACCACAGTAACTCTTGCATTCCATTTTGTCACTTTTTCAAAATTGGGCATTTGACCATCTCCCTCCTTCCATTTCTCTGGATTTTTTTTCAAACCACCAGACCAGCAAAACTAGTTTATAAAGTTTTTGAGTTAGCTTCTCCCTTCTTGTTTTTAATAATTCAGCAGGAACATTATCAACACCTGGCACTTTGTTGTTTCTGAGTGTTCTAATTGCCTCTTGAATTTCTTCAAAAATTGGTTCTTCCACAAACAGTTCAGGTGTCTGGAAAATGGCTGTTTGTGGTTCACTTTTATCCAGCTCATCATTAAGGAGCTTATTAAACTACTCCCTCCACCCTTCCGTAATTACACTCTTTGTATCTAAGAGTTTTCCATTTTTGTTTTCAATCAGACTTTTTCACGGTTGATATCCTTTCCTCCATATGTTGATACCCTGGTATAATACCGTCACATTATTAGTCCTCCTATTCTATCCCATCTTCTCCCTTAAGCCATGTAAATATTTTCTTCTGTGTTGCTTACCAGTTTCTTGGCCTTTTTTGGTTTTCTCATATTCCTCTGTGAGACTGATTCTGAAGGCAAATGCTGCTTGCTGCACATCAAACACATCAATCCTCAGTTACCTTTCTACAATTTCCATCAAAGCATCCCTTATTTTTTATATTTGGAGTTCTTCCTATAGTCTTTTCATAGTTTCATAGTTTCTAGGTTCGGAAGGGACCTTAGCAGATCATCTAGTCTGACCCCCT
>NW_017729029.1:3784860-3789335 GCF_001723915.1 Gavialis gangeticus
TTACCCTGGCCCCTATCTCTTACCTGTCTATTCGCTACGTAGCTCTCTTTGCTCTGAAGATCTCTCACTTAGTATCAGCATCTTGTATATTTCACACACACCCCTCAAACTTGTTTTTAAATACTAAGTAATATTTCTGCCTTTATATTCTGGATTCCTCAAAGATTCTGTGCTAGGTCTGCAGCTCATCTGTTCCATTTATTTCTGTATCATGGCAAGTCTTCTCCCCTCACCCATCCTCCCATTCTCCCTCCCCCCCACCCTCTTACTATTGCTATTACAAGATAGCATCTGGGTTGCAGTCTGTCTTATGCCTGGATTAACAGCTATATGGTTAATCCAGTACCCAGATATCCTCATGACTGTTCTTGTGAGGAAATAGTATTCTTCACAACTGCATCTTTAAATGTGTAAAGCCAATTAATCTCATTCTGTTGTTATCTTATGGAGATTCTCATTCTCTGTCATTGGTTTCCAAACATCTTCCTTTCCTTGGCATTGCAGTCAACCAGGACAATGTTGATGTCATACTTCGGAAGATTGTTGTATGTTCATTCATAAAATACATCTCTTTTTCACTAGTCCTTCTTCAGTGACATCTAATACACTGGTAAGATGGATGTTGTGTCATCCCCTTTTATTCTTAGATAGATTAGTTCAGTGATGGCTTCCAGGCCAATGGTTGCTGATACCATAGTGTCGCTTCTCATAAAATCTGTTTCCATTTATGCCTTAGTCTTTCCTCCCCGGCAAAACCATGTGGATTTGTTGACTTTCAGATACTTGTTTCCCAGCCATTATATTTCTTCCAAGGTTGTGACCTGCATGTGATTCTTCTCTATTGTTCCACCAGATTTTTGAGGTTTCCTGCTACAGAGAAGCTCAAAATGTGTTGCCAATTTCCAGTCCTTTTTTCATAGCTGAGGTAGTTGTTATCTGTGTTATCATTTGGGGGAGAAAAAGGGAGTGTAAAGGCTTATTTGAGAATTTTATAATGACTGTACGTCTTTTTTTTTTTTCAATGGGATAAGGGTGTTGATCATCATGCAGTCTGAAGGACCATTGTCTGGCCTTCAGTCTGGCTTGGCAGACTCTACTGGCTGCAAAAGTACTGCTGGCAAAGCTGTCCCATTTGGTGCAGCGTATGCCCCAGACCAGCCACATGTGGGTCCAGTCCAAAACCCAGGGGCAGCACTAAGGGCAAGATAATGATAGGGCTCTGTGGGCTTTTTGACACCCCTACCATAGACATTTGTCTAGCAGATCATACTGATTAAACTTTACAGCAGTGTACATTTTCATCATATGCTAAAGATTAGAGGCCTAGGAAACGTGACTTATAAGGAAAGGCTGAAAGAATTGTTTTGTTTAGTATTGTTGAGGCTGGAGACTGAGGCAGGGATTGATAACAGCCTTCAAATACCTGAAGGGCAATTATAGAGAGGATAGAGATAAGCTTTTCTCTGTGGTTATAGGGGACCAGAACGAGGAGCAACTTCCTCAGACTGCTGCAGAAGAAATTTAGATTGGAGATTTGGGGAAACTCTCTGACTATGAGGATGGTCAAGCATTGGAACTGGCTACTAAAGAAGCTATGGAATCTCCATCCCGGGAAATGTTCAAGAGTAGTCGGGACAGACACTTGTCTGGGATGGTTTAGTCAGAGATGATCCTATATTGAGCAGGGGGCTGAACTAGATGGCTTTATGAGCTCCCTTCCTAGTGGTGTAACTGGGGGGGAGGGGCATGATAGGGGAAACTGCCCTGGTTGCTGACTTGAGGAGGGTCTAGAAGCAAAAAAATAGCTGCTGCCAGCAGCCATGTGTTTGCAATAGCTGCAGCAACTGGAGGTTGTAGCTTCCACGTTGCCCTGGGTGTCCAGCTGTGTTCCTACGCTGCTGTCCCTTCCAGCCTACTTTCCTATAACCTTATTGGTGTTTTTTCTATCTATTCAATTTCTGGACATGGACTTAAAGTGAAAGGATTGTTATTTTTTTCGGGGAAGGTTTCACAGAGGCCAGTGTCCTGATTTTTCAGAGGAAACAAACAGCTGTACAGCATCCCATTGTACAAGGAGAGCCTCCTGTATGGTTGAGGGCCTCCGTGGCCAGCCCTATGGGGAGAGGCTGAGGGACCTGAATCTCTTCAGTCTCCGCAAGAGGAGATTGAGGGGGGATCTTGTGGCTGCCTACAACCTTATCAAGGGCCAGCAGCAGGGACTCGGGGGAAAGTCTGTTCACCAGGGCCCCCCTTGGAGTCACCAGGAACAATGGTGACAAGCTGAGGGAGGATAGGTTTAGGTTAGATATTAGGAAGAACTACTTCACTGTAAGGGTGGCCAGAGCCTGGAATAGGCTTCCCAGAGAGATGGTGCTCTCACCTTCCCTGGAAATCTTCAAGAGGAGACTGGATAGTCACCTGGCTGGGGTCTTATGACCCCTGCCACCCGCAGTGCTCCTTCCTGCCCGTGGCAGGGGTCGGACTCGATGATCTGTCTAGGTCCCTTCCGACTCATTGATTCTATGATTCTAAGGTCAATGGGATGGGGGTCCTCAGAACTTCTGAATATCAGAGTCTTCAAAAGTTGGTAGGATTAAGAAAATATGAGCTGTTTGAAGAAATAATCTTAAGCTAGGGCATGCATTTTAAAAGGAGATAAACACTTGTGCTTCGTGGCATAAATCAGCCACTAACGCCGTGAGATTAGGCAGATACTTTTTCTCTAGTCAGATTGTTCCATTATTTTTGATTAAGGGATTTCTTGCATGATCCTCTGAAGCATGTGACTCCAGCCACTGTTGGAGCAGGGGTATTGGAGCAGAAGGATGGAGCACTGCTCTGATCCAGGGTGGCAGGTGTTTTGTTCCTTAGGAGGGCAAT
Organism: Gavialis gangeticus; assembly: GCF_001723915.1. Lineage (NCBI taxonomy): Eukaryota > Metazoa > Chordata > Crocodylia > Gavialidae > Gavialis > Gavialis gangeticus. The sequence goes on from NW_017729029.1 coordinate 3,787,741, forward strand.
TTCCTTTCTGCGTCAGTGTTGATCCTATTGGGGTACTGTGGTATCTTATAGATAACAAACATCTTCCTAAGCTGCTTGCTTATAACCAGCTTGATCAGGAGCTTCTGGAACCGCTCCAGTGTGTCTGTGAGAAACAAGGGGGTTGGGGAGGAGCATCACCATTAATCCAGGGTGTCTATATCTGATGTCAGTCAAGTTTCCCACTCTAAGGAGTTCTCACATGACTTGGCAGTGAAAATACAAGCTGAGCAGTCTGCCTCCATGCTGTCAGTCAATTCCTAGGTGAACAAACAAGCTCAGTTGCTTTAGATGGTAGGATTTTGGAGCACATGACTATAACTTGCACCCTAAATTATAGCATGGGGCTGGATAGGAAATTATTTTCCTGCTCCATGTTTTGGTGGTATAGACATGATGTCATAGCTGCGTTGGTCCAGGAAATGTGTGGAAGGATCCTAACCATGCAGTTGTTCAATGAAAGATATCACCCTTAAAAATTCTTTCCTGCCCCATAACATTTTCAAGATTTCAGTAACTGCAAGGTTTTCAGACAATTTGTAATTCTCAAAGAATTGCTTTGTTCTGGGACAGACAAAGACCTCTGAGAAAAGAGATTCACCCATCTCCATAGTTGTCAGTAGGCTGGTGACTTGGGCATGCTTGGACTGTAGGAGACCCAGGCTCAAGTCCATCTGTACTTGATTCACATCGGGAACTTAAACCTCCGTCTCCCTCATCATCGCACATGAGGTCCCAGTCACCAGCCTATTAGCTGTTCTGCACTGAGGTGTCATAGGTCCTCTTGTTGGAGCCATTCCACTTTGTATAAACTATTTAAATGTTTCAGAACTTCCTTTTAAGGGGACTGCTATCAGGGAGATGTGGTTTGAGGCATTTTCAGCAGTTGCTCCAACCTCTTTAACCCCTGTCAATTTAGTTTTGGGCAATAGGTACAATACAGAGACTGCATTGGCAGCTTCCATTGATCTTCTCCCCCTGGCAGTGAATGTAGGTTTAGGTGTCTGTGTTGATTATTTTAGATGTCAGCTATTTTCCATTCCGTATTGAGCATGAGCTGTTACTGACACGTCTGCAGCCACTAGCATGAATGAGTTGGGCTTAAATGTCTCTGCTCTTTTCTGAGGAATCCCTGAAGGTATTTCTAAACAGTTCCACGAGGCTCCAGTATCTTGGGCTCTTGGAGAAGTTAGGTATCATGTTCTATGGTGTCTGAGTATGCCAAAGGTGTCCACCACTTTATTTCCATTACTTCTAACTCAGACGGTGCAAATGAGTGACTAACCAAGTGTTCGGTAGAGACTGAGGCTTGGAGAAGAGCTAGCTAATGGACACCCAAGTGCGTGCATCTATACGTGCATTTATATCACACTAAATTTACTGTGCAGTAACTTGTTGCACAGTAAGCAGGGGTTAGGCTGGCATCTACGCATGCAGGCATTACAGCACAGTAATGCTGTGTGTGGACCAACTTGGGACTGAAGTTTCATAGTTTCATAGTTTCTAGGGTCGGAAGGGACCTGAGCAGATCATCTAGTCCGACCCCCTGCCATGGCAGGAAGAGCACTGGGGTCAAA
>NW_017729029.1:3790064-3810506 GCF_001723915.1 Gavialis gangeticus
AACTGTAGCCTGTTGCTCCCCTCAATTGTGCCCACTTCCCCCCACATCTTAGTGTCATCAGCAAAGTTAGTCCCGACTCACTCCATACACACAGGGTTACTGTGCAGTAAGGCGTCTACACGTGCTGTACTGCGTGAAAACTAATTGGGCATAAATTTGGCCTAAGTCACCATATGTACTGTGCAATATGGGTGTACACATGTAGACGTGCACCCATACTGAGCAATACTTTCTGGTTACTGTGCAGTAATTTTGGCTACTGTGCAGTAAATGTGAATGTGTAAATGCGCCAAGTGTGTGCTATTCCACCCCGCTGCAGTCCCTGAAAAGTTATTAATGCCAAAGCTAGGTGAGGCCTCCTTCTCCTCACCACTTCTCATGACTGTCTTCTGTTGGCTACAAAGGACCAACTTACGGGATTATAATAAATTCTAGTTTATTGGACGGGATGTGAAGTTACCAATAAAATCATAAATGCAAGCTTTGAGTTATGGGTGATACTGGTCACCTTAGCGTGCGCACACACACATACACATGCACTCACTCATTCAAACCCATGTTGTATAGTGTGTAGTGGCTGCTGTAGTGATTGTGAGCACTGGTGTCAGTATATCTACCTATCCGAGGGCCTGGAGTCTGCTATTGATGGTCAGTCAGCTTCCTTCAAGGTGATGTCTTCTCCAGAAGGGGGTTGGCTGCCTCCTTGTCCCTCTGTCTTTCTGTAGGTCAGGTGCTGGATGAGAGGGCACCACTGAGGGTCACACTTCACTCCCTTTTATCCCTTTCTGGCAGACTTTTGTGTAATCCCCCAACATCATCTTGGCTACTCAGTCCAGGGGTTGCTTGTCCCACGTGGGTCTTGAGTAGTACCTGACAGCTGTTAGTGACAGGGGTCTCTGCCTGCTGGTACCTGAAGTTTCCAGAGTTCACTTATTGACTTAATGTCTGTATTGTCATGGGTTACAGGAATAGTCCATGTGGTGAGTGCTCAAGTTCCAGGAATCAGTTCTTTACCTTGATTAGCTTAAAATGGAATTCCCTTGGCTTAGGGTGTTGTTTACTGATGATCATCGTTCACTGGCATTCACTCAACAGATTTTATCACTTTACAATTACAATTTCAATGCAGTTTTAACAAAGGTCCAGGGTGTAACTTCATTCTACAGGGAGTACATTTCTTAAGAGTTTAAAAGTATAAAATATAAAATACAAGATGCCATGGTAAAGATGGAACCGATGAAATATGAAAATGCACAGTGAGAAATATATAAAAATGCAATGTGAGGTAGTGACGATCAAAAGCTACTGGGGACAGTGAGTTAAGTTATCACAGGATATATTTACAGTCTTTGCAGTGGATATTTTAGTTCTTTTGTTTTCTTTAGTGACACTGAGCTTAACTGATATGTAGATGTAGTTTCTAGGTTTCTCCTACAGAAAGCCACTTCAGCTTTCTGGCTGGCTCTGAGTCATGCCACACCTATGCAATGAGTGTGCTAGGTCTCTGCCAATACTTAGGAGGAAAAGAAATGCACAAAATTGGGGGGGGGGGGGGGGGAGGGAGTGCAGGCAAGAAGGAGCATCTGTTATATCCATGTCCAGAAGGGAAATGTACAGAGGGGCTTTCTGCTACACTTCTAGCTAAAGTGAGAGCCTGTTACAAACATTAACACTAACAGCTTTCCAGGGACCTGAGCAGGGTGGAGTAGGATTGTATGTAGAGATTTAGATGTCCAGTATATGACATAGGATCTGGCCTTCAGTCTGGATAAAAGGTATAACTAGGGAAGCAGCTGGAAAAAGGAGCAGGTGTTAGATTGGTGACATGATTGAGTCCTTGTTTTTGCTGGGGAGGATTTTGTTTTGTTTTTGTTTTTGTTTGTTTAGTTTGGTTTTTGGTTTTTAATTCATAAACACAGTTTGAAGATCCTGTTTGATCCGCAGCTACTTCAGGATCTCCAGGTAGCAGCAGTTAACAGAAATCCTGTGTGTCATTTACGCTGGGGAAAGACACCATATACTTTCTAGTTTGTACCTTACCCCCACTAGCCAGGCCATTGTTACCTTAAAGCTAGAAAACTGTACTGCACTCTGCAGGAAGCTGGAGCTTAAGAGCTTTGGAAATTGCTGCTTATTAAACATCACCTAGCACAGAACAGACATGATCCCCCTGGTCTATGAGTGTTACTGTCTGCCAGTTAATTTCCAGGTGAAGTTCCAAGTGCTGGTTTTGGTCTCACTCTCACAGAAATGACACACATTTTAGACATACTGATTAGTCCAGTAAATTTTGACCAGGCACATTAGCTGTGTTTTCTTCAGGACTAATCTCATTTATTTCTTGCCCATATGTTTAACCTCTCTGGGTTCCTTTATATTATTTCTCAGCCCATCCTGATGTTCACAACACCTTGCTAATTACATCTGCGGATAATACCAAATAACATGCTGTTTACCTTCTCTTCTAAATAATTAACGAAGGCGTTAAAATGACCTGATATCCATCCCTGGCATCTCACTGGACATCGTGCCCCCCTTGGATGGGATAGATTACCATTTATCATTAATCAGAATAATTAAGTAATGTTTTCTCAGTGCCCTGGAAATGTAAATCTCTGTGTAAATCCTAGCACGTAGAAAACACTTGTTAGTGCCCACAGGCCTGCCAAGATTGTTCCCACTTGTGTATTTACTCATGTGTCCAGTTTAATTGAATCATCCTGAGCACTGGAGTTTCTACCCTTTCCCTGTAATAACCTTTTAACTCCCAATTCTGGGACTGAAGAATATTAATATTGTTAGCACTTTCCAGTTAGGCTCCTTAGCCAGTTTTCCACAGTAGTGATTGTGTCGTCTGCTGTGTGGTGGCACAGTGCTTGTGTCCATTTTGAATTATTTAGTCAAATTCTCTCATATATCTAAGCAGGTTAAACTGCCTGGACTGGTCTTTGGGACCATCATGTGTCTTCCTCCCACCCTAGTGCTGCTCTCTGATGTGGGCATCTAGCCAGGCTGAATTCTTTAGTGCTGAGCTCCCTTGGGAACTTTTTTGTTTGAACGAGAGCCAGGAAGCAGAATCCTTATTCCTGTGAGGTCCAGAAGACACTGATGTGTGCACCTACTTCTGTGAGGTGGTGCCGTCATCTTTCAGGGGTCCCAAACCTTTTTTTCATTTTTGGCTGTGAAGAGGACTGACTAAAGGTGTGTGTGAATTAATTTACACCTGCATATATGATGCTTGTTACAGATTAATCCACTATTATTTCTGTTTCTTTTTTTTCTGGTGGTTGGGTAGTGTGGTGTTGAGGACTGTGCCTTTAATGGCTGAACATCCCAGAAAGCGAATCTAGAAGTGTGGCTACATAGCATAGCGTAGCTTCATGCAGGTCCTGAGATCTGCCTGAATGAACTGGCTCAGATACTGGAAACACTGCGGCTGCGTTAGCGAGGCATGCTGTCCGGGCGAAACAGCTTGGCCACACAGGCAAACCTGACACGGGGCATTGTGAGCATCCTTTTACTGTGCCCAGCTTGCTTAAATGGGATGCAAAATAAAGCAGAGCTCTTGCAAGCACCTTCGAGTCCAAGTGCTCACTGAACACACCAAGCTGTTTTAGGAAAAGAAAAGCAGACATATTATGTCTGCAGCCTGCTGGTTGGCCTGTTGCGTTGGTTATTTTTATATGGTGCTTAAATTGGTGCACGGATCTGCAGCAAGTGTAAGGCATCCCAGTGTAGCTCTTTGTGAAAGTCTATTTAAATGTAAGATGAGTGAAAATCTTGTGGCAAACAGAAAATTTGCTGAAAATGTAGTTTCAAAGGGAAAGGTAACTGGTCATGAACTCAGGTCAAATTTGGCTGATAGTTTCATGTGCAAAAAGCTCCCTAATCCCCAGCCCTCTAGATCCATGTGCTTCCTTGCTGACTCTCACCATCCTCTTTCTCCCCCTGGCATATTTCCTGCATTGATGGTAACTCATATTTAAGAGCTCTTGCATCCTGTTCACTGTTATCTCTCCATCATCTCCTTAGGACACCTATAAAGACAGGTACTATATTGGGGCTTCCAAAAGATGCTTAGCTAGTCTGTTTTCTATGTTCCTAACCACATGCCCTCTCCCTGAAGTCATTGGGAATCCCTGCACTTACTATATTTTGCTCTTCATAGACCTCCCACAATACCCTAGTAGTTGTTTTCCCTTATGCTTGACATTTGACACAATACTTTACTTTTCAAGATATTTTTATTTTTCTTCCTTCTCAGGAAATGTCTACATATTGCGTCTATATAAAACAGTAGGCCTTAGTATGAACTTGCATTTTATTTGCAGCTTGCTTTTTTCCCCCTTCATAGCTGTTTGGATCCAAAAAAAATTTGCATTAAAAATAATAAGGCATTCCTGCTTTGTATGTACCCATACTTTAATTTGCTCCTTCGTCATAGTCATTTGTAATTTAATGCTTTTAGGTATTTTTATGTATAAAAATGGGTGTCAGGGAAATAAGGAAATGTCAAAATATTTATCTTGCAATGTTTTTAAATCAGCTATTTTGATTTTTTTTTATTTTGAAACGGTGATTTTGTTTTGAAATTGTCCTATATTCTTTAAACCTGGGATTATAACATAGGTTAAATAAATTTAAAATTAAATTTCCTTTTGTTGCCAAACATTTTTGGTTTGGGCTGCCTGTGTGAAATTTTCAGTATTTTTATTTCACTGGGGGAAGGGGGAGGGGGCGGAATTTGATTTGTACCCTTTTTTTTTCTAGTTCACCCACAAAGAAACAAAAAAAATCTATTATTTGCATGGCTTTAATTTGGCCATCCATGGGTGGCAAAGGTGCACCCATTATTTAGTCATACCTGTGTACACAAGGCTTTGGAGTCTTAACTCCTTATGTGGACACATAGTGAAAACTGCATATGAAGTAACTTACTTGCCTGGAGTACGCTGATTTACACAGAAGCACTGAGGGTATCCATATGGGGATGAAGTTAAACTGCTGCAAATTTAAATTCTGGTTTACTGCATGCTTGTTTTCCCATGTAGACAACCTGTTGTCCTCAGTCACACTAATAATTGGGCTGTTGCTGGTTATTTTTCTGGTGCATAACTATTTCTCACTTGCCTGCCTGGATTTGCCTAATAACTTTGTGAGCTTGGCCCCCAGTGAAACCTGTAATATGTGCAGTGTCACTGGGCGGTGTGGAGTGAAAGTAGTAGGTTAGCAAGACCCTTGACCCAGCTCCACAGAGGTGACTTTGTGGACTGATGTGCCAAGGTCTGAGGGCTGTGGGTGCCCTGCCTACACTCTCTCTTAGATGCTAGGGGACATGTCTGCCCTTGCCAGCCACATGCTTGTACGGTGCTGTTCGTACCACAGACAGGGATGTCTTTGTAGATACTCTACCCTGTCACAGAGGGTCTGGGGGTGTCGCTTGGGATGTCCTGCCCCTTTCATAGCATATTTAGAGGAACTCTGTAGGGTGCTTTGGCCTTACCCATAGCATGTTGGGATGGGAGGGCTGCACTCGCTGCAGCTGGAAAGATCTGATTTGTTCCTGTTGTCTTTTGCCAGTTCTGTTGAGCTAGTTTCTCCCTCTGCCTGGGGACAGGGAACAGCAGGAGCAACAGCAACAGCTCCTCACTGAGCTCTCCTAGCACAAACAGGGCTTCCCCCTTCAGACTCTGCAGAGAAGCTCATTTCTCTGCACTTGTCTGCAGCCTTCAGTAGGGAGATGCTGGCCTGGATGTCTCTCACTTCCTGCTGGTCACCATGGCAACGAAGAGGGATCCTGGATTCCTCCCGACCTTTCATTCTCACACAGCCTGCAGTATTGGTGGGGGTTGAAGCCCCACGTACATGGCAGAGAATAGGATGTTCCCAAGCTGTGTGCCTCAAAGGATAAAAAAAGATATTCCAAATCAGCTCTGGCTCTGACCTGGGCCAGATCTGAACCAGTTGTTTCCATCAGCTGAAGCTGCCAGGAGCTATGGCATCTGCATGTGTCACAAATGTTTAGGAAGTTACCAGTTCTCCTCACAATTCTGGTTTCCAGTGTTTCCACACATAAGTCATGCATGGCAACAAGCATCGCTAGACCCCTCTGTGCCCAGCTGTCTCTGCCCCTACACCAAAGTGACAAGAGAGTATCCCATCTGTCTGTCAACTGTAATTGTATAGGACCAGTGACTGTGCTGTCAGGATGGGACACTCTCCTCCTCCATGATACGCTGTGTTAAGAGGAAGGATTTCAAAAGCTGCTTCGCTTATTTGCATTCAGGTAAAATCCAGGATCTGCCATAGGACAAAAGTCTGCTCAGAATCCACTCTTTGAGGCTGTGAAGCTGGGTTTTTAAATATCAGTAAATAACGCCTAGGACAGGGATGCACAACGTGAAGTCTGCCAGGGCAATCCTAGAGGGCTTGCACAATTCTTTATTAAGCCAATTTATTAAAGAAAAAAAAATTGCTGAGCTCAAGTCCCATGTCCTTACTAGCAGTGATTCATTCATCCACGTACTCGCCTACACCTGTAGTCATTTCCCACTTGCAAACACGCTGAGGGCTCATGTCTGATCAGAGGGGACCCAGCAGTGGCAACTCTCCAGCAGCATTGCATTGGCCCTGCCATTCATGAGACCTGATTCTGGGAGGCATGGTGCACCTTCACCACTCAAGTGTGTTGTTATGAGTCGGGGGGGAGGTGAAAGGAAGAGAAGTCCTCAGGAGTACACAGCAGGTATTCCTGGACTTGTGGGATCAACCCCTAACTTTACATGTCACCTGGGTCATGAGCATGCCAAAGCTTGCTCCTCTCATTGCTTTGCTTTAAACTCTATGCACCACAGGTATTGCCATACTAAACTAGTGGTCCTTCTAGACTACTGTCCTCTATCTGGCCATGGCCAAGACCACCTCATTTAGAGGAAGGTGGAAGACACTGTGACCATAGGAAAAGCGTCTTCCTAAGTCCCGGCAGCTAATGGCTGATTTATGCCTAATGGCACAAGAGTTCATATCCTTTTTTAATCCTATCTAATATAACTGGATAGCCTCATTATCCTTATACATTTTTAATCTACTTTTGAATCCTGCTTAGCTTTTGGCCTTGGTGATAGCTAATGAGAATGGGGACTTCAAGCAATCCTAGCAGATTGGAGAGACCTGACTTTCCTGCACAAAAGGTCTGTCTTGACTCTGTCAGGTCCATCTGGATAGTTTATAACACTTCAGTTATTGTGTAAACAGTTTTACTTGTTTCAGTGGTTGGCAATTCCCAAGATCACTCTGGTACTTTTTTTTAATGATGTGGAAACATTTGCAGCTCTGCAGAATCTTGGAACAATATCAGGGATCACATTGTTTTCTCAACAGCTGTTACTTGGTGCAACTAAAGCAAAAACAATCACTTGGTTCTCAGCAACATTCTTATCCTCCTTAATTGCCCCCTGGCTCCAGCAGACCAACTGATTATCTTCTGGCTTCATGCAAATGATATTCTTAAAAGCAAATAAATTGTTGTGTGTCAATGTTAGCTAACTGCTCTTCAGATTCCTTGTAATCTTCATTTACATTTGACCTCTCACAGTTTTGCTTTAGTCTATCACTTCCGATGAGGCGGATTTGTAGTTTCTGAAGGATGCTTGTTTGGATCTGCCCTCTAACAATACTGGCTTTTCTGTTGCTATGGTCCATTCAGGTGTCTTCATATGTTTGATTGCTTACGTAGCCTCCATACTAGGACTAATAGTCTTTAGCTCCGACTTTTTTTACTAGCTCTGTAATTTCTGAGAATTCCCTTCTCCTAAAATTTAGCATCATGATATTTAGTTTTTAGTATTATTCCTTCCCCAAAGATGTTTAGTTTTAAGCGTTGTTGTTGCTGAATGATTAACTGGAGTTACTTCTTGAACCAACCACATGTTACGTGGACCTGAATCAAGCCTGGACCATTTTGTGCTCTAGAACTGGCTGTTCTGAGAATCAGTCGTGTACAGTGTTGGAAAATTTAATCTCTGAACCTTGTCCTGATTAGACATTTGACCAGTTTATATGTGGGTAGTTGAAGTCTTTCATCCATTATTATTGTTTATTAGATTTTGTTGCCTCTTTCATCTCTTTCAACATTGTGCACTTAATATCTCTTCCTGCTCAGAGGCCGGCAGTGTAACCCTCCTTGTAGATTTCTGTTCTTATTGCTTGGGATTTGTATCTTTACAGACTCCTCTATGGAGTCCTCCCCACTCAAAAACAGTTTCAATGGAGTCTTTGAAATGGTTTTGGTTTATTTCCACCTCTGCAGCCTAACCTTTCCTTCCTGCCTGCTGGTGACTTGTGCCAAAGGAAGCTTTGTTTTGCTTTGCACGAGCCCTTCCTACCTCGCTTCCTAAAAACTGGCCAAGCCTGGGTTGCCCAAAGATTGGGGTGATTGGTGATGATTGCAATAGCTAACTTCACCAACTCAAGTATTGCTACTATGTCATTTTGTAACTCCAGTTTGAACTGTCCCTCTGCTAAGAGAGGGTTTTCTTTCCATGCGTCTCACCTGGAAGAATAGTGGCCACTATGCCGGGCATTAGAACAGGAGTAAGAATTTGGGAAAATTATTGTGGCTTTGACAAACCCAGGATCTCTTTCTCCTTCCTTAGAAATGAAACAGCTTTAGCTCAGTCCCTGGTGTTCTGCTGTAGATATCAAAGAAAATTAAATTTATTTCAAATACACAAGCAGGTTATTCATTATTAATGTTGTTGTTTTAATGCAGACTCAGAACCAGTATATGAATTCATTCAGGCTGCAGGAAAATTACCACTATTTTCCAAGGGGTTTCCCCATTTCTGACTGTTTTTCCGAATGTGGTGTTAAATTCTGATTTGAAAAGAAAGCAATCAATCCATGAGCCAGGGGGAAGATTAGGTGCAAAATCCTTCAGTGTGGTCAGCAGTGTGCAGTCTTGCAGCCCCTTCAGTGCAGATGAAGGGCTTGCAAGTTCTTACCTGCTGCTGTGATTTATTGAAAGAGTCTGCAGGTGGTCCAGAAGCAAAGAAGAGGGAGATGCTGGTTCCAGGAAGAAGGAGTAAAGGGGGCTTGGAAGGCACTGAGCCTAAACTGGGTGAAAGATGCTAGGTGCAGGGAAGGTGGAAACAAGGAGAACAGAGCTTATTGCTGAAGGAAGGTAAGTCTCAATAGAGGTGTCGTGTCTGTACGAGCAGGCAGCTCAGCAGTACTAAATGGGATGAATGTGGCCCGCACACAGTTTACAGGTCTAAGGCCTGGAGTGAAGATACGGGAAGGTGCACAGCCTCCGGGTAGCCCTCTGTGTCTGAATCCTGCCCCCTAATGGCAAGTGGTAAGACGTCCTGAGGGAGGCAGGGAAATACAGTGGATTAAAGAGATTGCTCATGACAGGCGAAGAGCAGGAATCAGGAACTGTGCTGAAATTCAGTCCAGAAGGGTGTGAGTGACAGACAATCCCAGCACACGTTAAACAAAGGCTCCCACATACACTTTGTGAATTAATTTCAATCAGACACTTATTGTGTGTTACCTAAAATACCAGCTGATTGGTCAAAACATTTATCAAGATGAATGCACTTGTAATAGTGACATCTCTTCCTTGCTTTGGGAATTGGCAGGGCTGCTTTTCCCCTGTGGACAGGAGGCGGGGACTGGCAGAGCCTTGCATTAGCTCAGAACAGTGCACGCTGCACCCTGACTTGCGCAGAACATGAGGTAAACTACAAATAGGGATATCAGAGCCTGGGGTGCAACTTGGGCACAGCACAGAGCAGGTCAAAGCTCTGCTAACTGAACAAGGAGGTCTAGCTTTGGTATTCACTGGATATGACAGCCAGGGTGAGAGGTCTCCTTTATGATGGTGAGGGCAAGTGGCAGTGCCAAAGAAGCCAGGACTAGAGAAAGCTCTGGGAAGTACCAGAGTGGTGAGAACAGGTGGGTGCATGTTTGTGCATGATGGGGTGCTGAGTGTTCAACAGCAGAGAACTTTTTTTCTCTCAGGTCTGCCCGGAGTCACACACGTCCCACTGCAAGGTCTGCTTGGTTGATGGCACCAGAGGTGAGAGCTCAAGGAGCTGCACCCACACTTCTTTCTAGTCAAAACAAACCCACAACTTTGTGATGCCCAAGCTGCATTTCTCAGGATGTTTCTTTTCAGAGGGGAAAATTCATAACTTCCCATTTCCTTAGACAAAAGTGAAGGCAACCAGTAATCATCCCCTCAAACCTGGCTAGGGTTTGAAACAAAGGGGTCTGGCCACAACTGCTCCCCGCTCCCCTTCCATTCTATGGTGCTGTTTTTCCCCTTTTGGGGGAGGTGCTGGGGGCGGTCTGGTTTTATATAGTTGTTCTCATTGAAGTAACTTTGCTATAGGTGCTTGCCCATTGTTTTCTGTTGGGTTCTGAGGTAGCAATGAGGATGCTTTTTTTAAAAAAAAAAAAAAAATCCAATGTTTGTATTTTGTGGGCATCAAGAATCAGCAGGTCCATATGTCCAGAATTTGTGTAACTTTGTCCTTCAATCCAAACTGCAAGCTGCCTGTTAACATTTAGCATTGATGAATAGATAACTTGCAGGTACCCACAAAGGAAGTCCCACACAGGCAGCAAGGTGGGCATCCCTTATGTCTTAGTCCTACAGGAGATCACTACAGTTGTTATTGCTAGGATTTGTTGTTTCACTTGGACAAAGATGTGTACGCCACAAGTTCTTATATGCAGCACTAGCATCCCTGTGACACCCACTTCCTCATGCCCACACACATGCAGAAAGAGGCTGCAGAAAGGAACCCGGTAGACAGTGAAGCTGACACAACAACTGCTTAAGTACGGAGCATAGGACAAAAGGGATGCCTAGAAAGTGTTTTGCTTTCTGAATGGATATTCTGTGCCCTGCACTGGTTGGCTATTTTGCTGTAGGCCACTCTCTCACAGTCTATTCACCTCAGCTTCATGCCTCCCCCACTGCTCCTGTATTTTTCTCCTCTCTGTCTTCTCTTCCCTGTCTCATCATGCCTTTATTTAGCTAATACAGTATACTCCTCACAAAAACATACCATGTAGAAAAGAAGGGAAAGAATGTTTGCCCCCCTCAGTCCATTCATACTGCCTGTGCATCCTCTTCCTCCTGCATTACCCTGAGCTTGTCTGCTCTTTTTAGACTGTGAGCTGTTTGAGGAAGAGACTGTCTCTTACTCGGTTTATCTGTACAGTACCTTACATATTGGAGCCTCATTCTTGGTTAGTCCCAGTGCAAACCATAACAATAAAAATAAATCACACTAACAATGTGGCACTTATTATTAATGTGTTCTATAATAATGCCCAGAGGTCCTCACCAGGATTAGGACTGCATTGTGTCGGGCACTATAAAGGCACAGAGTAAGTATCCCTGGCCAGAGGAAATTAGAGATGATCCAGGGTTGGGATAAGGGATACAACATAAAAACAGTTGAAATTGTGTGCGTTGACATCACTGCACAGATATGAACATCAGGTTCTTCACAAAGTTCACCCGGCAAGATAGAAGAGTTTTATATTAAGCAGCTATCCCACAAAAAAAAGAAGTGGTCATTCAAAGATATTAATAGCTAGGAAATGTAGAACAAACACCCTGAAATTCTGCATTCCCCAGCATCGCCTGCTGTCGATTATGTAGAATTTCCAGCTGCAAGAGGTCATCAAGCAAAATGCCAGGGCTGGGTTTGATAAAGGCTGGCTACTTCTATGAGCAGGAGCCCTTCTGCCTGTTGTGACCACAGCCATGGAATTGCTGTGCTTCAAGGTGTGTGCCTTGCTTTCCAAAATGTGAGAGAGAGAAACAGGCTTTTCTACATTTAAGTGAGCAAGTAATTCTCAGTTGCAGGAGCAATCTGCCTGCCCCAAGACAATTTTTAATAATTAAACTTAGTATATTCCCTGCAAGCTAGAAAGCATATTCTGAAACGTTGATATGGCATCAAAAACTGCTGTAGCTGGTCCACTGCACATAATGCAACTGGCCCAGATCTGCAGAAGAAGTCATAGGAGAAGGATTAGCAAAGGGAGCACCAGAGGCGCCCGGAAATAAGTCTGGACCCTGCCCTCGCATAGCACCATACAGTCAGCTAGGCGTAGTAGGGATTTGTGTCTTATGCCTTCCGGTGAAGTGTCTGGTACCCACAACAGGAGCCTGAAACTGGTGGAACAGCAATACTGATTTACTTGGGCAAATCCCTGTTTCCCATTTACCATCCAGCCTGGTTGCACTCCCACGCTGCCTCTGTCCCACTTGCTGAGGTAGGAAGGCATCTGGATAATTCCCTAGAAATATCTCCCACACTGCAGCTCGCTCACTGTCCCCAGGGCCGAGAGTTTTGTGCTCCTCTTCCCTCTCGCCTTGTTCATTCCCGAAGAAAGTCCTGTGGGAATGTCCATGACTAGAGCCTTCCCCCGCACGCTGCCTGGCATGTTAACAAATCTCATCAAGGTTATTGGGCTTTTCTGTTTCTTTGCTTTCGGGGTGTTGTGCAGTTGAGGGGAGGGAAGCTGTTTGTTTGTTCAACCAGGCAGCTCTTAGCAAAGCCACAGAGCGCAGGGAGCGCGGCGAGCGTGGCAGCTGCAGCAACACAGAGGCCTTTGGGCTGCCTCTTAAAGGTCCCTCTTTTCGCAGCACACTGCCTGCCTGAGTAAAGCACTCAAAGCTCTGCCTTGTTGATTTCTGGTCTAATTGTTGCTTCCTTCTTCCTCTCTGCTCCCCGCCCCCCTCTCTTCACCACTGGAAACCAACATCCACAGGTTCCCATGGCAACCAGGCTGCAATGGCAAATGTTGTATTGGACTAAGTGGGAGATTATGTGTGGTGTGAGTGACAATGGGGAGGGGGGAAATAAAGGGGCCTCCAGGAGCCCAACAGGCTCTGTGGGCTAGAATATAATCAGATAGAATAAGATTGATGGATCACTGGAGCTGCAGCTCTCCCCTCACCCCCCAGCATAGAGCACAAGGTCTGAGCAGAGCCCCTCCCGCCCCCAGTCTGTGCTTGTGCACACAGCTCTCACTCCAGGATGAGACTCTGCTCTGTGTGGGTCGAAGAGCGAGGGTGAGTTCTGCGCACTGCAGCACAGGCAGAAGTTAGCACTGGTTAGAGACAAATATAGTGGGGTAGAGATTATGTATGCTCATGGGCAGTGCCTCGCCTGCCAGCCCTGCAGCATTCCCACCTGCCCTGCCCTTGGCATCCTGCATATTCACCAATGCACCTCAGCCCTTGCTGGGCAGCTGTCTCTGCTCTGCTGGGTTCTCACACATCTCTCCTCTCCCGAGGCACCTGCTTGTACCCTGTAGGAGAACTGAGAGAAAGGCCTTCTACACCTCCATGGAAGACGCACTTGGGCTCTGAAGTGTCTGTTGCTCACACTGACTGGAAGAGGCACTGTTTGCACAGGGCACTGTGGAGGTCCCATAAGCATGCATGCCAGTGCAGGGTGAGGATGCACCAGAGCTTCCCAGGGAGCTGTCAGCAATTCTGTTTGTCCAGTTGTGGATGTTGTTGGGGTTACACTGTTTGTTCTTCAGGAACAAGAGCAAGAGAAAGGAGCTGGACAGTCAGTTGGGTTTATACAACTAACTGTATGCAGTATGGGAGGCCTCTGCACTGCTCCCCTGGAAGGGTTCTGGGAGCTTCTGAAACAAAAGACAGTGAGAGCCACTAAGGGGTCCTTCTTGCTATTTCTAAGAGGATACTTTCAATTCCCTATAAACTACAGTTAGGGTCCTGCCATCTCTCTTGTAGTTGCGTCAGTAGTGTCACTGTGGGTGGGCAAATGGGGCACAGGTCCTGGGTGCTGCTTAAGGGGAGAAGGGGCTCACCTGCCTGTTCCTTCCTGCCCCCCCACACACACACACATATGCCACCCTGAACTTTCCCTATAGTGGCTTTGGCTCCAGTAGCAGTACCAGGGCACTGTATAGGAGCAGCAGTTCCCTGATGCAGGAAGAAAAGGGATGGGGGAGATGTCCTCTCCTTGTTTTGCTACCAGAAATAAGTGTTTAAATGGCTACTTGACATGTATGTTGGCTGCAAAAATAAAAGGTGACATCACCCTGCAGCACCAAACCTCCAGCTGCTGTTCCTAGCCAGTTGTGATTTTGAGTTGTCTTTCAGGCACATTCTGGGTAGGAAGATGAATTTGCTCTGAAGAGGAGACCAGACTTGGTCTTGCCTTTCCCCTAATGCAAGCCCAGAGCAGCTCTGGATCACACTGAATGAGTGAGTGAGGAGACAAAACTATTGTATAAGATTTGGTTTCACTCATTTCTTGATCCTTAGGCATCATCAGAAACTCACCACTGAGAACTGTCAACGTTAATAAGAGCCTGGGTAGCCCCATGATAGAGCAGAGGGACTTGGATCCCTACCAGTGCTGCTGCATGCTGCTTTCAGAGTATACAGAAGCTTCAAAGCCAGCTTGGCTGGCGACCTGAGGAGTCTCCTGCAGCAGAAGATGAGTGGGATGAGTGCACTTAGGGAGCGCTGCACAGAGCTCTGTGGAGGGCATGGCGAAGAAAAACTGAGTGGAGCCATTAGCAGTCAAAAGTAAGAGACAGCAGCTCTGACTGTTCTGTTTTGCATCAAGGTGTTGGAGTAGTGCTCAGCAGCTCCACAATCAGGCCAAGGCAAAGGAAATGTACAGCTGTCTCTGTGCCCCTGCCTCCGGAGCTGTATTGGGTGCAGTACAGCCAGTCTGGGGCCTCAGTCTTTGAACTATCTGACGGATTTACAGAATATATAGTTTAAAAATGTTCTTTGCTTTTCCACTGAAACATAATTGAATTGATGATTATTGCAGGCTGTTCAACAGTGCCTCATCCCTGTGGCAGACCTTCACTCAGTCAGTGTCTGATGTAGATCTGAGATATAACCATAATGTCCTGTTCTGGGCCCTCCCATACCTGCTGCACACTTTCTATGTCTTTGATGCATCCTCACAGATTGATCATGCTTGTGCCAAATGTCTGGTTCTGAGCACCAGGGGCCAGATTCTATTCTACCTGTTAAGTATATAAGTGGACTTAGGCACCTAGATGCAGTCTAGTCCCTGAAAACCAGTTAATACAAAAGACAAGTGGGTTATCTTCCTCTATGCTGCTCTTTTTGACTCAGTCTTAAGGGTCTGATGATGGTGTCTTACAAACCTAGATGCATTTAATGGATTCTCAGGATGGAACAGAATTGCACTTAGGCATCTAAGTCCACTTAGATCCCCAGTCAGTAAAAAATAATCTGGCCTTAGGTTGGTATCGTCTCCCATGTCAGTTCTGAGCCTATGGAGTTCACTTGGGTTGTGTTTTTCAAGCTTCATTCCATAACCATGAGGGACAGAAACTTACTATTGCTACGAACACTGAGATTTTTCAAGTAAGCACTTGATCCGAGCAGCTGGGGGGTTAAGAAATAGGTTTATCACAAAATTCTGAATTAAATCGCAGAGTCTGCGGCTGTGGCTACTGCTCTTTGGGCTAGAGTCTGAGCTCTGTTGTAGGTCACCAGGGTAAACCCAGAGTGATGTCACTGAAGTCACTAGAATTACATCAGCCTAACAGAGATCTAACTGTGAGTCCCTGTGTGACAAATCTGAGGAAACAGATTGATCATAATTTAGATGCTCTTCCCAGTTGGGAAATTTTCCCAAATCCCTCTCATAGACATCATTTTGCCCTCATGGGAAAAACAGGTTTTCTTTGCTGGATGCTCACAGAGCAAGACTCTGTCCTTTCACTGCACTGTTTCTGCCCTGTGTGGTTGACAGTTCCCTGTCCTACACAAGCTCAAGGGCCTCCCCTCCTCTGCATACACACTGGGTACATACATTCTGCCCTCACACAGAGAACAAATGAAGTTACTGAAAAAACAGAGAGCCCAGGTGGGAGTAAGGGCCAGAGCACTTCCCTTCTGCCTGAGTACACATAACTGAGACCATGGACTTTCGCACACAAGAGCTCCAGAAAGGAGGGATTCACTGGTGACTACGTCTCACTGCAGTACCAGCCACTGACAGACAAGGTACAAGGACAGCATGTGGCATTCCCATGCCCCTTCAAATGTGCTGCTATTGCCAAACATTTTCTCTTTAAGAAAGTGTACTTTAGGAAATTCAGATAAGTCTGAATGCCTCAGGAGGCCTGATACATTAGGGTGCCCTTAACTGCTAGGTCACCTGTCTGAATCCAGCCCAGGCAAGTTCAGAATTAAATCCATTTCCCCGAGTCATTTGGTAGTACGTATGAGATAAGCCTAGTGCTTGTCAGCCCCATGGCTAGTGTCCAAGTGTCCACATCACATAGCCCAGTGACGAGCAGTGTTTATTGTCGACTGCCTAGGATTGAAAGACCCCCACACCTCTTCTCTGTTCTGGAGGTAGCCCCTTAACCTTACGCTCAAGACACATTGCTGAGGCAGCGTGAGGAAACTTTAGCTGCTGTTGTTCACTCCCCTGCCCTCACTCTGGAATCCTCCATTTCACAATAGTCTCCAGCGCTGTCAGCATCTGACAAAACTAAATTAACCCCCCCCCAACATATTTTTCTAAGCCAGAGAATCTGAATGTGGCAAATACACAGCCAAGAGCAGAATAACACAGCCAAGATGCAACTCTAGAATATCAAAGGAGCCACCAAAAAAGCAGCTGTTACAGATTGATGCTAAAACAGCAAGGCCAATCAACAAACCCTGTGAAAAAGTTCAATGTTGTTAATGTCAAAATTCCAGGCGGCTGTAATTGTATACAGTGCTAATTGGACTTTGTAGCTTGTGTTTGTGATTCCTTCTGGACAGCAACATAATGTTATCCATTCCCTTGAATTCTCCACCATTAAGAGGGGAGGGGGACTCTTCTTCCTCTCTTAGTAATCCTGTTTTCTCTTGCACTGCATCCTGATGTGCCAGGGCTTGGAGAGATGCCCAAGCATCTCATTAGCAGCACTCATTTCCCTACGTCCGAGATTAATGAGGCGCAGCCTCTCCAGATGCTCATCTCAGGCCATGATGGAAGAGCAAGTCCCAGGAACTATGCCTTCAAAGAACCAAAGGAGGAACCAGGGGCAGTTGTGGGGAAGAGCTATGCTATACAAGAGCTACCTGTGAAGTCTTTAGGAACAGGTTAGGAGCTCTCTTCCCCATTTCTTATACAGTACAGGTTTCCCTCACCAGCCACAGTTTTGCCAACCATGGTTTTTCATGGCCATGCATCAGCCCACGCAACCCTCTGGCCCTGCTTGTGCCTCTCCTTCTCCTGGCCACAGTCCCTGCTCCCCCAGCCCTGCCAGAGTTGCGGGCAGTGGCAGGGAGTTGTGCCACCCGCAGTGGCAGGGAATAGCAGGCCCACTCACCGCTGTTCCCTGATGCCCTGCTTCCCTCCTCCACGACCCAGCATGGCAGGGAATTGAGAAGCCACATGGGGATCTCCTTGCCTGCCACTGTGCACCCTGTGCTGCCCTGGCCACGCACTTCCTGTGCCTGCTGCTGGTTTCAGGGACAGAGCCCCACGCTGCTGGCCTCAGTGCAGCCCCATGTGCAGGAGGCACATCGCCAGGGCAACATGGGGTGAGCAGTGGTGGGTGAGGAGATCCCCGCATGGCTTCTCTGCTCCCTGCCGTCACAGGGGAGGGAAGAGGGGTGGCAAGGAAAAGCAGCCCTGGCCAGGCTGAGTCGTGGGACAGTCTGAGCCTGGCAGCTCATCCAGGGGTGCGGGCGGACAGCTCCCATTACCCCTGGGCTCAGATTGCCTCATAACCCAGCCCGGCCAGGGCCCCATCCGTGGCCTGCTGACCAGCCAATCATGCATCACCGGAGGGGGACACAAAACATCTGCACCCTGCCATTCAGATAGGTGGGAGCAGGGAAGTGCGCGGTCTGCTGCATGGAGACAGCCAACATGTCCTTCCTCTCCCCTTCCCTTTCCCATCTGCCTCTCCTCCTCCGAGTAAGAGTCAAATGTGCAGGGGAGACACTGCCACTGCGCCCTAGGTGTGCTCCATCCCTGCCCGCTGGCGCATACCCCCTATAACTTGTCCGAGTACCCTTAGGGGTATGCCTATGCCCGATTGACCACCCCATGTATTAAAGGTGAGTAAAAATGATTTTTATACACTATACTATACGGTATTCAAGTCTCTAACCCCATTTTTCCCATAAGCCTTTAGTTTTACTAACTGCAGTTTTGCCAACCACGGGAACTTTCCGGAACCTAACCCCCACGGTTGGCAAGGAAAACCTGTACACATGAAAACTTACATTCACTGTAAACAAGATCTCTAACAATACAGAGGAAACTAAGCCTGAATGCAGGGCTAACAAGAATTCATCCAAGAAGGATTCATAAGGAAGAAATCATCCAGATTCCCAAGTACACAGAGGTGTTTGGAAAAGACAGCAAATGGAAAATTAGTATGGGAACAAAAATCTCAACAGTGGAATTTGGGTGCAAAGTACAGCAGTTGCCCAGCACATTGATTAGGAACAAGTGCTGGAGCTTGCGAGGAAATCAGCTGAGAGCACAGCTGAAGGGGGGAAAAAAACCAAAGACACACTGAGGGGTGGAATACAAAACCAGAGGCTCCAGCCATGATACCTAGTGTTGTGTCATGGTAAAGCAAAGCTAGGCCAAGGCAGGAGACCCTCCAGGATGTCCAGGTATTGTGGGATGTGATGTTCCACTAACAGTGGCTTTTCCTTTGAGTCATAGAAGGGAATATATAAAACAAGACATAATAAAACATTGGTAAATATACTGGGCTGATCATTAGAACATCATTATTTCAATATCCTGTGATGAAACTCATACAGTGTGCATCTACACATGCAATTAGGACAATGCAATAAACTCTGGCACAGCGTGTCCAGCACCACAGCATGGTGAGCTGGGTCGGAGCGGCCCAGAGGGTCAGCCTGCCAACCGGGACTGCTCTGACATGCTGTGGAGGACCTGGCTGGGGCATGAGGGTGCTCCAGTGCAAGGCTAGCCAGCAGGCAGCCCCTGAGCTGAAGCACCCTTGGGTATTGCAGCACACTAAATTACACTGCTGTAGGGTAGTACTTGTGTTTACAAGTACTAACCTATGGCAGAGTTAATTAGTTTACTGCAGCCTTATAGAGTCGCACGTGTAGACACTGAGACTTTACTGTACAGCTAATTAAGCAATTCCACAGTAAATATCTTGTGTAGATGCACCCACTGTCTGATAATTCCAATGGCAGCTAACTGGTATCTAGTTTATGACCTCTAACATGGAGCCCACCATAGGATGTTGCTAACAGGAAGTTTCAAAACACCATTTGTATCATCGTAAATACACTATGGGTGTGTCTACACATTCATTAATGTGCCTTTGCTACTGCGCATTATGTTTAGTACCTCTAATATAAAGTACTAGATAAAGGTGCAGTAGCTGTATAGTACATAGTATGTGGGCTAATTCTACTGTGCATTAGCACATTAACACGTTTTTCGCCATGAGGGTGCCCTTAATCACTAATGCATAGTAGAACACATTTGGGCTAGGGACAGACATTCAAAAAGCCTGGGCCTGAACTGATTCAGTCTTTGCAGGTTAGTGTAAACTGCAAAGTCTGAATCGATTTGGAGGTGGACAGACATTCCCTTTTCATTCCAGACATGCAGGCATATGCCTGCAGTGGCTCAACCTAGAAGCCAGAGGGCGCTAGAGCAGCCCTCCCTTCTTCCACAGGGCTGAGCTGAGGGGGCGTGGCCAGGCCCTGGCAGGATGTTCTTATTATTCCCCCTCCTAAGCAGCCCAGCAGGGAATGTTTATTACCCCTAACTCAGTGTTTATCAACCCATTAAGAAAACAAAGTCTTTCTTCATTAACTAATGGAGCTCTTCTTAAACAGCTTTTCCAAGAAAGAACATTAAGCTACCTGTTGATTAGCTCCAACAAGCCTGTCTGCCTTTATCCTTTCCCACAGCAGGGACCATAGCCAGCATGTGGTTTGCTAGCTAATGCTGAGGTGTCTACATAAAACAGAGGGGTGGAAGGAATAATTCCTGCTTAGCAGGGGGAAGCCAGGCAGATGCTCTGTACCTGCAGTCTCTGCTGGAGCTCCAGCCAGGAAGCAGAGGGGAGGGGCCAGCCCTGCTGTGGAGCGGAGAGCCCCACCCAGCCCAGAGAGCATGCCAGGATGCTGGGGGAATCTGGTTTATCTTAAAACATGGGTCTGGGACAGATATTGCATAAACTGGTTTGACCCAAATCAGTTAAGTCTGATTCTACATTCAACCAGGTTTATCCTAAACTGGTTTCAGCCATTTTCAAACTGGTTTATGTGCACTGAACGTCTATTCTGTTACAGGTTTAAACCAGTTTCTGATCACTTAAATTGGTTGTGTGTAATGTCTGTCCCTAGCCAAAATGATTTTGAGG
>NW_017729029.1:3815506-3823703 GCF_001723915.1 Gavialis gangeticus
TTTTTGAACATTTAAACTGGTTTATGTGTAATGTCTCCCCCTAGCCTAAGGCATCTCTTATAGATGCGCCCTATGGCTCGTATTTGTAGTGCATAGACCGCACTTTGGAGAAGCGCCTGATGGATGGCTGGTGGATTTGGGTCACTTGCAACTCAGTTCTTATTCTGAAGTTCAAATTAGTGAAATAAATGCTTCCATTTAGATACTATGTTATTGGAAGAAGAAGCAGCAGGATCTTACTTTTCTGAACTGAATGGGATTAATTGAAAGTTTCTTCACTTCCCACCCCCCCATTATCTTTTACCATGTCCCTGGCTACCTGTCCCTTCTGTTATATGCCCAATCCTTGTATCTTCCCGATTCAATTTGCAAATCCTATTTCCTCAATAAGCAGATGAGAGGCCCATGGTTGCCATGGCAGCCATTACCAGAGCCCCCATCTCTAATTAAAGAGAAGGGTTTTGTTCCAGCTGGGCCAGCCACCCCCCCTACCCCCGGATGATTAGCCACAATCAGGATTTCCCAGAGGAAATTTCCCAGGCCTTACTTCCTGTTTTAATGGGAAAACAGCAGCTTGTTAACTTAATTACAGATGATCCTCCCTGTGGGCACCTAGTTTATCCCAGGCTCTGCATCCTCTTTAAGGTACTAAAGGGGCTTGTTGGGATGAATCCCAAAGATGTATTTCCATCCCAACCCATGATCAGTGCTCTCTGACTCTGACTGGAGTAGTTTAAAGGAAAACACCAATGTTTCCAAAGCATCAGCATCAACTGGGGCTGTATCAAAAATTATCAAATTGCTTTAAAAAGACATTAGTATGATATTTACTCTAAATAAAAGTTATAACATATCTCCTGGGGGCTGCCATTTCTTTGTTAACAGGCAGGTCAAGAGAGAAATTCAAATAGGATGAGGTAGGCCTGGACTCTGAATGCAGATTTAGGTGTTGTTGAACCAGTAGGCAGACTGCTAGATGGATATTGATAATCAGAGAAACTTAGTTTCATTTTAACAAAATTTATATTATTGCCAGACAGTGTCTGGAAAATTCAAATAGATAACCTGACCCTGCCTCCTCCCAAATAAATGATGCATCTTTGTGGTCTCTCCCTCTTCCCAGCAGCAAGACAGTGTACGCTCTGAGGGAGTTGTCTAGTCAGACTTCTGAGCTGTTAAAGCAAGGAATGGGGGCAGAGATCTTAGGTGTATAACTACTCAGGGTTGAAGGCTATTTTTCTGTACCTGGTATTCCTGAAAACTATCTGACAATGACAATAAAGAAATATTAGTTAAAACCTGGCTTCACTTACCTGAAGAAAATGTAAAACAACAATGTTAAATCAGTATACATAACTGTGTCTTTCTCACTGATTTCATTGGAGAATTAGTTTCTTTCTGTCCCAATTTCTTTCCCATCTTGCCTGATAGTGAAAGAATGGCAGTCTGTATGGAGTACATAAGTTCAGAGATAACCAGAGCAATAGAAAAGCTGAAGTCACAAGGGTCATTGCTGTAAATAATCTTTGCAGCCTTTTTTTCTTGTACATAATGTTGTGGCGCAGGGATATATTTTTCAGACTATATAGTGTTTGATAGGAAAACACTGGTGTTTCCCTGTGTGTTTTAGTCCTAGAAAGCTGGCTGCCTGACAGTCATGTTGGCTCAGGAGAGGGGAAGCCACAAGCTGTATTTAGCCAGTGGCCCTTTGCCATCTTTTTTTTTTGACCAATAACAGGAGATGTTCATCACATGTTGCATCAGGCATGTCCAACTAAACACCCACAGAAGTCACAGCTGGGTTCTCCTCCTTCAGATACGTGCAGGTGAGAAAGTATCAGACTCAGAGAGCATAGGGGAGAGGAGTGCCCTTGGGGTGTGATGGCGTTTATACAGTACGTACTTCATAGCCACAGGGAACTGAAAGACAGAAAGGAGAGCCGTGATTCTCTGTCATCAGGGGCATCATCGGTATTAAGTATCCTATGATGTTAGCCCTAGAAGCACCCATTCATTAGCAGGCTATGTTTTGGCCAGGATTTGGTTTGTATTTGTGAGTCTGGAGCACTCCGTGCGAGACAAGCCTTTTGAAGAAAGAAAAGAGCTCTTCTTTGTACCTCAAAAGTAGAGGGGGAGAAAGCAAATAGATGTCTCCATTGCTAATGCCCAGAGGAGCCTCAGCTCTCTCTGAGAGAAAATGTCTCCTTCCTATGAAATTCAGGGTGCTTCACCTGCTACCACAACCCGGAAATGATTGTGGTTCCTGCTGGAAGCTCGAGATGTATTGTTATCCCCAAACTCTGAGACTGCAGGTGCTGTGTTTCTGTGAGTCACAGGAACAGGTGTTAGTCATCAAGAGGCTTCAGTTGCATTTCAGATAGGAAGCCTAACCTGAAGATTCATAGAGGAAGGTTACTTTGGGTGCCCATTCCCATAAATTTCTCCCTTGGGGTTTTGTAAGGGTGAACTTAGTTTTAAGATCTTGCTTTTTCCTGTCTTTGTACACAAGTGGGATATGGAAACTCTATGGCCACCAAATGGGCTTCCATAAATATTCGTGCCCCAGCAGGGTCTAGTTGATATCTTTTATTAGACCAACTTGGAGGTTCTAGAAATATCAACCCACCTCCAAATTGGTCTAATAAAAGATATCAACTCGAACCAAAAGACTCCGTGTATCATATAGCCATAGACCAATACGGCTGACCCCAAAAGAAAACTCCAGCAGGGTCTAGGGTATTTCTGTGGTATTAACGTCTGTTAAGGAGAAGGTTGCTCTGTAGAAAGTTACTGGCTGCCACAATTCGGATGACAATTTCATATGGACTTACGCAGCAAACACGAACTGAAAGTGGGAGACAAAGTCTGGCAAAGAACCTGGATGTGACTGCAAAGCGACCAAAAACTGGCCAGTTCAGCTGCAGTGCAGAGGAAATAGACTTCACCTGTGTTATGCCCTTGCTAGCATACATTGGTCTCTACATCCTGTCAGCTCCTGCCAGTGGTTAGGGTGCTTTAATAATAGAAAGTGACCAACTGAAGGAAGTTCAGAAAAGAGCCGTGAATGATTAAAGGGCTGGGAAAGGTGAAAGGAGTAAATCAATATAATTTCGCCAAGTTATGACTAAATGGGGAATACAAAGCATCTACAAATATTAGATATGTGTAAACATTGAGAGGAAGAATGATTTATGGTAATTTATGGAGATGAACTTATGCACAGGAAAACGTATGTTAAATATCAGGGAGAGACTCCAGACAGTAAGATATACTGTTCTCAGCAATGAAATAGTCTCAGGGGAAGGTGAGAAAGTCTTATTGCTTAGGACATTTAATACTAGGCTAAACAAAGTCCTAGAAAACAGACTTGTCGGGAACAATCCTGCACAGATTGTGAGGGCTGAATTGGATATGGCCTAAATGGCCCTGTTCATCTCTCCCTTCTCAGTCAAACCCTTCAGCATGATAGGCAGGAGCAGGCCTAGCTCAGGGCTGTGTATGCCTAGGATCTTGGATCCTTGAATCTCACAAGACTATTTTAACTTTTGCAGCAGCAGGATGTTGGCCAGCATGGTCCCTCTGCTTTACTCGTGGCAGATTAGGGTGTTATGTCTTGTGGTTGCATCTGGGTTCACTCTGTAGTTTTGCTAATAGGTTAGACAGGGGGTGCTCAATGCTGGGCCTGATCCAGCCTGCAGAGCCACATAATCTGGTCTGTGGGTCTCCACACCGATCTGGAAATTTGGCAATAGGGGAGCAATGGCAATTAACACTGCCATTGCTCCCCCACTGCCAAATTTCCAAGCTCCATGGGACTGGATCAGCCCTGGCTGGACCCTGCATGGAGGGATAGGACCCCATTCCCATGTGGCTTCATCAGGCCCCAGCCAGGTCCTTCTGGTCCAACTGCATTTTTCCTGGCCGGGCCATACCTAAACTGTTGCATGAGAGCCAGGCTGGCCCAGCACCAGCCACCAGATCAGAGACATGGATGAGTTCTGATTCATGGATGGACCTGGGACGTCTCATCTGGCCTGCAGACTGAAAAGGTCGGCCACTACTGGGTTAGACAATTTGTATAGAATCGTTTGGAAGATCCTGCTTCAGGCAGGGGGTTGGACTAGATGACCTCTGGAAGTCCCTTCCAGTCCACCTTTTCTATGACTCCATGATAGGGTAGGCCATCGAGATTTCAAGGGCTCTATGTCCTGTCTGCGTTATTTGGTCTGTGTTTCCCTTAAAGGTGTATGAGAAGGCCTTGCTGCTGTTTCTGGGGCTGCAGGTGATGCCTGCTGGGTTGCTTAGGTCCCTGTGGATGGAATATTTACGTTGCAGCAGTTGTTTCATTTGCCTAAGAATCCACGTGCAGCTTTTCTGTCCGTCTTCAGCATGAGGGCATGGTAGAGCCCCAAAGGAAAACAATGCAACAAAGCCTCGACTTGCTGTTGAGCTGTTTACTGCCTCCGTGCACTCTCTCAGAGGTTAGCATTATAGGCTTTCTGCCTGTGACTCTCAGGCCCTGCAGCAGCTGTTTCTGCTTATGTTGGGAGAGACACCTTGTACTAGAGCTAGTCAGATTAGTCATAGTGAACACAGTGAATGATATTCATTGCAGATTTAACCCCTTTTTCCCGGTCATGAATCATTCATAAGCAGATCCTGATTTTTGCCAGTGGGTGCACTATTAGATAGACTTCATGTGAGCAAATGTAATACTATGACTGTTCACCTGTTCACTACTTCCTGCACCCCCAACTTTGAGCCACCAAAACATTTCCTATATTCAGCCACGTGCTGCTCTGTGCACAGGGAACAGCTGGGTTCTGATGAGTATGCATGCTCATGGACGCCGCATGCGTAACACACACACACATGCACACACTCACACATGCGTGTGCACACACACAGTACAGGCTGAGGAAGACACAAACAGAAAGCTTCCTAAGCAAAAACAATGCTAGAGTCATATAGCTGGAGCTTTTATTAACATCTAGACCTGTCTGTTATTTCCAGTTGTTGCTTCAGGACATGTTCAAGGCAAAAAGGTTAAATCTGCTCCCACTATCAGATCAAGCAGCCTGTACTAGCCGTGGGCTCTCTATTGTAATTTCTCTCCCACCTCTTCAGTAGGTGTAACGCAGCTTCTAATGGCAATAAATGGATTAATGAAGCAAGAACACTACTAGTTTCCCATGTCAGCTTGCACAAGAGAGAGTTTACAAGATTAAGATGAGACTATCACACCTAACAAAAAAAAAAATCCCATATCATTTAGTAGGGATAAAACCCATCATACCTTATAGTAGTTAGTGGAAAAACATAAAGAACAGAACTGAGAAAGAAAGTCTCCCTATATATTTTTTTTAATTTGTGGAGTCACATACCAGAAATATAAATCTTATATCATTTAATTTAACACCAAAAGGAACTTCTTTGATATTTTAGTCTGACTTCCATGAAAATAGGGACTATCCAATGACTCCTGCATCTAACTCAGTAACTTTGGGTTGAATTAGAGCATATTTTTAGAAAGACACCCAGTGTGTAATGCTTAAGGCTCCATTCCTTGAATATTAAGGACTCTGGGATGGCTGAAAAATGCTGTAAGAATGTAATAGAAAACAATTCCTCTAAGGCAGGGACAGATTTTTTTTTTCCTGCGACCTAGTCAGGATTTGAACCCTGACCTCTGAACAATAGTGTACAGTAATGGCCCTTCATCCTCCTTGTCTACTTTGATCTGTATGTTTTGGGGTTTTTTTCTTCTTCCCCTGCTTTAATAATAGAATTGAAGGCCCCTATAGAGACTTGCTGGAGCAAGATGCAGTGGGATGAATGCACCCTCTAATGGAGAAAATGGGGAAAACATCTTTCCTTAGCATCAGAGTAGTGAAATTGCATTTAGATTCTTAGCAGCACACGATATTTTATTTAAAAAAAGCTCCACTGAGAAAGCTCTTTTATTGTCTGAGGATTTAGTTTATGATCCATCTGCAGAGTCTGTTGCTATCTCATATGCCCAAGATACCCAGTTTTTCCATGTATTCCTTGGTTGGTTATTACTTCCCAACACTAGGCCTCCCTATGACATCATTTTGGATACTGTCCCAAAATTTTATTACACTACATTTTTAAGGACAGAGGTGGTAAAATGTCTATGTGACTATCAATGTATCTCATTGTTGGCTTTTCAGCACTGAAACCCTTTCTTTCGTTCAGCCCCGTCTTTCAGTTGTCGTTAATATATATTTTATAATTGAGACAACAGCCTCCTTGGGACAGAGACCTGCCACTTAATCATTCTATAAAGCATCGTGCACCCTTAGAACACTTTAGGGATAATGTAGGACCAAAGGAATTGCCAAACTTGAACAGAGCAGCAGTGGATCAAACCTGGCACTCCGTCTTTGGTGAGATAGGACTAGATGAAGCAAAAGAAGGCATAAATGTCTGCATAATAGATTATTACGGGATAAAATGCAACTAGGGAAAGTTTCTTCTTACCCCTACAGTGCAGTAGATGGCACTTAAAACTGTGTTCTCTCTTTCTCACCCAACCCCTCATATCATACCTAACACAATGGTATATGTTTTCATTTTCCCTAGAAATGGTTATCCTTGCTGCCAGTGGTGGAAATTGAGATTATCTCAATAGAAAAACTAATCACACTTACTATAGTGTCTCCTGCTGACTGCCTTCCTGTACACCCATTCGTGTGAATGGTCCTTCCTCAAGCTGCAACACCCAATTGTTTCCCTGTCAGTCCTCAAGCTGTCCCCTTTAGGGAATAGACATTATCAGGGAAAT
Source organism: Gavialis gangeticus (assembly GCF_001723915.1). Classification (NCBI taxonomy): domain Eukaryota; kingdom Metazoa; phylum Chordata; order Crocodylia; family Gavialidae; genus Gavialis; species Gavialis gangeticus. Next base: position 3,822,315 of record NW_017729029.1, read on the forward strand.
GTTTGTGTTAACGCTCACTTTGCTGCCACTCATGTTGTGTTTGTAAGGAAAGACACTGCTTCCAGAGCTGCCCAGCTAGTGCCTCATCCTCACCTGCAGTACAAATTTTCCCTATCCAAAGGAAAATCAATTAAAATACCAAATTACATCCTAGCAGGGTTTGGGAACAAAGGTAAAACCAGGCATATGAGTTTAGGAGACCTTTTGGGTGTTGTCAGTAGCAGTGGTGCAGGTGAAGTCCAACATAGACTGGACTTATGGTTACTTTCAGACAAACTCAAGGGTATAGTTCTGCCAGTGATTCTGGCTGTTCTGCCATAGTGAAGCATTTAGGCTATCATTAGTCACTTCAACTACCAAGTTCAACAGCCCCAATAATGTGGAAAACTTTTGTGTTTGGGATGTGTCGGACTTTTGTGCCCTTTTGTATTACATATCTGTTGCTGCCTCTTGCTCATTCACAAGAAAAGGGATAATGCAGCCTCTGGCACAGCCCAGGGCTCCAAACTAATAGAGTCTGTGTGCTGCCGTGGGAGCTCTTATTGCTGCTGGAGCCTGTGCTAATGTGGAAGGTTGGTAGGAGCCTAGTCTCAATCTTTCCTCAGGGAAACCTCCAACACATTGTAAATGCTGACCCTGGGGTCACTCAACAGCCAGTCACTGAAGCACTTTCTACTGGCAGAGGCAGGAAATGTCCCTCTGAGCTAGCTTGTCAGGGCCATGATTTCTTACCGTGGCTCTTGGCCAGGTTTAACCATGCCTGCCTGCTTGCCTGCTGGTAACTGCTCCACTCTGCTCTGCAAAGCCTCACTCACGCAGACTCTGAAAGCTGTGGACAAATGATAAGGCAGATGTCCCCCACGCTACAGGATGAGACAAGAAATTTCACTCGGATATAGCTATGTTGGGTTGCCACTGAAGACATTTGTGCCTTCTGCAGACGCTTCTACTTTGTACTGAAATTAATTAGACCATCTCTTTAAGGCTCTGCCTAGACAACAGGACTTTAAGAACCAGAAAGCAGGACTATAGAATGGGATGGACTCCACAAAAATGGGGTACTCCCTGGCCTGCCCATCTCCAGATATCTCTAACTCAGAGTTGCTTTGGTTTGTGTGGTAAAACCAACATGGACTTGACCTTCTTGTGCCGTCCAAATGACTACCCCATAGAGTTGGTTCTCCGCTCTCAATCTCACTTAAGGTACTTGTTCCACTTAGTATAAATACAGTGGATTCCTCTTCTTGGAATCACTTTGGGAAATGGTGATTTGATTCTGTTAACTGGCTGATTCCATTAAAGAAGAGCGTTTTTTTTAAGAACGCAGATACTTAACTCCTCCCCCACAGCCCCCTGGACCTGCTTATGCCTCTCCCCCCTGCCCCCAGC
>NW_017729029.1:3828703-3833802 GCF_001723915.1 Gavialis gangeticus
TTCTGTTAACTGGCTGATTCCATTAAAGAAGAGCGTTTTTTTTAAGAACGCAGATACTTAACTCCTCCCCCACAGCCCCCTGGACCTGCTTATGCCTCTCCCCCCTGCCCCCAGCCTTGCTGGTGCCCCTTGCCCCTCACCCATAGCCTCCTGCCCCCCCAGCCCTGCTGAAGGGGACCCCCAGCTGCCAGGGCTATGGGGCCAAGGACCCACAAAGAGGAATTTATGCTCCCCTCCAACTCCATAAGAACCTTTTGATTTGACATCATCGAATAAGTTGGATGTGGTCCTTCACTTGAGTCTTAATTTTTTAACTGGTGCCTCAGTACCACAATGTATGTTGGAAGTGTCTCAGAGATGCTGTATTCTCGCTCTCTTCTTGTTATGAATTTCTTTAAAATAGGAGATTAACTGTTAATTGTGAAAAACGTAGGATGTCTGTTTCCAAAAATGTGAGGAACAAACTCCACTAATTTTCTGCTCGTGGTGCTTATGCCTGAGAGAGAGGGATGGGGCAGAGTGAGTGAGGAGGCAGGCAGAAATGGAGCCGTAACTGAAACCAAAAGGCCTGCCGGAGGCTGCTCTCTGGCTGTGTCTGACTGCCCAAATCACTGAGAGCTCTGGGCAAGAGAAAACAGAGTGACGCTCAGATGAAAGGAGACCAGCCCTCCTTCCATTCCACAAAGAGGAAAGCTATGTTAACAAACCTTTCTGTTTTCTAATAGTGGGTAGGCTCACCCCCGTGGCCAGTTTTTAAGATTTTGTTCCTTTTCCCTCACTGCTGAATGGTTTAGTCTTCCTTGGAGCAAGCAGGCCCTGGTTATACTTCTCAGGCTTGTTGACAGCAGCAACTCCTCTTGGAAAAAATGTTTAAAGCCAGAGCTTGTGACACACCATTTGAGGCAGGCACAAGTGCAATCTAAGTTACAAGCTAGCCTTTGAATCACGGAATTTTGCAAAGTACAGCTGTAACCAACTACAGGTGAGTGCAAATAATGTTTTATTTGAGTATATACATGAACACTTACAGGCAAAGCACTGTTTACTTACTTGCCAGGAAAATGTTTGTGGAATGCAGTGTTGGGCATGAAAGCTGTCCATTTGAACCACATGAAATAGCACTGTTCTTGTGACTACTGATACTGGCACCATTTTGGTGGTGGGGCAATTAAATAGTGTTTTGGTGTTTGGGGGATTCTGAGGCGTTTAACAGTAGTTGGGTTGCAACCACATCAGCAGCAATTTGGTGCCAGGGAGAAGCAAAGATGGCCAGGTTGAAAGCATCCTCCCACCTTGACCCAAGCTGAATTATTTCAGCCTGTGCTCTGAAAAGGCTGCCAAAACCTGCTGCAGAAGTTGAAGCAGATTTAATACCGAGGCAGAAAAGGAGAAATCAGAGGCAGGTCTAACAGTGCAGGAGCTCTCATTAACAAAGTTCAAAGTAAAATATAAGGCAAGATTGGTAGTATCCACATCTCCCAACTGGGTGGAGCTAGTGCAGCTTTTCCAGTAGTTGTCTATATATTGGTATTCCCAAAGTAAATGACCCCAAATATCCAAAAAGCTTGGTGTCAAGTCTCTGACAGCAGCTAAACCCGCATGCTTTACAGGAAGGTATAAAACCCCAACAAGGACTCTCATTGTCCAGCAGTATTAGAGACGTAAATTCTATCCTGATCCAGTTAGTGATTATTTTTTACCATGAAGCATGAGGATCAAAATTCCTGATAACTTTATCTGGAACTGGGGAAGGTATTCAGAGCTACACAAATACATGTGCCTTTCAATTACATTATCAAGTATTGCTTTGTTGTGAGGTTGCTTGTAAGTGCTAGATTGCATACCCTGGTTTTATTACAGCTCACCTTCCGTGCTGGTTAGTTGTACTCCCCACCACTAGGCTACATGTTCATTATTGTAGGGCTGGGTACCAAGTTAACATAGTGTTTTATTGCAGGATTATCTCCAACAGCTACTCCAGCCATTTTGCAATCCTCCGTTCTTTCAAATCCTTGTTCATAAAATGAACATGTGAACAATTTAATACATTTTGCAGGCAGTAGCAAGTGTAATTCTGCACCCACCAACCTTTTCAGGGTCACTATGGCCTGTTACGTTGGCTTGGGATCTGTCAGACTATCTAGAGGACAGTTGTGTGTATGGTAATTTGCTTTACTTCTGTGATTTTTTTTTTTTTAGGTTCTCAGTTGAATTCTACAATCCCTAACACCTTCAAATTTGCTTTCAATGAACCAGTTAATTCAGTAAATAAGCATGATGTACTGACAAAACATTTTTGAGGTTTAACAGTAAGCTAAGAGATCGTCTCATCTCTCTTTCACCTCACTGAAAAAAACAAACAACAAGATTATCAAGTGACTGCTCAGATGTTTTGCTGATGTGATGTTGCCTCTTCTGGTGTCTTCCCTTAGGCTGTCTACAAGGCCTGGCTCTGCTCCGAGTTTTTCAATGTGACACAACAGCAGTGCCAACACCGGATTCCATGCAAGCAATACTGCCTGGAGGTGCAGACCAGGTGCCCCTTTGTGTTACCTGACAATGATGAGCTGATCTATGGAGGGTTGCCTGGCTTCATCTGTACGGGTAAGAAGGACATGGGAGCAGGACAGGCATCCCCAAAATAGTGTCTTCTCACCTGTACTTCATAGGAAACAAAGAAAATACAGACAAATGGGTAGGCAACCATGTGGGGTACAAGGGAAGCTTTTGAACTCATGTTGGAATAGTGCATTCAGTTTTTCTAGCGTATTCTGCCCAGAAGGATCCCACAGTATTTTGCAAGCCATGAACCAAATCTGGAAGTCTTCACATGTTCATAAAGAGTTGAGGATTTGATCCAGTATATGAAGATAGGAAGCACTTTGCCCACTACTGAAATATAGCCGTCCCTGGAATGAAATATTGCTGTTTAGCAGCCACACTTTAGTCCTACATGGGTGTGGACAGATGTAACATTTGGTACACTTCAAATGCCTTTGAAACACTTCAGGGGGCAAGCAGATAGGCATACGCCCCCTTTGAAGTGCTCTGAAAATGGCAGAAGTGTTCCAAAATAAGCCTGGGAAAACAGCTACTATTTGGAAGTGCTTCAAAATGAAGTAGTTCCTGTTGCATACCCATGTACTATGGAGTGTGTCAGGGGAGGGCTTAGTCCTCCAGCATCCCACGGTGGAGATTCTTGCTCTCTTGCCTTCTGCGGGGGTCAGAAGGAGAGCAGAGCACACTGTCAACAAGTGCTTTTTTGTGTACTCCACCTCCACTCTTCAGGAGTGCCCCTTTCTAGAACCAGGAGACTTCATGTCCCCCTCAGAGAACCAGGAGCCCCAGAGCTGGGAGGCTGAGGGTCTCCACACACCCCCAATGGAAGGGGAGACTGGAGGCCTCACTCTCCTACTTCCAGGGATGGCACTCTGGGAGAGCAGAGGCAGAGTACACAGGACTGTTCACTCACTAACAGCTGGCTCCAGCACAGAGCAGGGGCAGAGAGCGCTTGTCGACAGCCAGCCCCACTCCCCTCACTCTGCACTTCAGATACTCCATCCATCCATACTGCATGGCAGTTTAGGACAAAAAATAAAAAAAAAATCGTACCTCCTACTGTACATCAAGGGGTAATTTGGTCAGGCAATGGGATTAAAGTTTGATGGGGTTATTGATGCTAACTGACATTAAAGGATGTCATGGGATTTCCTTTTTTAACATTTGTTTAGTCCTGGTGGAAGGTGCTCAGAGACTGGAATCTTCTATTCATCCATCCATGCAACAGGGAAGAGCAAAGGTAGGGTAGAGCAAATCTTTCGTCCACCATTCCACAACCTGCTAACAGCACTAAGTTTTCCTGACAGTTTTTCCATGCCTGACTGACCTGATATGCAGCCTGGGGTACCCACAGTTGTCCCCCAGAGTATCACTACACTTGGTTGTTTGTCCTGGGGTGAAGTGGCCCTGGATCTCTGCTTTTTTCTGTGTGGGAACATGGTCTGTGGTCTTGGTCCCAGGAGAAACCAATCTACAGGAAGGTTGCACAGGGTCCTACTTAGGGTGAAAGTCACCCAGTACAAGGCAGCCAAGCAGAACTGTTCTGGGTGCACTTTCTAGCAGACCCTGGGGCTTTGCTTTCTATATACCTTTTAATTTGCCCTACACCCTCACTGATTCCCATCATTTGCTATTATGTCTTGCCAGGGTTGCTAGAGAACCAATTATCCAATGAGGAAGCAAAGTGCTGCGATGTGCAATGGGACTCCTGTGACCACCCACCAGACAGCAACTACAACACATCCCCCAAATCCACGGAGTCAGAGTCGCTCCATTACCACCGCCACGACCCCCACCTTCATCACCAGCAGCAGCATCACTATCACCTCTACCACCATCACCACCATCAGTACCACCAACCCCACCCACCATCTTTGCTGCCAGTGTCTGCAGGGTCTCGCCTCAGCAACAGCAAAATCAGACTATGCGTCCTGGTCCTTATGCTTCTCCACACCATGGTGTCCTTCTCAAGCGTGCACAGCAGTGGGGGGGCTGCCAGCAGGGGGCTGAGTTTGGAGGCCCTGCCTGCCATGGATGAGAGCATAACAAGAGATGAGTGACCCAGAGGGAAAAGGAGACCTCCAAGAAGAATGCCGGATCTTTTCCCACTAAGGGGGGCACATGCTATTCCTCCAATGGGAGGCAGAGGATTGGGGGTGACATGCGCACACACACCCTCATCCACCCCCCAAGAGCTGCTCGCCGCGGGGCATCCCCGTGATGAAGAGGCTCTAATGCGCACAGGGCTGCGGGACTCAGCTTTGAGAAGGGTTCGGTTAGCAGCAGCCTGTCAGTGATGTGCATCCTGCCTCGTAGAGGCACTGGGAGCTAGCGCAAAGGAGGTATGGCAAGGGGAAAGGGACTGGGAAGGGAGAAGGGTCCTTTTGGAATGCTGGCAGTCTCCCTGCCACCTGAGAGGTGTTTCATGAGGCACCCAGGCTTTACCCACCCACTGGATACTTTGGTGCAAAGCAAAGAAGAAACTGGTTTCTCTAGGATTCCTTTTTCTCCTCAGCTTTTAAGGTTCATTATCCTCTGTT
>NW_017729029.1:3833813-3839066 GCF_001723915.1 Gavialis gangeticus
CTTTTTCTCCTCAGCTTTTAAGGTTCATTATCCTCTGTTCCCAAAGCTTCTAGGGTGATGTATGCAGTAACAGCTCCCCAAACACTTGCATCTCACCCCAAAACAAATACAAGTTAATTCTCAACCACCCCTCCTCCCAACCACATTTTTTCTGTGGGACAGTTTTGGGTCCTTAATGTGCCATTCCTCTGTCTGGGCAGCCCTGGTGTGTAAGGCTCACTCTGTTGCCTACAGATAGGATCCATTGCTAAAGCTCAGTTCCTGGGCTGTAGGTGGATTACGCTGCACTGTGTGCACCATTCGTGATTCACCTAATTAGCTTTCTTACCTCAGTCAACCCTCCTTCTGTGCCTGACCCTGTCCCCCTCTTGCCCTAATATTCTGAGCATGAAGAAAGTCCCCTGTGGATGTTGCCAGAGGTGGTGGGGAGGGATGAGGCATTGTATGGAACAGGACACAGTATCCTCAGGCTTCCTAGTGTTGCACTTTGCTGCTTTTTTTCCTCTTGTTTGACCCTGAAGAGGGCAGCACAGGCCACCTGTTTGGTGCATAAGCTGATGGAGACTTGTGTCAGGTCCCAGTGGGCAGCTGTCCACAGTGGGTGGCACTGCGATTGCATTCATTTGCAGTGGGGTCAAGGCTAGTAATGACTAGATAAAAGGCCAGAAGCAGCTTTCTTACAAGTTTCCCGCTTACAAACTCCTACATGATATGGGGCAGGGATTGGAGAAATCCAGTCCATAGAGAATAGGTCTCTCACACAGAGCATCATCTGCTAAAAAAGCACAGGTATGGGAGACTGCGCCCAGCACTTCCTACCCACAGATAACCCTAGAGCAGCCGATTCTGGGAGTCCTGCTCAGTCAGCACAACTCAGCCTGGGTTGCAGTTTGGGATATTGGGCAGCCCCATTCTTTGTCCCTTCCTAGCTGGGAGTTCCTGTAGGTTTGCTTCAGATTTGCTGGGTTTTGCCCTAGACCTGAACTAGAATAGAGTAGGGCCCATCTCCAGAGTGGTTCTTTTCATGCTATATAGTAGTGTTCCTGTAACAAGCTGATGCAAGAGTGAATAACATTAGGAAGGAATATGTGGGGGCCTGGGTGGAAACAGAAAGATAAATGAATCAGGGTTGAAAGAAGGTCAGGGCCCAACATGAATGAGACCAAATCTCCCTCTGAAAGGGGAGCTCACCACTTAACACTGGGAATGTGAAGCAGAAAATCATTCTGTATTCAGTTACATGCTGTCTTTCTCTCTAGGTCGCAGTGACCTGGAGGGTTTTAGTACGTATCTAAAATGGTTCATTTACAGCAGAAGCAAAAGTTTAAAGCCTTTCAACTGGTTCTAGATCCCACTCAGCTACCATGTACCATACTGCAGTTTACCATGTTTAGTGGCCCAGTGGATTTTAACCTTCAGATGAAGCAACCCAACTAAAATCGGAATCAGATTGAATCTTCTGCCAAGCCCAGACTTCTGTGAGGGTCAGAGAAATGCTTAACACTCAGGATTTCTAATCTTTTTGTATGTCCTGGGTTCTGCTGGATTGAAGCAGAAATAAACAAAATGCTGAGAGAAAAGCTACTTCGTATCTGGCTAGAAGAAGGAAATACTAGAAATTGCATGGAAAGGCCTGATTTTTCTGACATTTTCAGCCCATTTCTAGACCAAGGAGGCTCTAAAAAGCAGCTGAACATTTGGACTCTTATTTGACTTGAGTCTCAGATTTCTTGCATGATTTCAAATATTATAAGTTTTTATGTGTTACCAATCCTGAAAGTATCCAGCCTGTGAACACAGTTTCCCCACTGGTTATCAGGCACTATGTCATAAAGCTAACATAACTACTTTTCTGGGCAGGTGAAGGGGGCTGAAGAACAGATTCGATTGTCATTGGAATCCACAGTAGGTAGGGCAGGCTTAGATTAGATATCTGCAATGACATATAAGTATTTGCACATTGGTGTACTCTGATCTGAGAATTAGTATGTGCAGCAAGTTGGCAAGTCTGCACTGGACATCTTTGTTTGCTTTGGTATTTGAAACAAGGCTATATGGCTGCTGTGATGAATAACTAGGGCAGACAGATCAGCCACAGGAAGCAGTAGAGCCACATTGCTGTCTCAGGACAAAAGACTCCAATTCATGTCTAAGGAAAGTAGGCTTTTCTTACCAGATAGTTACCAGATTCCCAGTGCATGCTGCAGGGATGGGATGAGTGCAGTTTTTTAATGATAAAATGGGACAGGGCAGAGTAGGTCAGTATAGTATATCAGCCCTGGCCCTGAGCCACCAAACTTGCTCTTTGTTTGTTCTGAGTTGTGTCAGGGCAGACAGAGCAGCATTCTGGCTATGGTTCAGTTACTGGTAACTTAGCATAGTGACCTCTTTTTTTTTTATTATATTTTTTATGCATGAGGGGCCTCTTCATGCAGGAAGCAGCAAACAGCAATCTTCTTGAATCTTTTTTACATAAAGGGAGGGTAAAGGAACCTGAATACATGTTGAAGTAATTATGCCTACTGAAGCACTCACAGCACTATCAGAACAGTGGAAAAGGGTATAAGGATAAACGAGACTCAGGAATCTTAGATATGTCGTATGATAACAGGATTCCATGTAATGACACAAGGTGAGTTTTTGTGCAGTCGTGTATATTATGTGATCCAGTTGCAGACCCCCCTATTTGGGGTACATGGCCCATCATAGCCTGAAGGTCCAACCTGAAGTTGAGGAGAGAGAGAATTTGATAGAGGCTGCCGGCATTTTTTGGGACAGGCCTTTATTAGATCCAAGCTCAGAGCTCTAGAACTGAGAATAGAGTAGGTAGTGTTTTGTGGCCATGAGATGGGCACAAGGAAGCTGTGGAGGACTTTGCTGGAACAGATTCTGCACTTCAGGACATGTAGTTGCCACATGAAGTATCAGAGGATAAGCTTTACCCCTTCCCCAAAGACAAAAAAGGTACCTGTTTCAGGATGCCTATAACCTAACCATTGTCCTTTTGTCATTTGCTCTATTCCTTCCACATATCACTATACCTGACACAAGAGTGCTTTCTAGCTTCAAGATGGCAAAGCTGTGGTGAGACGTGCTATCCCATGTGAGAACAGAATGGGATGCTATTCTCCAGGATTCCTGCTTTGATTTCCGTCCCAGTCTAAATCAGAGCCTAGTCCTGCAGAGAAACCCACTTTTTCAGAGAAGTGGGGCAGGGGGCACACTGCAATGTGAGTGGTCAGCCTTCTCATTCTTTCAGTTTCAGGATGTACAAACACTCCTTCCTTATTTGGTAGGTAGTAATGAACTGCTTGTCTGGAGTGGATGGGTCACTAACTACATCCCAGCAAGTTATTTGAGAGCAGTGGGAGCAGATTGGGGTGAAGCTCTTTTGAAAATCTGGGCCTAACTATAGCTAGAGACAAAATTGCAGGAACATGAAACTACCATGTGTAGGTGAGCAGTTTTACTGAGCTGAATGCTAGGTAACTACATGATAAATAAAGAAGCTTTATAGGATAGTTCTGCTGTGGAATTATAATAGGATCCAAATATTTGTCCAATTTACAGCCTCCTGTAAGATTCGTAAGTCAGAGCCTATTATTAAGTCAACATGCAGGCCATCCCATGTGCCTGGCATAAAGGATGGTGTGATTTAAGCCTGGTGCAGAATCGTTATTGGCATAACGGAGTCAGGACTGTCCGTTGTACTTAGTGTGATTGGGAGAACAGACTTTGGAATGCATTCTTCTATCTAACAAGTCTAGCCTGTCATCAGGAAATTCTGCAGGGTAAGGGCAATATATGCTGTATTCAAAACTTTGCCAGTCTAGTTAAATGAATCCAGTGTGAGCTGTTTTCAGGACAGAATTGAGCAGCTGGAAGGTATGTTTATTACACTCCATCATTATAAAACAGGCTGATAACATTTTCTCTTTGTTTTGGTATTACCATCATCAGGAACCTTTGTCTGTGCTAATTTTCTCTCTAACGGGAATAGATGCATCCTCTCAGCAGAAGTCTAGAGAGGAGACCTGTAATCTTACCCTAGTAAAGCCTACCTACATCATTTTCATTATAACAATGCTGTCTATAGCCCTGGAATTTAGTCTGTAAGACAAGCATGTGGATCTCTACAGAATGCATTCATATACATCCTTCCGCAGTAGGACTGAACATGGACTTCAAAGGCAGGGTCACTTCCGCAAGCAGATTACAACACTGCTAAGTCCATTGGAATGGACTTCCTTTGCTATGAGTGCAGAACCTAGGGGCTGTTTATTTACCTTTTTGATCCAGTGTCTTGGACTCTCTACCCAGAAAGAGACTTCAAACACTGGTATCAATGTGTAAAATCAACTTTTCCCCTTCAGTGACCAAACAATCTCTTCTCCACTGAGAAAGAACCTGTTTCCACAGCAGTAATGTCTTGCTGACCTTCTGGTACCAAGAGCTTCCTCTTCCCTGCAGTGTCTGTCCGGGTCAGTGTGAGGAGCTCTTAGCTAGGATGTTTTTACCGTGCTAAAGAATATAGAGTGCTTAGTGGACAGTTATTCACACTACATGGCCTCCACCACATAGTTTGACATAGTTGCCAGGCTCTACTTAGGAGACACTCAGGCCTGAAACAGCAGAAGAGCATGGTAGGTCAGACTGGGTGGGGAGAAAGGTGCTGAGAGAGCTGTGAGGTGGAAGCTACTTATTTGCTCCCTGACCTGGGTATTTGTTTTGTGGTGTGTACTTTAAAGTAAGTACAAATTGTATAACTTCTCTAAAAATAAGGGAAGGAACTTCTCCTTCCACTTTCCCAAAAAAGGCTGTGTCTTCCAGTGGGAATTAATCACTAGTTGAACCTCTTTCCTCTGAAAATACAAATTTACTGCAGCCCCCAGCAAAAAGTTCCCATGAAGACCTCTCTGTCCAGGCTCTGCTCTGGGTAAATCATTCTGAAGGAGTCTGACAACTACAGCAGACCATGTTGAATAACTTGGCAACATTCGGAAAGCATCTTGAAGTGGTTTTTGTTGAATGCGTTTTTGCTCTGCTTCAGTGGGAGATGTCACGACAACTCTGTCATCGCCACTCAGCACCCAGAAGACATCTCCCTTTGTCCCCTGCACCCTCAAAAAGCCCTTCACTAATGGGACTGATCGCTTTCCAGAGCTTCTAGTTAATAAATATGGTGCCTCATTGGCAGCAACTTAGTGACACAGCTGGGCTCTCCAGACACAGTGTGATCACCAGCAACGCAGG
>NW_017729029.1:3839125-3844879 GCF_001723915.1 Gavialis gangeticus
CTGGGACAGTCACCCAGCCCTAGTTACACCACTGCTCATTGGCACAACAGTGACACCTTTCATTTTGAAATGCCCCTCATTTCTTTTCCTCATCCTGGTCTTCTTGTGCTGCATTTGAACTAGAGATTAGTGATTTTAGGTCAAATTATTGTGGCTGTTTTTACTGACTGGGGAACATTCTATTATGATTTCTGTCAAGAACAGTCACTCAGTGGTTTTCTGACTCTTTTTTTGTTTTGGTTTCTAACACATTTCTACACAGACACAGAAGAACTTAGTGAATGGTAACAAATTACAATCTGACACCTAGCTGCCACCCCTCTATATGTATCTGGAAGGAACGCTTTATTAGAATTTTTTAGGGGTAAAACCAATAGAGTTCTACAGAAATTTAAAAGGATTGTATGGAAATCTATGCAATATAAAAGGAAATAAGATCCTTTTGTAGACTTTCTGAGCCATTCTGCTGTAATCTAAAAACAAGAATATAAATTTCTATTGAATTTGTATTCCATAGGGGTTATGAAAGACAGCCTCCTTCACATGGCCAAAACGTTACAATCTTTTAGCCTACCAAAAGGAATCTAATGCATATCAGTAGGAAGATAACACTAGCTAATTAACACAAGCTAAAATTATTATTTTCCTTTCAAATGTTCCTGATTTACAGCCTTCAATTATTGGCATCTCATGGGAGGAATGTTAGGGTCCCACTCTTTCCAGGTGAGTGTTGCCTGACTGTGTATTTCAGAGGTGTAGGTTCTTAGCAGCTCTTAATGATTAAGTCCTTTTTGCTCCCTGGATATTGCCCCTGTTTGGTACATCTTGATAATTACTGAGGGTCTGTACCATGCTAAGGGAGGATCTGAATGTGAAAGGAGACATTAGTTGACAAATGGAAAGTGGATAAATGGCACCTCCTCACCTTACATGGACTATTCTCTGCATCATCATTCTGATCTTACTCAAGTCTTTCAGAGGAAGAGCCTGATCTAGGATGCAAGACAGGAGTGGTTGCTCCCCATTTCAGGCCCGATTCTTCATTCATTCACATTGCTTTTATTCTGATGCATCTGCACTGACTGCAGTGCAATTACCCCTACAGCTAACCTGAACTTACAGTGCTGTGAGTGGGTGAAGGAGCAAGACCATGGGCTTGAGGCTGACTCCCATTTCTCACAAAAACATCTTAGAAGTTTTACACCATTCCTACAGCTCCAGCCCAAGTCCTGCCAGCTCCTGCCAGAAAGCAGTAGCCAAACTCTGAAGTGTACAGCTGAGGAAGCCCATCACTGACCCTTTTACCCCAGAGCTAACTGAAGAAAAAGAACTGAACTTTTGTAACCTGAGGGTTTGATGTGGGTAAGTCTCAGGCTTATTATACTACATTTCCTTTTGCATTTTAGAGAGGAATCCTGCAGGATCTCTAGCCAGATTTTCCCTTGAGTAGGCCCTATGTCACATGTCACTTCTAGACATTTATCCTTCTAACCACTTGCTGATTTGCATAGTGCAGAATCTGCCCATAGTGGTACACAGTGCAGCTCTCTGTTGTCAGACTAATGCCGGTGCAATGATTAAGGGAAAAGGTCTTCTCCAGACTTAAAGGGTTCCCCTCTGCAGTAAAAGGAAAAACTGGTGGCCTTGTGCAGTGTAAATCATCTTGATTCCTTTAAAACATGTTTTGAATTGTAGTTTGTTTAGATTTCTAACCTGTCCCATCTCACACCTCCTGGGATCATGGACATGTTTTATAAACCATCCTTAGAATTTACTGACTGAGGGCAGTTGCCACTAAGGCCCTCCTAGAGGAGAGCAAAAATACTTGGGTGTGCACGTCATTGGGATTTTTGAAGGTTCTTTGTATGTGAAACAAAGGAAACGATCCTTACTCTTCCTGAGCAGGGAACCCAGAGGGTCAGCCAAACAATTACAAATAAGCACAAGTCTCTCTTCAGCTTTCAGTAAACAAGGCAGCAGGGGCTGCACATGAAAAAACTCAGATTATGGTATTTTTCCAAGACCCTTTTTCTGCCACATTATAAGTTCCTGTTGCTGCCCTTTTCCTAGGTATGCCAACTGACTTCATCCTATACATCCTGAGTTAAGGAGCCAAATACCTGTTGATCTTTCAGTTGCTCCCTTAGGACATAAGATGCATAATTCAGTGACCTCCCCAGACACCTGACTAAATACAGCCTGTAAAGAGCTTCTTTGTCTAACTGAACATGTAGCTACAGATCTTCTAGTGATCTCCCTTCAAATCTCAACACAGTGGGAGCAGTGCCACTATTGCAAGTCCTGGGCATAGGATGAGCTGAATGACTACATAGGATTTTTGCCTGTTAACGTTCATGTACATCTGAAATATTAAATATTTAATTAAAACTAGAGCTGGGGAACAAGTGGTTTTCTTGTCTTTGAAAATGTGAGGCTTTGGAGTTTTTTTTTTCCTATCTGGATTTAGGAGGAAAAATAAAAGTCTTGAAAATTTGTTAGGAATTGAAAATCCAATCTTGGTTTCAGTCGATCAGAATGTTTTGTTTTGACTGATTTTTTTTTTTTTTATATAATAATATTATTATTATTCTAAATTACAAAACAAAAAGTTGTTTGCAACCAGAAAACTGAAATTCTCATTTTTAAATTCCTTTCAAATATCATTTCAACTTGAGAGATTTGTTGGAATGAACATTTTTCATGGGAAGTGTTCCTTCTAACAAATTTCATGTTTTTTCAAACTTTAGGAGCAATGGCAGCCTGTTCAAGGAGCAATTTCACCCAGCTCTAACAGAAAAAATCATCTATCCAAGTTACCGGGGTTCTTGCTGACATTGAGTTAGAAAGTTTCCTGGTTTTGCAGTGATTATAGAATCAGAAAACATAGAGCTAAAAGGGACCTCAAGAGTTCATCTCATCCAGGGCTGTTCAGCTTCCAAGGGGCCAGGGGCTGCATGCCCTCAGATTACAATAGTTCAAACCACAGTCCCCCAGGCCATGTGGAAACCCTCGCTGCTGCACAGCACTCCATCCCACTCGTGCACAGTTTCCCCCTGCAACCACTGTACTGCATGCCCACATAGCCCTAGACTCACCTTCCACTCCCTACACCATGCTGCGTTGTCCTGCCACCTGGGGCAGGGCAGGGGCAAGAAGCAGCAGCCAGAGGAGGAAGCAGGAGTTTGGAGTCCTCAGCTGCTGTTGCAGCCAGAGCAATAGGGGGAGCAGCAGGTGAGCAGGAGTCCAAGGACCACAACTTAATCCCTTGCAAGCCACATGTGGCCCATGAACCACTAGTTGAACAGCCCTGCTCTAGTCCTACCCCTGCTCAGGGTAGGAATATCTCTGCTTCAGCACCCCAAACAAATATTTGTCTAACCTGCATTTAAAAGCTTCCAGCAAAGGGGACTCCACAACCTCTCTAGGTCCTCTGTTCCCATACTTAACCATCTTCAGAGTTGGAACATTCTTCCTAATAGCTAACCTAAATCTTCCTTATTGCAATTTATTCCCATTGCTTGTCCTGTCCATGGTAGACAAAGACAACAACTGAGCACCATCTTCTTAGTAACAATCCTTTTTGTATTTCAGGACTTTTATCAGATCCTCCTTGTTTTACAGTCACTTAATCCAAATTAACATACTTGGGGAATTGTTTTTGCATGTTCTTGACTGGAGAAACTGTAGGCAAAATGCTGTCATTGTCAAGAAGACGCCAGTCCCCCAGAACCTCACCCTGTGCTGAATGCGGCTACCAACTCTAGTAAAGAAACTTACTTTTGTTTTACAAAGTAAAATGAATCTCATCCTTGCCACCCCATGCATTCAAATAGCACACTGATGAGCAGACTTTTAAAAACCAGAGATTCCTTATAGATTAAGGGGAGTTTAAACAGGGAAGAAGCCAAATGGATTGTGCCAATGGGGAAACCACAAGGCTAGGTTCTTAGAAATGGGAAGTGCAGGAACCATGCTTTTCAGTAGAAGTTTTCAAGGAGGTGGGGTGGAAAAAGGTATTTCTTCTTCAGTCCTCCTGACTCTTCCATCCAAAGCATGGAGATGCTGCTTCTGCCAGTGACAGACCATACGTGTTCCTGCCAACCCTTTGCTGTTGACTAGGGACAAATATCAGATAAACATCCGTCAGAGAAGAGAATACAGCTCTGTATGTAGAGGTGCAGGGGAGCCTCACTGGGGATTGTGTGAACCCTGGTGAGATGGGTTGTGTGTATTTGAAAAGGGCTGTTTGTGACCGAACCCTTCTCAAGTGCTTGTGAAATATTGGTGGTTACTGAGCTCAGACCTGCAAAAGGTCCTTTTACAGTACATGGTGGCGAGGTGAAAAAACCATCCTGCTGAAATCAAAATATTCTTTCTATTCCCCCTGCCCAGTTTCTCTTTCTTTCCAGCTTTCTTCTCCCTCTGCCTTCTCCTCCCTTCTCTCTCCCCACCTCTGTTTCTCTCTTCTCTCCTCTGTCATAAGAAAGTGACTGTGTCCTTTTGAAGGAACAGTTTTCTTATGCCATTTTATACACTGTGCTTCATGTTTAGAACTTTTTTGCACTAGTTCCTATTACATTTATTTTCCAAGATGGTTTGACAAAAAAAAACAAAAAAACCCACAAAACCATGCTATAATTCAGTTGTATTAAAAATATTATCCTACTACTCTCTGTGTTCAATAGTCTCTGTACCTGTAATGCTTTCAGTTCTGTTGTATTTTGGGGCAGAGGTTTTCTCCGCTCCTTGTTTAACCCAGTAAAGAAATAAAATGTTAAGATTGATGATAACTTCCCTCTCCCTTTCTCTGTTGTTTTCTTTGGCACTATTAGGTTACACCTTGTGTCTTGTATTCTAGAGCAACCAGCTGGAATTGTACCTTACCCTGTTAAAGTGTCCCACTGCTTCATACCCCTGCATGTGTAGTAGAAACTTTTCTGCCAGCCACAGCAGAGAACGGCAAGTGTCCTTCAGATATTTGGTTTGGGAAAGTGATGCATCCTGCCTGTTAGATCCTGTGGACTTGCTATATCTGTCCTTTTTTGGTTTCCTACAGAATTTAAAATCAAAGGAAGAAAAGGAGCAGGAAGAATGAAGGCTCAATAATCCCTTCTTATTAACTGTATTTTCACAACCTTTTACTTTACTTCCTTTTTATGTTTTTTCCTTCATATTTTTTGCCGTGGGTTTTACCTCAGGACCACTGTGGGCAAACACAAGTTATCCATCTTCCACTAGGGAATGTAGGTCCACCATGGTAAGTAACCTGTCAGGAGCCTGGCAGACGCATATAATATAGAATTATTTGCAAATGGTCAAAAAGTCCCTTCAATGAGGCTTGGGCACTTGGCTACATGCTGGGACCTAGAGGCCAATATTAAAGTTCCGAAGGTTACACTTTGGCCATGCCTGCACTGAGCTTAAGTTAAGAGTTTTGAGAGAAAAAAGCAGAAAAAGAAAGTAAAAGGGAAATGAAAAGGAGAGAAGGGCAGAAAAAAAGGAAAGAAGTAACTACAAATAGTGCAGATGAAAGAAGGAAAGAGAGGAAGGAGTTGGTGGAATGAAGATGCATGCAGATACACCATAAGCAATGCCAAGGGAGATGGGGTACAGCTTATTTTGTAAAATGTATGAAAGGAGAGTTCAGTGTTGAGATGTCAAGTACCTGCTTATGTGGCTTGATTCTGTAGGCAATAGAAAGAGTTTACCATGGTTAGAAGTGAAGGATTTCTTGGCCTTTCATGATATTCAACT
>NW_017729029.1:3849879-3854005 GCF_001723915.1 Gavialis gangeticus
GTCAAGTACCTGCTTATGTGGCTTGATTCTGTAGGCAATAGAAAGAGTTTACCATGGTTAGAAGTGAAGGATTTCTTGGCCTTTCATGATATTCAACTCCCCCCCCCATGATTAAAGCTAAATCATTCCTGCCAAGGTGCTTTTTGTCCCTGGCCCAGGGAGATGCTTCAGAAATGTAAATACATAATTATGTGCGATGCATCAGAGTTCACCAAATAGCAAAGATTTTACAAAACTACACACAGGCAAGGGGACCCCTGGAATCCTTCCCCTACAAGGTTTACATTTCTTGCAAGAAATTACTAAGGCAGAAATCCCATAAGCAAAGTGCTCACTGAAGGAAGGCCAAAGTTAGTCCCAGACGTTTGATGAGGGGGTCAACTGATGTTGCCCAAGCTGCTTGTACCTACTAATCCAGCCCCAATTACATATTTGCGCCGCCACTGAGTGATAAATTAATAGCTGGCCCACTACATACTGCTCACCCATTTTTCTAATCAACATACACACTGTTTATGTCACTGGCAAACTGAGCCTTTTATATTTTAAATGAGAAAGTGAATTATTTTTAATGTCCCAGTCTCCTGTGATAACAGAAGATCCACTTGCAGTTTAACGCTAAGCTGGTTAGCACCCTCCCAGACTCTCATGTTAGTCAGTAACACCCACTCATCCAACCTGAACAGACACTTTCACCTCTTCCTGTCTGTCCTATATTCAGTCCTTCAGCCAGTCTCTATTCTGCTCTGCAGTCACAATGTGAATCTGAACCATTTACAGGGCTGTTGCAGGATTCTTGCCAACTGTTTCCTTACACACACATGTTCTTCCCCTGGACTCCCAGTCTGGTAGTGTTCTTCAGCCTGGTTCCCTACTCAAGGAGCTGGCATCTGACTTGGATCTCTAGCCCCAGGGAGCCACCAGCTGTGCAAATCACATGAACAGTCCCTTGAAAGAAGCTGGTTTATTTAAAATGAACAATTTGGTTGCCTTCCTGTGCACTTCTCCAAGATGCAGAGGCTAGGGGTGCAAAGGGATCTACGTAGAATCCTAAACCATCACGCAGGTAAGAGGTCTGTGGTTTCCCTCTGCCAGTAGCTCAAGAGCAAGGTGTCCCAGTGAGTCTGAGACTGGAACAGCTCAACCCGTTCATTTGTTAAGTTATTGGCTTTGCATCAAGCAGAGTTCAGAAGCTGCTTAGAGACAGAAAGCTGAGGCAATGCACTAGCAGAACCGGGAACAAGAGGCATGCAGTAGTGTTCTCTAAGGATTATCCTAAGGTTATTAGACCCTTGGGCCCAGATTCTGTGGCACACCAATAACTCCACTCTCTTGTCCCACCTGCAGCAGCTGAACTCTTTTCCCCCTGAAAACTGGTATGCATTGTCAAGGCTTTATTTTACATGCTTCCTGGCTAACTAAGCCTAGGGGTGTGGGAAAGGAAGATGCAGCCCTCACCCCTTGGAGAGGCAGACCTGCTATCTGGGCTCTCTCTCACATTCATTTAAGTTATGACTCTCCCTTCCCTAGCTGCTTACACTAGGATTCCTGACATCTTGCTTTTGCTGCTAGTCTAACTGGAAAAGTGCAAGCACAGCTGGCTTTCCTGCTGCAGGAAGAGAGCTGAAAAACAAGACATCTGCAAAAAAGGGCCACGAATGTCATGGGAGCTCAGCTGGGACATCCAAAAAAGCTCTGTAGGGGCTCAAGAGAGTACTGGAGGTCGTAGGTCTCTACTTCAAGGCTTAGAACGTTGAGGCTGTTGCCCGGCCCCTACCGTAACTAAAACTGTTTCTTCTAAACTTGGAGTCATCCAGTCAGAAGCAGAGAGGACAGTAAGAAGGACCAGGATCGCTCTGTGCAATGGACTGCTTGTCATGACAGGAAGCTCATCTTGTCAGGTAAGCCTGCCTAACCCAATTACAATACCTGTGTAGTAGTAGTGTAAGTAGGGCAGGATGACCAGGGCAGCCATTCTGGGCACCAACTTGCGGGA
The DNA here is from genome assembly GCF_001723915.1 of Gavialis gangeticus. NCBI lineage: Eukaryota > Metazoa > Chordata > Crocodylia > Gavialidae > Gavialis > Gavialis gangeticus. The sequence goes on from NW_017729029.1 coordinate 3,851,876, forward strand.
TGGAAAAAAACTAGCTGCTGCTGTGCCACCGGCATGATTGCACAGCTGCTGTAGCAGCAGAAATTGCCACTGGCCCCTTGTTGCAGCTGCCCCAGGCACTCAGCTGCATTGTTATGGCTCTGCTGCTTAGTGCCTCACTTGAATATAAATTCCTCCCAGGCACACACTATGTATGGGTCCTGATAGCAATAATTATACAGATCTCCAATGCAAATCTCAGCTTTCCCTAGAGCCCAGTTTTGCTTTTCTGGAGATTTTCTCTGCCCCAGAGGCAACAGTTGTAAATGAATCAGGGCTATAGTAGAAAATAAATATAAAGAGAGGTGCTCTTTACACCTCTGTGAAGAGAGGAGTCTGGAAATGGGCGCACACTCTCCTGTGGATGCTAGTATTGGAAATATGTCTAGGAGAGAGGGACCTGCTGAAGATAAGGAGGTCTCAGAGGGACCTGCCCCTCTAAGATCAATTTGTCTTGCCTTACTTGATGTCTTTGGTTTTGATTTTTATAACAAGCCTGGAAAATCCTATTGACATAAATGAAAAGTTGTAATTAGCAGTTAATTTGGCAAGATGATATAAGGAGCTCCACCCAATCCAACTGGAGCTGAAATTGCTCTGCTCTTGGCAGAGCTCATTTGTGAGGGAAATCTGATTGGGAGTTGACCTAGCCTGCTGGGAGGATGTTCAGCTTAGGTGCTGGGGCTCAGCAGGAGCACAGAAGCCAGATTCAGCCAACTCTCCTTTCCAGTTAAACAGCAAGGTAATCATTGGTAAAGGCAAACTTCTTATTTTGGATTAATTAGGATGACTTGCAATTGATTGTAGGGCTTGAGAGCCTGTTTTTTAAAAAGAAAAATCAATTTCTGCATTTGAGATGCCACCAGCTGTTTCAAATAACTCAGTGATTTAGGAAAAGAACCAATCTCTTACTTTTTGCACGTGTGAGATTTTGCCCAGGTGTTACTGGATTAGATGTGGGTCCATGCAGAACAGGTTTCTTACTTCATCTTGAAAAGCCTCCTTCCCCCAGAAGAACTTTTGACCTACTACAGATTATCACAACTGTCTTCCTGCAGGCCAGTCCATCAAATGTTACCCAAGCATATGAGCAGAGGGAAGTCCAGATGGTTTCCAATAAAGGCAATCTGAGCTTGAGCTTCTTCTGTGAGATCAGCAGTGAACCAAAAAGAGGAGCTTCTTCTCAGCCTCCTGTTTTGTTCAGTGAGAGAATTCTTAGCCCTACAGACTAACATAAATGCACGTGAAAGGCTAGCTCAAGTAAAGGACCTGGGTGCCCAAAGAAGGGTTTAGGCAGAAAAAATTGAGACCTGTCTCTCTGGTATCTAATGCCTCCCCCCTCCCCTTCCTCCAGCTGCTACCTAGACTCATTAGGCAGCTCCTAATTGAATCTGAAGTCTTTTAGGCATCTACACTTTTGCTTCTGTGCATGCCAGAACTGCTCCAGAGCAAGCAAATTGGCACTTGTCTTTCACCTAAGCACAGCTGAGATTCAGAATCCAGGAGTTCCTCCACCTGAGTTCCCTGAGGGGCTTGATAGGGGAGATGTTTTTGAAGTATACCTAAGCACAGTGAAAGGATTGGGCACCTCACACATTGCACCTATAGCTACTCCCTTTTGTCAGGATGTTTTCCAGGGGGCTGCTAGCACCCACCTACCACATCATAGCCTAGTGGAAAGTGCATCCATTCAGAAAGTGGAAGACATGAGTTTAATTCTCTCCTCAACCTAAGGGGTGTTACCTCTCAGCTCCATGTTCTTGGGGAACCCTGACACAGGACACAGACTGTCTGACTCGCAAAGAATTCCCGCCCCCCAAACAAAACTGATTAAGATGCAGCAAGGGACATACCTAATGCCCTCCAGATAAGGGAGCAACTGCCCTAGGTCTCATTTGAATCCAAGATGGAACCAGATGACCATTTATTTACATGGGAGATGGAGAACAGAAAGCCCGAAGCAAAGACTGCAGTGAATTCTGGGATCAGAGAAGCGGGGGAGTACTGCATGATGGGGAATCTGCGCTCCAAATGCTAATCAACCCACATTTACACACACCCAGCCCAGCATTTATCAGACCAGTTCTAATCTAGATTAACAAAGGACCCCCC
>NW_017729029.1:3854421-3854729 GCF_001723915.1 Gavialis gangeticus
TGACTTGAAAAACTGGCTTTAAGTTTTTGAGTGCTTTGAAGAAGCTGAGCTGAGGGTAAAAAAAATTGTAAAAAAAAAAAAAAAAAAAAAAACAGTAAAGTGTGTGTGCGCTTCAAGAGGGGAAATCTCTCTGACACCATCCACTGTTTTTCTCGAGAAGCTGGAAGAAATAGATGATCTCCCTTCAAGGATTGTGCTAAGAACTTTACCTATCAGCATTGCAACCCAAGTGCCTTGGACTGGTGAGATCCCAGCGCCCTCTCGCTCACTCTCTTTTCTCTCTAGGCATAGATTTCTGAACCTGAACT
>NW_017729029.1:3855474-3874182 GCF_001723915.1 Gavialis gangeticus
AAATGAGCACACCCCAAAGTGATGGGCAAATCTAGTAACAGGGGGTTCAAACCCATCTCTGCCTCCCAGGAAAGTGCTCTAACCACAGGTTATATGCTATTTGGAGTTGGACAGTACTTCAGCTCTCCCCACTCCTTCCCTCCTTCTGTTGAAGTTGGGTTTTATAAAGAATTCAGGATTCACTGGGCCAGAAAGAAGACATATGGTTCTGTAGGCTTGTGGTTAGGGCACTCATTTAGGAAAGGGGTGTTGCTCCCAGGACAGTTTCTGTATTCTATCCAATGACTACCTAATGTAAAAAATAGAAATAGTCCTAGCTGCAAAGACTGGACTATGTGCTCTAACCACTAGGTTATAGAGTCAGGCTGGCTCAATGAGTTTTGGGTCTTTGTGGCCCACTAACTCTTGAATTATTTTCTGAACAGCAACACAGCTTCAACAAGAGGGCTGGAGAGTGCCCATGCCTGACCCTAGCCTAGGAAGTGGGGGCTGTTGTCAGCCTGAGGAGAGAACTGAAGCTGACTCTCTCACTTTCTAGGAAAGTAGTCTAACAGTTATGCCTCAGACATCACCTCTTTCTCGCACCCTTAGTCCTCAGTGAGTAGATGCTGGGGATGAGTTGGAACCTCTCATTGGAGAACTTCCAGGTCTGGAGTATGCTGAGTTTTTTTTACCACTGCTACAGAGGTACAAAACCCAGATGACAGGTTTCTTACAACTTGTCCATCTTCGCTTAAGCTCCCTTCCATTCTATGTTTGATTCAGAGTCTGCTCTCAGTGCTACCAAGAAGATTACCCCTAGGCCTAAATTGATTCTGTTGAGTACTTTCACTCAAATTAAATATCCAAGTGACTCTTAGATCTTTTGTTCCTTGGATCAGCAGAGGCTGGAAGTGCTGGATGATTAAAAAGAGCACTGAGCCTGTGGAGCTGGGAACACATCAGTAATCTGAAGAAAGTCAGTCCCCCCCCTATTGCAGGGTCACGCAGAAGGAAAAGGGTCTGTGGCATAAACACTGCACCATTCTGTCTGTACTTCAGAGGATAAGTTCTTTCAGGCAGGGACTGTCTATTTGTTCTGTTTTTGTCCTGCATATCATGGCTAGAGCTATTGCGCATTTTCAAAATTCAAATAATAAAAAATAGCTGTGCTGAAGAAAAAAGCTTCTTAATGTTAAACATGCCTGTTTATGTTTTAGGATGAATTTGGGTGTCCAAGGAGGTGAGGAATTAATAGCCTTGAGAAGAACCAGGCTCAAGCACTAGCAGAGTCTGTGCTAGCTTGCCACTTGGCTCTCTTTCTCCCAGTGCTCACCTGAATCTGCTCCCGCTAAGCCCTTCTTATGCAGCTGTTCCAGTGTACTTCAAGGAATGCCAATACCATTTTGTACTACTGCAGCTGTAAGCCACCTTGCATGTTAGGCAGTGAGAGTCAGTTCTCCAGACATATTCTGAGCAAGAGCTGAATATACAACTAAAAGCTACCCAGCTCCTTTTACATGTTGTCCCGTCAAGGTTGAAATCCAAGTCTAAAGAGGCCCATTCATCTTGCTAGGAGAGCCCTGAAAGAGATTGGATTAAAACCAGAAGAACTTTTTTTTCCCCCTCCCCCCCCCCCTTTTTTTTAACCATGCTATTTTGTGGTGGTGTTCATATACCATCTGAACTCCTGAGTCCTTAGGGTCAACTTGAGTCTCATTTTCAAGCTTTCCTATTTATGCACAGGGGATTAAAAACTTACTTTTTCTAATGGAAGTTGAGATTCTTGTGGGCATCCAGGATATGAGGCTTTAAAACAAACAAACAAAACTAGAATGAATAGGCCTCTAAATAAAATTGCAAGATTTTATTTGGTGATACTTCCCCTTTCTCCCTCCCCCCCCTCCATACATCATTAGTGAATGTCTCGCTGCTATCTGATTGTTTTGCTTCCCTCTCACATTTTATATTGCTCTGCTTTGTCGATTCAGAACTCGGTCATCTCATTTATTGGACATCCTGGTTTACAAAATCTCTGCCAGATCAGGAATCCAACAAACAAGCAGGAGCTGGTCCTGTCATAAATGTCAACCGTCATCCAGAAGGAACACATAAAAGCAAGGAACCATGGCTGGGACATGACTCCCAAGACAACACTTAACCAATCGTTTATTTAAGGTTCATCTATTTGCCATTCTTGCAAGTGACCATGGGGTGTCAGTAGTGTTCCTCACAAAGGTTTTCAAAACAGCTGCTCCAGGAAATAGCGAACCTCTGGAAAATGCTAAAGAAAGCTGATGTTAGGAGCTGGGCTTCGGTGCCCTGAGGTGACTTTCTGTACCCCTGAATTTTGCTCACAGATTGTCAGGAGCCTATCTGTATGCATCTAACTTGTCCATGCAGTTTATTAACTTGTCCATGTAGTTTGACCCACAAATCTCAAAATATTTGCTGGGACCTGTATTTTCATGGGCTATAAATTGCTTGTGATTGCATGCTGTAGCAATAAAAACCCTGTTATATATGTACATTATCCTCATCTTATGAAACACCAGCCTCTCTCAATTAAGTACCTGTGCATCAAGATGTTTCCTTAACTTTGTCTAAGCCTGCTAATGTCCCACTCAGCACAGCTGCAAAATGTTAACAGTCTCAGGTTTTCAGACCTCATCTTCTGCCAGTTCCCACCTGTGTGTTGGGGTTTTTTTTTTTAAAGACAATTGTACCAGAAGTGAGTGATGTGCAGCCTAAGCAAAAAAAAATGGAAGGGTTCTGTGGAAGATGAGATGATGGATGAGGTTGGAGATCTGAATCAATATGGATATGAACTCTAACATTCTCTAACATTTTTTTTTAAAAGATTAACAGATCACAGAGAAAGTTTTAGATTCTCCTTGTGTTTTTGGAGAACAGAAAGCCATCATTTTCAAAGTCATGTACCTAAAGTTTAGGAACTAAACATGTGCATGCACACTCCCCTACCCACATCCCTCCCCACCCCACAAGGTGATGACCTGATTTTCAGAGATGCTGAGCCTCTGCAGCCTTCTTACAACTGATAGTTGTAAGTATTCGGAGCCTCTGAAACATCAGGACATCATTATTAGCTACCTAAAAATGAAACCAAGGGTCTAAACTTGGCATCTGAGTTTGAAAATGTTGACTCAAGCTTTCTAAAAAGAGATGGCAAGTGCTCACAGTTCTTATTGCTCATCTTTATCAAAATACAATTTAAAACCATAATTTCTATTCAGAGAGACAAGTAGGGATGTTTCCTGATGTTTCCAAGCTATGTGCATATGTTCAAAGAGGAATTTATAAATATTAGTGAAAAGGCTGATACTGTTTGTTTTATCTAGTAAAATTGTAGGATTTTATAATTAGTACAAAACCATAAATTTTAGTGTGAAGTCCTCTCAGAAAATGGACAAAGGTTTAGTGGATTCAGATGGAAAAATTATTAAGGGCCATTATTTGCCACAGTCCTAACTTGGAAATGTCCTCTTTTCCCTTTTTGTTTCCTAAGTTTCCTTATTTAAGAGATTATGAAGTATTGTGTGTCATTTACAGAGCCCTTGCTTTATAAGAGCAAACACTGGTGTATATGGACAACTGTGTTTGATCGCTCTTAAGTGACTTTAGCTATCTGAATTACATGGCTTTTCCAATTTGTAGGACTGACTTTGGGGGGCTCTCCACTTTAAAAGAACTTGATGCTGCATGACAGCTAGTTTGTGTGTTGGGGGGTCATTTTGGTAACTGAGGAAGTTCAAAGTTGTCTGTGGTTTTTTTTATTGAAAGCTTTCCAAAATCTCTCCTAATCGACTTGAAAAAATTACACTGTGTTGTACTGTGGCCAACCTGTAGCAAAGACCTTGTGAAGGGGAATCTGTTTGCAGGTAGAACTTCTTTTATTCTTTGGCTTAAAAATAAAAATGAAGGTCATATACAGCAATAAAAAAGCCATCATTCCTCCCAAATACTGCCAAGCTTAATGAAAAGTGAAGGCTTCAGGAGTTCCCTGCAAAGTCTCAGCAGAGGCAGCTGGGGAGGCATTGTTTACATCAGTTGGGCATCAAATGAACATACTTGGTCAGCCAGTCACTCAGCCTCAAGATATGAGATGATCTGAAACCTTGAAACTCATTCTGTTTTTAATTATGACAGCCCATGACATGCTGGCAGGCACAAGCAGCTTTTGCCAATTAGATCAAATGTAGTATGCATTGGAGCTGTGATTCCCAGGCTTTTGGACAAATGATTCTGTACTAGCACCCAAACTTTTCAGCAGTACCTGACAGGGTGAGTGTGATCTTCATGACCATGTCACTGCAGTTGATATGATGTCCATGATGTTTACAGCTGGTCATAGATAAATAGAAGGGCAGTAGCAGTTCTGTGGTCCCAGTATGGAGGCCTGATGTTAAAACAGGGAAGGGGAGACTTGACTAAATCACAGAGGAAGTGAAAGTTCTAATACTGCCCAGTGAGGTGTCCTTGAGGTGGGAAGGATCATAGCAGTGCTTTTTTCCTGTCTCCTTAGTGAGGAGTCATGCCTGGAAATTTGGATGTACTCTAGAGCTTATTCATTTTCATCCCAGCTGTATAGCCTAACAACAAACCTCTATTTATAGCCAGCCCACTGCTCCTTGCTCCCTTCCTTTCTAACTTCCTGCTCTTCTTGTGCCTTCCAAATGCTGTCCTTTTTTTGCAGCATAGCCCATCTATGAACTCTTTCTGACCAGTTTCCTGTTCCTATCCTCCACCAACATCCGATCCTCATTAAGGAGACCATTGTATGGTAAGTGAAAACTTGCACCCTCTGCGAGGCCTACTGTCCTTCACCAGCAGGAGTATTTGGTGGTGTTGCATCAGGGAAATGATACGGAGATGTTCCAATTTCAGCCCAGGATGCTGTGCACTCATTCACTGTCATCCAAGATTCATTCTGCAGCTCCCCATCAGCTCCCCTTGGACAGCTTTCCTTTAAGAGGAGTGTAGAGAATGCATGAAGTATCACCAGAGACACAACTCACTTTGAAAGGAATGTTAAAAGGCCACCAAAGGTTGTAAGGCTTATCCCACACCTGTTACTTCCAGGGAATGCCTTGCCTAGTAAACGTCATGTTTTCTCATCTTGCTGTCACAGTTCTGTAAACTTGGTCTGCAAAAAAAAAAAAAAAAAAAAAAAGGAGGAAGAGCCTCAAACCAGTAAGAGAGAGTGCTGTATTTCAGTTAGCAATAAGGAGGCTGTATTTTATTATGCTGCGATGGCAAGTCATCTTGCCTGCCCCCTACTCCCCTCATCACTTGTGGTCCCTTGTATTTTTTCTTTGTGCAGAATGATGAGATGAATGGACAGCTGCATCATCGCAAGCTCTATTTACTTTCTTCAATCAATCTGTCACTCTCCTAAATTCAGTCCAGCATCCTCCTGCATTCTGCCTTGCCTTGTTCTCTCTTCTGCTCCCACTCACACCAGTTCACCCTCTCCTGACTCATTGTTCCTCTGCATTTAGTCCCTCTTACCCCCTCAGTTGCAAACTCTCCTCTCTTCCTTCTGCCTCACTCAATATTTCTCTTCCCAATTTATTCTCTCCTCCAAAATCAGTCAGTCCTACTCCTGCTGCTCTCCACTCACCAGCAATTACTGCAACTACTGCCTCTCAAATCCCTCGGTCACCTCTATGCAGGAAGGAAGGCTGGTCCAGTGGTAAAGTTGCTCACCTGGAACCTGGGACATCCAGGTTCCCAGCACTGCTATTGATATGCTGTACACTTGAGTAAGTCACTTAGTCCCTCCCTCTCTTTTGGACCCATGGATAAAGTGCCACAAATTCCACCAGATCATTTTGTAATCTGCAGTTCCTCTGACCATGAACACAACTTTACATAGGTGCGATGGATATAAAATTAATTAATCCATTTGTACCTTTCACCTGGTGTTTGCCCCTCTCATAAAGATCAGTTAGCTCTGCTCCCTTCCAAAATCCATTTCATGTTGAAAGCTGCTTAAGGTTCAATTTACAGTATAAACTGCAAGTAGACTTTAAGTAGGCTTAGGGAGAAGCAGATCCCCTTACTTGACTATATTAGTAAGGTAGATAGCCAAAAGCCTATCAACAGGAGGTTTTTTTCTCTTGTAAAATTTCCTGTTGCTACCTCCCTCAGAGAGCCACTTGAGTCTGGTGTGGAAAAGACAGAGGTATCATCTGATTTTTTTACTGCTGTCACGCACACCTGCTCTACGCAGATTTAGACAGCATGGAAATTAAAACACCAGAACTTTGTCTATACCAGGACTGTTACTACCACTAATATTAGCTGTGGTAGGAGAAAGGAGTCTAAGAAAGAGCCTCCTTCATCCAGACTATAGAAAGACCATAGTTAAAAAAACCAAAACAAAACAAAAACTTAGTTTCTACTGTAAAGGGATTAGCATACCCATGGGTGTTGTAAGAATAATAGCTGAAGTGGGGGAAGGGTGCACATTTGAAACAAAAGGTTCTGAATGTTAGAAGTATTAAAAATTAGTGTCATGCGCTAAAAAAAAAATGTAGATCAACAAAACAGAGAATGAGCAGTCCTCCAAAATAGTGTCAGGTTTTAATATGTTCAAATCTTTGTAAAGTAAAGCATTGACTTTATCAAAATGATCCTGAGAATCTGGTTAGCACATCCAAAAATATGGGTTTTAGACTCAAAAATGAAATGCTTGTTTCAAAAGTAATGTGGTTTGCTGTTTTTAAATCATTTTTAAGATAGAGCACAGGTGTTTACATTGGCTTGTCAAGTCTAGAAATTGAGCTTTCCACAGGTCCAGAAATCCAGAGCCGATAGAGCATTTGCTGGAAGAACTGTATTGGAATAGGTGAAAGAAAACAAATATATGAGCTAGTTCCTCTTAGCTCTGTATCCATTAGCTGTTTGAAAAAAATCTCTGTTATGGCTTGCTTAATTTTTAGCATTCCTCACAAGGCCTAGGGGCTGCTGTGTCTTTCCAAAGCCCTTCGCCAATATCCCAAATGGTGTGTTTTATCAAATCCGTATTTAACTTTGACCCTCCATAAGATCCAAAAAGGAAATTGCTGTTTTACAAATGTATTCCCTGAGGGATATTACCTTCTGAACCTTGTGAGAAGCAAAACTGTCACTCAGCTCCTAGGATGTTCCTAGGAGCTAACCATGAGATTTTCCTCCCCTCATTATATAATCTCCATAGCCACTTGGACCTTGGGCGTACAGATCTCCAAAGCTGTGCTTATACAGATACAAAAGATCCCCATGTGGAGATTCCCCAAATGCAGCCAACTCAGGCCTCAGTCATTTAAATTTCAGAAATACCAGTATTATGAAGAAAGAAATCCAGCCTCTTTTCAGTTACTTGTTCTTTGATGTAAGACCCTCAAACTATTTTGTGCAGAAGCAGGTTGTAATTGGGGGGTGGGGGGTATTTTTGGGTCCCAATCAATATCTATTTCCTTTACCCATACTGAAAGATGTGTTTAAAAAAAAAAAAAATGGAACAGCTGAGCATTGATGCTTAGCTTTTGAGTTGCAGATAAATGGGACCCCATCTCAAGAGTGTGGAAGTTTTTACTACTTTCACTTTGCTGTCCCAATTCAATCTTTTTGCTTTTCCCACAGCTAATGGCATATGTCTTCAAACATAGATCTAACCAGAAAGGCATAACATACAAGTTCTCTGTGAATCCGTTGCAGGGAATATTTTATATATTCTGGGCCCTGTGTTACAGAAACATTGCAGCCCAGCTCGCGTATCACTGAATTCTTTCTTCATATTTTCTTGAACATTATTAAACTTTTCTATTTAGTTTATGCCCACTTCATAGTTTCATTGTTACTTCTTACCAAACCTTTTCAGTGTCTACTTTCTCTACTAACTTTTGTCCTACTCCCCTTCCTTCCTTTATGCTACTCCGTTTTGGCTGTTCCTCTTATTCCAGTCCCTCATCCAATTTCTCAAACTTTGATCTGGTTATATTGTTTGTGCTCCAGAGCCTCCCCTGCCTGCATAATCTCTGTTTGTGTTCTAATATGCAAGTGACAGGGATCTGGCCAAGTGCTTCACATCTAATTAAATAAGGGCCGAAGAACTTGCTGTGGTTTCACTTGATATGGTGCTGGAATGGAGATCCATACTAGTGGTGCCAGTGATGGGGGCAAGGAGAGGGAATCTGCCTCAAGTAACTTGGTATCTGACAAATACAATACATTTCAAATTACTATCATTTCAGTACATTTTGTGTAACAAGTGGTGTTGCACTGGCAGAGGTACAGCTGCCTGACATTACTGTAAATCAAGGCCTGTGATGAGACAAGATGGAGTCTAGAAGAGGAAAATGTCTATGAAAATCACTTGCAAAGTCTGATACTTAGAGACAGAGACCAGACATGGGCTTCGTTATATTAATATCTTAGTATCTTTACTGGATGGTGGGTAGTTTGGGGTGTGTGAGTGAGACTGGGATTTGTGTAACAGGCTCTGTGGAAAGAATTTTCCTTGCACAATGAGAGGTCTTTGTGGGGTGGATCTGCCAGTATGGTCCATGGCAGCTGGGGAGAGCTGGAGAACTCTAGGCAAAGAGCTGTGGCAGTAACTGGAACTCGTGAGATGGTTGGTGGAGGGAGGACTAATTAGGAAATCAGGTAAAGTGTGTAAAAAGAACGACGAGGCGGGAGAGTAAGAATGGCAGGGGAAATGGAAAGGAGTGAGCAGGCCAGGCAAAGAGCTAGAGAAAGAGATGCAGAGTGAGAAAATACCCAAAATGACAAACCAGCAGCCTCTAGTAACCCTGAGTGTGGATGGAGGGAGGGCAGTAAGACCTAATTGCAAAAAGAAGGGCTAGACAAGGAGGGAAAGAAGTTCAATTTGAAGTTTGATCTATTTTTATTGGGTAGGAATCAAAACATCAGTTTCCAGACATAAGTACATACCGATTCAGAACAGACCTGCAAAAAGAGTTGCTGTTGTTACTGTGGTATTCGGGTGACAAAGGGATTTGGGATGAAGTAAGAGCTACCGGTATAGCTGTTTTCAGGCCATCTAACCACATGTTGTGTGCATCCGAACCAGCAAGTTGTAGCTGAGCAAAGTTGGGGGGATGGAGGAGGGGCGTATGTAACAGTCCATTTGAAGAGGGAGACTTCTTCCCAGCAACTATTTTTGGCAAAAAGGAGACAACGTTAGTGCAGAAAAGTCTGCAGTAGTTGAAAAGGAGAAGAGGAAAATGCAATGACAGCAGTAGGGAGCTTTCAGCAAATAGGTTAGGTGGGAAGTTTAACTAGAATCCGAGAGAAGAGAGAAAAGAACTCAGAAGCTAAAATGTATGAGCCCCTTGTTTTGGGGGAGATGTTTCAGATATCCTTGCCCTTTAAGCAAATGTGGTCTTATTCTTCAGGAAACATGATTTAATTATCCTAATTTTCCTTTGTGTCCTGTAGTCAATCAACTGATCAGCACCACTGCCCTGCAATAATACTTCCTCAGGTGGAAACATAACAACGTGCCCAGCAATAATTTTCAATTTGTGTAAGGCATATGTAATATATTACCCTTCAGAAAATAGACCTCTTTTAAATTAGCATACTGTTCAGGAAACATTTGTCAAAAATATAAAAGTAGCTGATGGGAGTGTTTGGTAGCAATATGCCTGCTGATCATTCACAGATTTCAGCCAAGAATAAGGATCTGTAGAGATATCTGATCTCGATCATTCAAGGCTCCCAGGTACTGGAAGCAGTAGAGTTGTATTAGTATGGTGTTCTGTATAGGCTAATTATTATTGTGAGCTGGTGACACAGTTATATTGCTTATTTTGCCCAAGCTAGCTTGAGTACCACTGTCCATTACTGATTGCATTGTGCTGGTAGACATACTAATAGGGAAAAGGAGTAACACAGATTTGGCGGTCGTCGCAACATGTTTCCTCAAGATATTCAGGACGTGACTACACTGTTGGACAGTACTTGGGATCACTGGCAGGAAAACAAGCTCTGTCCACTTGCTCCTGCTCCGTAAAAATGGCTTGTGTCTGCTTCCATGACAGTAGTGCTGAATGTAACATTTTTTTCACATACGATGTTCTTGGAGTGGGGATGAGTGGGTGAGGCTTACATTCTTGCCTGGGTTTCTGAGCACTGTCAAACATAATGTGGACACATCCCTATTACTGTCACAGCAGGTTTAAAAAAAAAAACAAAAAGCCTTTTTGCCTTAGTGTTGTTGCACGTGTATATTTCAGTCTGTTTGGCTCATGGTTTTTGGTATGTGCTATTCTAGACATGTAAATTGTAAGGTCAGTAACATATTGCTTTTCCAAAAAGCAAGTGGCTGTTCTGCATTAGCTGAGATAAATGACAAAGGACTTAAATCAGCTGGGGGATGATTATAGACATGGCTTGAGTTCCAGGTGCATGCAAAAAAACATTATTATAAGAGCCAGCTGTAACTCTGGAATCCCTAACTCAAAAATTCTCTCAAATTGGATCAATAACCATACCCAAGCCCCTTGAGAGAGAGAAAATTTCAAGGCAATCTGAGTAAGTACACACATTTTAGAGCACTTGGAATAGTTAATTTTTAAATACAAAGTACAGTTAAACCTTCACTATAGCAGACCTGCCAGTCGGTTTTAGCACGGGGCCTTTGAGATGCTGCAGGGCAACGTAAGGGAAAAGAATAACTCCCTTGGTAGTTTGGGAGTCATTGTGTAGATCTGTATGAAAGCTTTTCCCTGCTAAGTAACTGGCATGGAAAGAAGACTGTCCTGTCCATTCTATGACTTTTCAGCTTTCAGCCAGGAATTAATCTGGAAAGAAGGAGATGGGATATGAGTAAAATTCCCTTGAGTCCTTAGAACTGGACAATTAGCATAGCAGAGAAGTATCTCTACCCTGCAACTTTTCTTCCATACAAATGTAATCTGTTTATTTAACTTAGCCCGTCTCACCATGTCTCTATCCATATGTGGGTTACTAATGCTATAAAGCTGCAGTAGTTTAGTTAGTAATACAAGTGGAAGGAGGGGGAATCAAGATCCATGCTGAACTTTACACCTCTCAGTCTGTAAGCTCTTGAGAGGCAGGTGTTAATAACTTTTTCTGTTAGATACCACACTGACCACACTCCTGGCACTTGGCAATAACTCACAGATCACCACTGTCCTCCACATAGTTGTACACCCCGCACTGTGTGACCTTGGGTGAGGAGTAAATGGGTTAGCAGCTGCAATGCTACTAGTGCTGAAGTAGTTGTGTAACATGGTGGAGAATACCAGGATTTCAGCCATGATGACTAACAGAACAGTTGGCTCTAGCTCCTCTAACCATAGTCTCATGTCTCTGAGTGAGGGAGGAATGAAAGAGTCATCCAGTTGAAAATAAAGACAATAAGCCTATAAAAGTTTAGGAATGAAATAGATTCCTAATGTTAGCTTTTAATTATTGCCAAACAAGATAAAAATAAAAGTGAAATGGTATTAAGAGCAATATCCCATTCACCCTTTTTAGAAAAAGCTGTGTTTTGGCTTAACATTCTTTGGCTAAGTCTGTTGCTGGATATTTTCTAATTAAATAGTACAGCAAATTGGGCTAACCAATTACAGCCCTCCATTTCTTTTTGTTTGTTTGTTTGTTTTTTAAAAAAGGCAAACCAACAACAACACCCTGTCCATACAAAAAAAGCGAAATCCCAGCTTGTGAGCAGAAGTCACATGTGGAAATAACCAACCGAAGATTCATCAAATCCTGATTTCTCTCTGAGGAAGGGCATACAATCCCTGTACTGAAATATTCCTTTGGCTTTTTATTTTCCTTTCTCATTCCTCTGGAAGAAAAATATTTTAAAAGTTTATGCCTATAAATGTACTATAGTTTTTTCTGCTGGTTTGTTTTTCATGACTTCTGTTTTAATGGCCATTTTCTGTCATATTTCTTTAAGCATATTCCTAGATACAATAAGAAATTAAGTTCTAGGGCTTGAGACCCTTGGCTGACATTGTACCTGCCCTATCCAGGGAACACCACTTTTATATGGAAAGGATTTTCCCCAAGCTGTAAAATATTCCCAAGGGCCCTACAGCTGACCCTTTAATAAATAAGAATAATAATTCATAATGACTCTCATGTAAGAATTTTACAAGGGAAGGATATATGACTTGGAAGTCTTGTGACCAAGGGTGTCAGTCAGATGAGGAAAATGAAATGGGCGGTGGAAGAAAACATGTTTGAGAGGATGAATGAGATGTCTTACAGTGAGCAATTATATTGAGAATCCACAAAGATGAAACAAAATTAAAAAGTGATCAGAAATGAGAACTGATGATCTCAGGTACACAAGAAGAATCCCAGATTATTCCACGCTTCAGTAGAAAGATCCTAGATGAAACCAGAGTGAGAGAAACAACATATGTGAATATGAAAGTATATGGCTGTTTCAGTACACACAGTTTTTCTAACATGCTTATATGCTATTTGTGCACCCATGGAAACTGTGGCTACAAGTAAATCAAGGAACTATTTTTTTTATAGATGGATCTGTTAACAATTGCCTGTGAAAATTTAATTCAATTCCCTCATTCGTCTGCATTGTGATACATCTCAACTTTAACAAAGAAGTTAAACTATATTTGTAAATATTTATACTATGGCAGTGCCAGGACCCCCCATCAAAACCCTTTGTTCTAAGACAGTGATTCCCAAAGGGTGTGCTGCAGCACACTCTTGTACCTGTGGGAGGAGGTAAATGCTATTCCCCTATCCAGCACTCTGGGCCTGCTCCAGCTATTTAGTGGTGCCTATAGTTGGCTGCTCTTGCTGCCTTCCCCATGACCCGCACCTCCTGTGCTGCCCTCTCCCCTAGCTCCCAACAGTGCACTCTGCTGCAAGCCAGTGGATGCACAGAGCCATGCTTTGCAGCTTGGCTTGTTCCCTGCATTCCTCCCATGCTCCTGGGCCTGGCAGGAGCAGTCATGGGGGTGCTAGCTGGTGTGTGGGACCCTACAGGAGCAGCCTCAGCAGCGGGGGCTGCCTTTAGCCCCTGAGGTACAGACCAGGAGTCTGGAAGGGTCAGACAGTGGAAAGATCAGGGTAGAGAAGGATGAGGTCCTGGCTTCCTGCCCTTAAGCGACACAAACTAAGCCAGTGATTTTCAATTTTTTTTTTAAGCCTCAAGGCTCCCTCCACGTCTCTTCTGAATTTAGATCCATCTCAGTGATTTTTCAATTGGGAAGCTACAAAATTTTTTAAAAAGTTATGGCTCATGGCTAAAAAGGTTGAGAACCACTGATACAGAGACTAATATTTTGTTTAAAGAAAGATATACTTGGCATCGCTTTTTAGCAGTACATCTCAGCACTGGTAGGGGTATAGAATATGTTGTGTTTTATACCTGACAAGGTTTGTTTTTTCCAAGGGTGCTACCAATTTTAGTCCAAAAAAGTGTGTCCCTAGTATCAAAAACTTGGGGAACACTGTTCTAAGTGCTGTATAAGCATATCTGAGACCATGGTCCATGCATCCTATAGATAAGTAAATCAGTGAATTCTAAAAGCTTTTAAATTACAATTAAAAAATCTAAAAATGCAATGACAAGCTGTACAGCTGTTGCCAGTATAAATGAAGAATGGAAAGCCTCATATCTAATTTACAACATCCTTCTAAGAGACTTGTTAATCTGTCAAGAAACTTTCAAAACAACTTACGCTGGATATGTTCCTAATGTGGATTGTGTTATGTTGAGAGATTTTTTACTGACTCCAAAAGAATTCGGGTCAGATATCCTCCATCTTAAACAATTACAGCAGCTCCCCATCTTTCAACTCAATAAGCTTTCAGCTCAATGAGCTTCTGACATTGCTACCATTATATTGGTGGCAATAACAAGCACAGGAATCAAAGGAACTGTCAGCTGGAATCAGGGGAATTAAAATATGTTGCTTTTGTTCTTCCTCTTTCCTTCTTTTTCAGTGTGGGAAGCTTGCTCACCCATCCTTCAAAGACCTTTCCTGAAGCACAATGCAAGCTGGAAGGAGAATACCATACATTCACTGTAGCATTTTGTTTTTTTTCCCTGATATACCTCTTAGTTGCTCAAGGAACACAAAGCAGGAGAAGTTGGACCTTAATAAATAAGAGCAGATATAAAGAGACAATGTGGAATATAATCATTGCTTGTGTGTGAGTTCATGCCAAATTATATAAGGACTGAATTAAGTACAGGCTCAGACCTGGATGTTCAATTTAAAACTTTTATTGTTTCACAAAGTCATAAACTAAGGAGGTCTGTTGGTTCACGAGGTTCCCAAATCAAGCCCTTGCTTTCTAACCCGAAGGCTAGCTGTGGCTGCCCGATTCAGTAGTCTCAGAACTGGTCAACAGCTCATTTAAAAGGAGTCCCTTATCTTTTTTTAGACAAAAGATACAAAACTGTCCCCACTCTGTCTGAGTGAGGCATCTAACATAACTTTTCTATTACTTATATATGATAACACGTATGCATATGCATTTCTAATTCTTACTTCTATTGGTTACTAGTTAACTCATCTATATTCTACATGCTCTTTATTATAATTGGTTACGCTTCTTATGTTAATTTCTAATAGTCTACTTATAATATTCCCCAGACTTTATCAGCATGATATATGGTTGTTTTTGTTCTTGCGGTTTAGCCTTGCATTTCCGTATTTTCTAAAGAAACACTGCTTTGCTTGCAATTTTTATCATACTGTCAGCATTCTTATTCAAGGGTCAGATAGTGAAAACCAGAATGTCAATCCCTGACTTCTCAACCTCCTTGAAGCATTCTGGGAGTTTTAGTGCGTTGTTAAGTATGCTAGGCCTTGCTTAGCATGAGCACTATCTCACAGCTTGAAAAAAAAGTAAACTATATTCTGAGTGGAAGGGTTTTATTTGTTTTTCTTTATTTTTATTGTGAATGTTGTATTTTAAGCAGCCAGTCAAGAGATAGTTTATTAGGTGTGAGAATGTGGAGAATTATCTAGATACAGTTTATGAATTTGTTCTGATTTAGAGGACTGTGTACCTGAATGTGCCAGATTGCAAACTCTGTTTTGAATGTGGGATTTATTTGTCTTCTCTGTCTCTTCCTTCTGTCTTGGACTGAAATTCCTAGGTGGATGACACAGAGCTAACAATGAAGTATCAATATATCTTTTTGGTGGTTCTTTCACATGAAAGCTTTCTTGGAGAAAATGTTGGACTTTTTTCCAGGTCAAAGCATTTTTTTTTTTCAAATTTGAACTCCACAGAGGAAGTAACAAGGCAATAGATCCCCTGATGAAGCTGATCAAAGAGTCACCTGACAAAGAGGAATGAAGGTTATAAAAGAAAATGCATCAGACCAGTCATCTTGGAGATAGGAATGGCACTGACTGCAGGGGTCAGAGAAGGAAGGAAAGGCTCCGTGATTCAGAAGAGAAGCCGCAGAGGAAGGATTCTGGATGTGAACTCTGACCTAAACCCACAAAATGCTTCAGTGGTGAGATAACCAAGGCAGGGAGTTACATATCTATACATACATCTTAAAATTTTGTCTAGATCTGGATATTTTTGTGCTATCTGAAGCAAAGAGTGAATGGCTTAGGAATGTTTGCAAGTCTATGTTACTCTTTGCGTCTAGTATATTTGCCTGTACAAGTGAACTGGAAATCAGATGATTGGCTAAGCTACTACTTCTGGGGATTTTATGGTACCTGATTCTAGTCACAGGGCCTAGGCAGTTGGATCAAGGAGTTAGGTTGGAAAGGGATATGAGAAAGAGGCTTTGCCACTCCCATGAGTAAAATCTATTGAAAAAAAACCTAGAGGGAATAGTTACTGAGGAAACTCAAAAACTTACAGTCCTAGCATGTAGGACTCGAGCATTGCAGATTAGTGTGTGTCCAGCCTGGAGAGCTTTATCAGGGGTGTGACAAGCACTACTGATGTTGGTTCTCTTTGTAAAATAGGGGGGTTGTTTTTTGGGGGGGGAGGCATGGGTTAACCTTTTCGTGCCTATGGGGGGGTATTATATTTGGGGTCTTTGACACAGGACATGGATAGCTCACCATAATGATTAATCAAATGGCCTTTAATATAAACATAAGGGTGGATAAATTTATTTTTAAAAATGTTGTCTACGCTTTAAAACTGAAATAGGTGTTTCAGACCCGGCTATTGCAAGGGATGGAGTAAGATATTGGCACTATAGGCCTGTATCTAGGGCTGCAATAACATATTTTACAGGCGTCTAGAGCATTGCATTGCAAAGCCTATTTAATTTAGATTAGATTACTAAACTGCATCTTCAAATGTGCCTTAACTGCTTTTGAAAATGGGACTTTAGGGTTGCAACACTGAACAGAGCAATGCCTGGATGCCTTGGAAAAATCCTGGGCTCCTGCTGTGATTTGCATCAGTTATTGGCAGAACCAAACATTAAAAAATGGAGAGACTGTCTTAATATCTTCAGATTTTATGTAAGCCTAGAGTATATTTGCCTGTTATGTTTTGAGCTGTTATGCATAACCATGAGTTAACATTTTACATTTTTTCTTCATAACTGTGAAGGAAACTCTTTATTTTCTCCTTCCAATGGAAACAGATTTTTATGTGATCCTATGACACTAGGAGCTGAAGCTTTAAGAAAAGCACTGAATAGAAAGAGAGTTGACAATGCTAGATCAGAATTTCAGCTGTGTGCGCGCTCAGGTTTCTGGAGAGAGGTAGCTGCTTTCTCTTCAGCAGCTCTGCTTCCTGCAGTCCCTTCACAACATCTGATGAACTAAATCCTCTGCTTATGAAAGCTTATGCTATGCATCTCTGATCTAGTTAGTCCACAAGGTGCAAAGAACAACTAAAACATGACTTGAGTGTTACTGATGTTGAGCTAGCCTGGAAAGGTATTTCCAAAATGTGTGGACTACTGTATAAATCTTAATGAGCATTAACTCCAAGACCTACTGCTCAAGGAGGTTCTACTGACATTTGCAAGGCAGTGAGAAGGGGGGAAAAGGATGCTTCCCATTCAGAGAGTTAAGTACTAGAAAGGACTTCCTGCTTGCAGCCTCTCTGGTAGGCAGAGAGAGAACTCCTGCTGCTGTCCCAGGGGAGAAGTCTCCTGCTGTCATCCTAAGAGGAATGACAAGTGTTTTGTGTTGTTGCCCTGCCTCTCTAGAGAAGTGGTCCCACTTCTTCCCAGTGGGATGGAGACAGTGTGCAGGCCTTGTGTAAGCCCCCAAATAATCTCAACACAAGCCTGCTTGAATTAGACTCCTGAACACACGAGTCCACCTAAACTCCTGGTGGCCCCGAACAAACTTTTGGTATTGGGCTCCCCTTCGCCAGAGATAATGATCATAATAATCGGGCAACAAAAAATTACCATTTTCAGACCCACGTTCTGTCTGGGCCCCAGGCAGCCTCTAAGTTCGCCCATGCTGGTGTCCAGTCCCGTGCATGAAGCTTCACTTGTTTCTCTTCTCTCCACTTGTCTGTCAGGCTGTCATTTTCGTGACATCCTCAAGGCAGGGTTAAAAGTCAAATTCCACTAAAAACAGCTTATTGGGCTAGGATAGTTAAGACTTTGAAGCCTGAGACTTCCTAATGTGTAGGAGTCTGCCTGAAAGTAGAATTGTGTGCTGCAGAAAAGTCACCAAGCCCTGGACTTGGCTGTGGAGGCAGGACCAGTTTTGAGAGTCACTGGTACAGGCTGGTCCCTGCTTACTGGAGAGTTGGCCTTTGTTTTGCCTCTTTGGCAGCCTATGCTATCCTGTGCATAAACATCAGTGCCATTTAATTTCTAGTCTAAAAAGTTTTACTTTAGAAGTCATTTCTGAAGCAAGAGACTTGTAACTGTATTCAGTGTCAAATTGTGTGGGGGGGTATCTGTTTGTGTGTGTGTGTGTTTGTTTTTTCAAGCCTTGTAAACCACTGTTCATGTTTATGGGAGTTTATCTTGGAGTTCTCTTAACTGTCTGTGACAGGCATCCAACTGTGCTTGACAGCAAAATCCCTTGTTTTAGAGCATGAGCCTGCCTGGAATTGCTGCAAACAGCTACCTTGAAATCCTGATGGTCCTGTACCAGCTTCCCTCAACTAGAGCAGTGGTCTCCAAAGTGGGGTGCGGGAAAAAAATATTAGAACTTCTATTTATATTTATATAAATATACATATATCAGGGGTGCATGCTCAAAAATATTTTACTGATAAGGGTGCGCGATCAAAAAAGTTTGGAGATCACTGGACTAGAGAACTGGAGGACAAGCCCTATTAACAGGTAACCCAGATGGTCTCTCTGTAACCTTATCAGTAAAGCAACTTCATTGTAACCTGTTGTCCTGCGAATACCCTTCATCTCTGTTGGGTAAGGTCTGGCCTCAGACAACCCTGCCTAGAGCTGGCTCAACAGGGAAATACATCGTTTTCCTTCAAACTGAAGTTCACTCCTCTGTCTGACCTGCAGCCTGTAGTAGTGTGAGAGTGATGGCGTAGCCGTGAGGGCCCTGAAATGATCCGAGAACCGAGGATTCCCTAGGGTGGTATCTTTCCTTGGGTTTGGACCCGCTCTGTAGTTGTGATTTCATTGGATTTGGACCCGCTGGGATTAAGTTGGATGTGCCTTCCACGGTCCAATAAAGGCCAGCACGAGCTGGCGCAGCCGGGCGGGCAGCAGGCCGTGGCAGCGCTCCGCCAGGCGACGCCTTCGCG
>NW_017729029.1:3874707-3884511 GCF_001723915.1 Gavialis gangeticus
AGGTGGGTGTCGGGCGCAGGTGGGCGCCGCGGCTCCTCGCCCCCCGCCCTGCGCGCTTGGGGCGGCCCCACAAACACCCCGGCCCGGCTCCCCTCAACGGAGAGAGCGGGCTCTGCCGGGGAGGGTGAGACAGGGCCCCCGGCTCCTCTTTTTCGCTGCCTTTGCTTTGCAAGAGAGCCCGGGGCTTCCAGGCGCCCAGCCAATGCAGTGACAGGTTGGGATCCTGGTCTGACTCTCACCGGACCTGCTCTGTAGTTGGGGTGAAGCTGAAGGAGGTTTCGGAGGCAAGACCCTTGCGAATGTGGGGGCTTCTGAGACCTGAGGAAGGATGTCTTGCCTTCCTTGGGTCTCGGTGTCAAAAGCTTCTCCCCCTCTTTCCCAACTACGTGGTCACTCCCAACTACAAGTCAGATGTGCTTTCGGATACAAGACGATCTTCCTTCAGTCTCAGAATGTCTTGCATTTACGAGCTTGTTGCCGGCAGACTGGGTTATTTGAGGCAATGCGATATCTTTATTAGACAAACTCAAAAGTTGGGAACCTTGTTCTTTGCAAGTTTGGGGGCACAAAGACCTTTCTTCAGGCACAGGAAGTCTGCTGGTGTGTGCGCTCTCCTGGGTGGAGTAGAAGCTAAAATGCAAAATGCAGGTTTGTGAAAGTGCAAACGTGTGGCAGTGAAGATCAGAGGGATGGGAGACCTTAGGTGTGAGACAGGTTGGGGGGCAGGAAGGGGAAATGTCGACCTGGTGAGAGAATGCAGACAGGTTACCTGGGGTTATCAGGTGTCAGGCAGGCTATTACGTGACACGAATCCAATGTCTATATTTAGTCCAACAACCCTAAAGCTTGTCTAAGACATTCTTCCTCAGGTCTCTGAGTGTCTCATAGTTGAAAGGGTATCTAACTTTATCCTGATGAGGCAGTGGGTCTGTAGTTCCTAGATAAAAGATGTTACCTTAAGGAATTCTTGCCTCTCGCATCATTTCTGGACCATCAGGGCTACAGCATCACTCTTACACTCCTGTTTGCTTTATAGAGACATGTAATCAAACTTTCTTTTACTTGAAACATTAACCGGCTTTTAAAGAACTCAGAAGTTCTGTATGCTGTACCAGTTGCTGAGACCAGTGGTAATTTTTATGGTTCTACTTAATTTCCTTCTTTGACAACATACCTTTTTTCTGCTTTCTGAAAGGCTAATTGTAATTGAGGAGACTTACTATGCAGGGGAAAGAATGAAAATAACTGCCTGCACCACGCTGTCGAGCATGTACAAAGAATTTTGACTAACCTGTACGTTGGTGAAATAATCCAACAGAACAAACAGAATGATTTGCAACTAGGTTGGTACTCAAATGCACAGCCACTTATTTTTATGTTTGGGCTTGTATTCATTTAACTCCTCACTTTCTCATGCCCCTGTCCTGGGATTTGAGATGGGACAGGGAGAAGAGAAGGGAATCCTTGACCTTTTTGTGCTCTTTAATGATGTAAGGTGTGCCTACTTTTTTCCCCTCCCACATGAAGCCAAAAAGTGGCATTTTGGATTTTCGGCAGTAGAGATGGTGGTTTGACCCTTCACTAGTAGCTGCTGGCGTGCTGTGCTGAAAGGGGAAACCTGAGGCTCAGGGTCTGGAAGCTGGATTTCTCCTCCTTTGTCCCTGTGAAGTTAGCCACATTGCTGTCTTGTCTGCTCTTGGCCACAAACTGGTGTGCTTTAACCACTTATAGCTCCATAGATGGCTAGGAATTGGTGGACCTTTGACCTTTCCCCTCCCCCTTAACTTCATTTTTAGTGCAGATGAGTGGGGGAGGTGGAATCTGAAGCCCCTCTCCTGTTTTGTTCTGCCAGTGGCTGAGGAGGAATGGGTGTTATGTTCCTGTTCAACATACTGTGTTACTTGCCCATGCTTGGAGCCCCTCTGTAAACACTAGCTGATCAGTATACTCCGGTGAGGTGTCCTGCTTTTATTCATGAGTAGAGAGAGATAGTTACCCATGTTTAGTCTGAGGTCAGGCAGGGGCATCTTAGAGACCAACTTCAGAAATGCATGAGTTTTTGTGGATGACAACCTACTTTGTCAACTGACTGTTGCTTCCCACAGCTTATGCATTTTTGAATGAATTATTTGGTAAGGTGCCATCCTGTCCTGCCTACTTTTATTTAGAGGAACTGCATCAGTACAGGAACTGTGTTTTGGAGTGGAGATCCCTGGTCGGCGTGAACTCCAGTGGCATGTTCTGTACAGGTGAGAAGCAGAGTTAATACAGGGAGGGGTTATTTTAAAGGCAACAGTTGTGTAACAAGCAAAGCCCTGCCTCCGTTCATGTGGAGACTGCACAGTTGTTTTCTCACTGCAGTTGCTGCTTTCTGCAATACCTTGGGATGGGGTGAGGGGTGGGGGGGAGAGGGCCTGATAGCTTTGATAGATCCTAGAATTTTCCCGGTTTTACTACTTGGCAGTGTGCACCCATCCTGCCAATTCAGCCTGTGCAGCTCTGATTTTACTATTTCGTACCTAAACTAATGGTAGATTTGGCTGCTATAGCTCCAGCAAGGAAAAAGGTTGAATTGTAAAGAAGAATCCATGCTATCTACTTCTAACATTTAGGATTAAGAATGAAAAATCAACCTTCTCAATAGAAAAATGAATAGAAAGAGACTTCTTGATGTTGTCTTAAAGTACACAGGAGTAATGTGGTATGACCAACGTTCTTCTGAGGCCCTCATGCTCAAAAGTACTTCACATAATTAATCTCATTTAGCAAGCGTGTAAGAAAATAGTGACTCCTAGCCAAGTCATTAAGTCCAAATGCATTTGGTTGTATTTTATTTAATCTGAATAATTTATCTGAATTTTATTCTTTAGAGTTGAAAAGAGCTAGGTAAAATTAGCAAGAACAATATGTACTTCTGCATGTTGTGTAATAGAGCCTATGATGAAAAATCTGTGGGGGTCATGTCAAAATACTTTATGATGGAAATAGTTTAAATAGTGATGCAAAACCTGTATAATGGAAGCATAGGACAGGTCTGTCCTCAAAGTGCTCAGGTGTAGATAATAGTCCACTGCATATCAGAGCATGTCTTGGTGGCCTGTGTAACTGGTATTGTTTAGGAACATTCTTGCTTCCTCTTCACATACTTTTTCAAGCCCAAAGGGTTATGTCAAGTTCTGTGGGAAAATGGACATGTTTGAAGGTGTGGATGAGGATGGTGAGAGTGCTATCAGGAAGAACGATCAGTTGCTCCACTGGTAGCTGCAACCCACTAGGCTTTGAGTTAGATAGGCCTAAATCCTCTACCACACCTGAGACTGACAATAAGAGTGGTGGTTCCTCTAGGAGGGCCATCTAGGAGGGGATTGTTGGGAAAGACCTGGCACAATCATCACATGTGTATGTTGGAGACAGAGCTAAGAGAGCAGGGGAGGGTACCAGACTGCTTGGGCTGGTGTGACCAAAGAAAGCAGAGGGCTACGTATATATTTCAAAGCAGAAGCCTGTAAAAGGTAAGAGACTGGAATATACTGAATGTATGAGAGGAGTGCTAAATATAAGGGGCATCCTATATGTGATATGAAGAAGGCTACTGTAGTTCAAGAACATGAGCAAAACTGGGCAAAAAGTCATACTGGAATATCAATATGAAAATACATACAAAAATGCATAATAAAACACTTAACTATGGCTAAGGTTTCCAGATGCTTTACAAAATACAAGGGGTATTGGTGGTAGCCATGTTGGTCTGAAGACATAGACAGACACGGTTCTTTGGGTAAATCTGCTATCTTTTATTAAACCAACTAAAATAGTTGGAAAAAATCTTTTTTTGCAAGCTTTTGGGTACAAACACCCTTCTTCCAAAGTACAGCTAACTTCCAAATTTTTTAATGTTTTTTGCATAGTCCTATACAAATATATAGGACTATGCATTTTAAATAGTGTTTTAAAAACTGTTGTTTATATAGCATAAGCTTTTGCACCTGGGTGTGTATGTGTACGTGTGCATTTTGATTAGTTTATATGGCGCAAATCTATCCATCTACTTGACTTCAGACTAACGCAGCTAACTACATCCCCCATAGTATTTATGTCAATCAGATATCTGTCTCTAAAATATGCATACTCTTTCATTCAAAATTCAATGTGGAAGTGATTTAATTTGATGATAAACTAACAACACACCACAAATATTCAAATATTTATGAACTGCCACACTTAAAACAGCAAAAAGAAAATCTTAGTTCAGTGTCGTCCTGGAGTGCTTGCTACTAGCACTAACTTAGTCAAGTCATTCAGTCTAACATAATCTATTGTTTTGACTCTCTTTTTTGAATCGGTTTACCACTACAAAGTTTTCTGCATTTCTTTTTTTTGTGGGGGGGAAAAGAGAGAAGAAGAATCTGCAGTGATGGTCAGCATAGATATCTGCATTGGACAGAATAGTCTCTTGGCAAAAACCTTGCTTGGCAGAGCTCCAGCAAGTGACCTCATGACAGGAGTTAGATTTGGCAGCTTGATAACATTCTGCTTTCCTATCTCCTAGTATAGTTAAACGTGTATTTAATTTTAGACACAAGGACAGTTCTTCACTGAAAGCCTGAGGATTTGTAGTTCGTATCTTTGTCCCAGCAACTCCACAGCGTTGCATCATCCGCCTGGCTTCTAGGTTAGCAGTTTGGTAATGTACTCTTTGACTCTGTTGTATTATTTTTGCTAAGGTTGTGCAAAATGGGCCCTATTCAATTCTTATTCAGCCCGAATTGGGGACAGCGATCCAATTCGTTGATTTGGATCACCGTCCCCAATTCCATTCAGCCAAATCTGAATCTGCAGATTTGATGCTGATTCAGAGAATCAGCAATTTGGCCATAGACACAGCTTTAAATGTTTTTTCTACATCCCTCGAGGTACTAGGCACAGCTTGTGAACTCTGCAATGCTGGAGCAGATGGAGCATCCCACAAGAGTGCAGGGGTCCCCTGCATGCTTGGTGTCAAATGAGGAAGTACTTATGGGTCCGCCGTGGAGCATGCTTGGCCCCCCTCCCCCCCAATGTCCCTCTGGCTCGGTGATCATTCATGGTGGGACCCTGAGTACCCCCCCAGGCCCAGGAGGTACCAGTTGCTGAGGGCGGGGGGGGGGGGGGCCTGGCACATTGCCTGGCAGACCCAGAAGTGCACCAGAAGTGCTTCTGGTCCACTTCTGGGTCTGTTGCTGAGCGCGCTGGGGACCCTTCTGTGCTTCTGTGGGATGCTCCATGCACCCCAACATCACAGTGTTCATGAGCTGCCTTGTACCTTGAGGTACATAGAAAAAACATTTAAAACTGTGTCTGTGTCCAAATTGCTGAAATTTTCCAAATAGATTTGAAGGGTTCTGATACAATTTGGAGAGGTTAAAGCGGGGTGGGCAATTATTTTGGGCAGAGGGCTGCTTACCGAGTTTCGGAAAGCCATTGAGGGCCGTGTGACAAGCAGCCCAGGGCAGATTAATATTAATTTTCTAAATTTTTTAGGGGCCCTGCAGGCTGGATAGAATGGCCTGGCAGGCCGCATTTTGCCTGCCTCTGGGTTAAAGGGTCTCCTGATTCGATTTGGATTTGGAGATTCAGCCACCAAATCGGGCAGAATCTCCACCGAATCGGCTACCGAAGCTTTGCACAGCCCTAATTTTTGCCATTCCATAGCAGGATGTGCTCAATGAAGGCTTGAGTGGTGGCTGTGGAAATACAAACATAGATTATTCAAATGAAAATGTACAATTACTGCTTGAAGGCTAGAGAAGTGGAGTTAATGATCTGTGTTCTCTTTCGGTTTGACTGGCTCTGTGTGTATGCATGGTCAAAGAACACGCAGCAGGTAGCACCACAGATAAAGCAGTTTCTTCAAATATCTATAAAACTAGTTTAGAGTTCTTCACCATAAAACATAAAGAAGTCATTGCTGTAGCACTGGAGCTTTGCAGCATACAGTTGAGGCACTGGTAATTGAGTTAGATGTTGAACTCATCATGCTTGTTGGCAAATGAAGTAATATACTACAATGCAAATAATTGGTCAGTTCGGATAAATGTCACATCAAAGAGTGTTGTAGATAGTCTAGGAATGCTATTTGTGCATGTTTTGGGTCCCTAACTAAAGAAAAACATTTCCAGAAAAATATACTTCTAAAGAATGGCTATTTATGTCAAGAAAGTATAGGTTACATTTAGGTGCTTCCAAAAGGCTCATGACCTGGGTCATTATAAAGCCAGATTTGTAAAAACATCTGAATGGATGTCTGTAACTAGCAATGCACCCTGTGCACCCTCTTTCTCAAGAGAATATTTCTTGGGAATACTTCCCAGTTCAGTACTTACTGAAAAGTAGTTGTACTATACAGTATACCTCTCCGTGGTTTAAACTAGTTTGAAATGCTATGAGGTAGCTGTTCTGACGAAACTGTTCCACGCTATGCCACTGCAGTAAGAGTTCTATTAAAGAATTATATCTCTGATGACTGATTTCTCTGGGAAAAAAAAAGTCCTCGGGCCTGTTCTGTTGTTCAGCTTAAACAATGAATTTTGTTTGACTCTATCTGTTGCTTTCCATTTCCTTTCCATCTCAAACCCATCAGGTGCAGAGATGTAAAGACTTGCTTCCAGCAAATGTAAGATGAGACTACGGTTCTCTGAGTACTATTGAAGCTGAAAGTTTTTTAAAATGTCAGTTTCTTGGGGTTGTCTGTTATCCAGCAGTGTAACAAAGGGGAGACTGGGGCACCAGCCCTGGGCACCTACTTAAAGGGGACATAAGAACTGTGGCCATCATTGCTGCCAGCCCAGCTGCCACAGGCATCACAACTGGCCTGGCCACTGCTGCTGCTATTCAGGGCACAGACCAGGGCTGTTACATCTTGGCAGTTATCTATCAAGTATGGTGCATTAAACTCTCTTTCCTGATGCATGGCCCATCTAGTGACGCTTCCTACTAAAGCTTGTTTCGAAAACCCAGACCAGAATGCCTACAAAACAAGTGGTTTCAGTTGTTTAAAAAACAGAAAAGAACTAAAGCAAGATTGTAAGGGGGAAACAAACATTAATTCATTGGCATGTGGTATTTTTTTTAAAACAATTGGGTGATTTTTGGTTTCCTAAAACATTTCCTAGGATTCTTTTTCATAATACAAGTAAAAGAGGATGTTGGGTTAAATTAAAAAGTGGGGAATTTGCATCCAGTAAGTGGAAAAACTTCCCCTCAGCATGTGATAAAGCTGTGGAACTCATTACTGAAGAAGTCTTTGAGACTGAATTCCAAAAGAAATCAGTTGCTCATAGATCTTAATATCCCAAGTTGTCATAATGGTAAACCTTTTGCTTTAGACTCTGGCCTGATCCTAATTACCTAACTTATCTGAGAGGTAGAAAAGGCACATATACCTACTTCAGAAGTCTTACACCATCTCAGGAAGCATGTTGTTCTTGTTCTTGTTGGAAACAATAGATGCTGCAAGTCTAATCCAAGGTGACAATTTCAGTGAACATAGGACAGTGCAGATAAGATTAATTTTAGCAGTTGACCTTACTTCTCTTGAATTACTACGATTTTTTTTTCCATGCTCTATACCCCACCATTATGTTGTTTGAAACAAACAACATTGTCCATTCTGTCTTTGTATGTCATAATTCCAGTTCTGGTGTTCAGAGGATGTAGAATCAAAATATAAGCTATAAAATATTCAGTAACTATTCCAAAATATTGCCATTTATTCTGTGAGACACCTTATCTTAAAAGATTATTTTGGTTAACATCATTCTGAATTGTCCTAAGAATGTCAAGCTGCAGTAACTTGAAACCTGTAGTCCAGATGTTCTGTGATCTGTGTAAGAACTAGCTGGTGGATAACAGAACAGGCAGGTTACTAAGTGCTAGTTGTCATTTCCAGCTGAGGGGGAAAAATGAAAAGCAGAAATGGGGTCTTTTTTCATAAGAGAGCAAACTACTTGCATTAAATTGAACTATATAAATATGTCTCGACATAGGCAATTGCTGTGTTTGCAATAGGAATGTTATCCTTTCATGAGCGAGGGATGATGTGGTCCATGAAACATTGAGGGTGCATGCCAGATATGGCAAATATGAAAATTTCTGTAGTTCTGAAACTCCAACTGGGAGTTTTGCAGACTATGAAAAATCTTTTTAGCTGCTCAGCATGTTCAGATTATGCAAGCTGTATTGCACCAACAACAAATTTAATGATTAACGTAAGTTGCTGAAAACATCTTTAGTGTGGGATGAATTTTTCATTGCATTCTTGAATGACTTAATTTATGGTGGTGTTATTCTAAACCACATCACATGATGCATTCTAATAAAATATTCCTATCTCACCAGTGGCACTGATTCTAAAACTGAATGTGATTTTCCTCTTTGAAAGCAAAAAAGGGAAATTTAATTTTTGGTAATGAATGGTGAACAGAATACATAGTGTCTGTCATTTCCTTCTCAAACTGTTAGTACAACCTCAAGTAGTAGCTTTCAAAATATAACAGTGTAGTTTTAAAAGGCAGGAAGTCTTAAGTTGTAGTTGGAATTGTGTGCAGTTCAAAAGAATATAAATAATTAAAATACCTGTTGTATTTTCATTACTTTTTAAGTATGAGATTTAAATCTAAAGTTATATGAACATTTAGTTCATACAAGCAGACTATTAGAAAACAGTATATACTTTCTCTTGAATTGTACTTAATAATATTTAATTGTAACTGAAAGAAGCTTTTACTTTGTGCTAAAAGGAGTCTGTTGGGTTCTGTTTGATTAGTTGTTCTTACTGTAGCATGGTAACTATAGAGAGGGGTCCTTTACTCAGAAGAAGAGGGAGGGGGAAAAACCCAGCAAACTAAAAACTCTTGTACAGTTGCACATGATATGGGAGGTACTTGTGTAGAAGAGCAAGTTGCAGACTGAATGTCAGGTACTTGATGGGAAGCATGATTTATAGTGCAAAGCCCATATGTATTGTTCAGAAAAAAAAATATGGCATCGATCCATGAACTTTGTTTTAAGCAAATAGTATAAAATGCCAAGATAGAGAAACCTCTTATCTTAGTGACATGTTGAGTTTGTTTTGTTGTTAATCTTTTCACTTAGGAAAATCTAACAATCTATTGTGCACTTTTGGTATGTCTAGTGTAGTGTAGATACCTGAGCTAGCTTTAAACTACCTAGTTCAGGTACCAGAAGAAGTTTTGCCATGACAGCATAGAGCTTTTCATGCTCTTGCTCTATCAGGGCAGAACAACGTCAGTAGGCTCTGAGGTATAACTAGCAGTTTTGGCATCCTGGACAGAGATGCTGAGTGCTGAAGAGCAGGAGTGTGGATCGCTGTGGGGTGCTCCTGTTGCCCCCTCTAAATTGGCACCCAGGGCTGGTGCTGCACTTGGCTTGTCCTAGTGCCAGGCTCATCACCTCCATGCCGGGAGCGGGAAAGAGACTGGAGCTGCGCTGCCTCAGGCCCTTCCTTCACCGCCAGCTCCGAGGCACTCCTGCACACACCGGTGTGGAGCTGATGCTGGAGCCCAGCACAGCTGTTTGGAGCCTCCTGGCTGCAGCTGGCCCCGGCTCTGGGGAGCTGCTGCCAGCTGGGATCCTGGGCTGCTCCCAGCAGGCAGCTGGGATGCTGCAAGCCCTGCTGGGAGCAGCCCAAGCTCCAGCAGCTACCCAGAGCCGGGGTAGCTGCTGGCAGCCACAGAGCCTGGGCTGTCAGGTAGGGGCTTTGGGTGGGGGGCAAGGGGCAGTAGGGCTGGGGGGCAGGGGCTTTGG
>NW_017729029.1:3884756-3890027 GCF_001723915.1 Gavialis gangeticus
GGGCACAGGCAGGGCATCCTGCCATGTACCCCTTGCTCTCATTTTGTTTTTCTGCCATGCCGGCACTCCGGCACCTTCCGAGGTAGGCATTGTGGTGTTTTTTGGCACTCTGGCCAAAAAACGTTGCATACCCCTGCTATAGAATATACTGTACAGGGGGCTGCACCTAAAAGCTGTTTGGAGATTGAGCAAAGTATGTTCTGTGACAACATGCAGTGATGGTATATTGCAAAAAGCCTATCCTACCAGCATTCAATTATATAGATTGGCTGCCTTTTGGTTTGCAGATGAAATTTCATCAAATTATTTGGCTTAAAAGACTTGAAGCTCATGTATTGAAGAAACAACTATGGAACCTGAGTTTGAGGTCTCTCATTTTGAAGAGAGGGATCTTTTGGCAAACCACTTTCACGGTTCTGTAATTTCAGAATCCTCTGTTTCACTTCAGTAAGAAGCTTTAGTTTTGGTGTTGGATCAGGAGTAGTGATGCTCCCTTAGCAGATAGGATGTTGTCATGTGGACAGAGAACGGGTACAATGTCTCTCTTTGTTTTCAGCAGGCCGAGAGACCGAGGAAATATAAAATCTATCTTGAAGCTTACAAAAGGGTAAGGGATAATTAGCAGATAACAAAAGTATCGCTTGGGTAGAAATCCTAATACCCTCTTTTCCAGAAACTGGGGAGTTAAGAGACTTTGCTTTTTGGTTGCCTTTGACTGTGGGGCAGAAGCAGGTTTATGTTCACTGGCTAGTAAGTTTTAGTACCTTATGTGTAGATCAGTGAAGGTGTCTGGGAAAGGGAAATGATGGGTTATTTTTTTTTTTAAGTATAGATCTCAGAAAGATAATTCTTTTCAAGAAGGGTAAGGCAGAAAACATAGTGTAGAAGTAAAAACTGGGGATGCACCAATAAAGATTTTCTTGGCCAATACTGATGCCCGATTTATTAACCAGCCATATTGGCCAATACTGATCCAATAGCCAATACTGATCTAATAGATTTACAGGAATGCAGCCAGGCAGCATGGAGAGCAGCATCCAGCTGGTAAGTCAGGGGTGGGGGGAAGGGCACGGGGGAAGGAAGCAGTATGGGAGGGGCAGATCGAGGCTCCCACGGTGAGGGAGGGACTGGGGCAGGGGTAGGCACTGCCCAGCTGGGGCAATGAATGCGACCCCAGGGTAGGGTGGAATGGAGCCATGGGTGGCTCTTCTGGGGAGGTGGGAAGGGGGACAGTTCCTTGCCATTACACGTCCCCCAGGGGAGGCATGGGGGGCATGTACCCCCTGCAGATTCTTGCTCGGGGCAAGGGCGAGCTGCCTGCTGCAGGCTTAGGGCCTGGGGCTGTGCTGGCTTTTTCCTGGTGGGGAGGCTGGGACGGGGCTGTGCTTTGGGCAGGAAGGGGCGGGGCAGACTCGGCTGCAGCAGAATGCAGTGCTCTGAGCAGAGGAGGTCCTATGTGCTTGGGGGATTCTGGCCACCCAAAAATTCCCCATAGCCCCACCTCCCAACACTGCTACCACTGCCACCCACCTCATGCAGCTGAGCCTGCACCACCCCCACCTCCCCCAAGCACAGCCCTGGCCCAGCCCTCCCACCAGGAAGAGGCTGGTGTGGTCCCTGGCCCTGGGCCCACAGCAGGCAGCTTGCCCTCACCCTATGCACAAGTCTGAGGGGCACATGCCCCCCATGCCTCTCCTGGGTGGCCATGCAGTGGGGGGGAGCTGCCCTCTCCCACGCCCCCCCGGATGAGTCGCCCGTGGCTCTCCTGCGCCCCACCCCATCTGGGCAGTGCATGCCCTACTTCCTCCCTCACCATGGGGACCTTGACCTGCCCCCCCATGCCCCTCTCCCCCAATTTACGCGGCATTTATCTGTGACATTAAAAAAAAAACCTGATTGCCAATAATGTTAATTTTCCTGTTATTGGTGCTGATCCACTGTGCAACTGTTAGATCGGTGCACCTCTAGTAAATTCATATTATAGGAGTCTAATCCATGTGTGTGTTTCCTTATTTTTATCCCTTGTCTCTTGTCATACTACATATTTATTTTATTTTTTTAAACTGTGGTGCTTATTCACATGAATAAGTTAACAGAGCTCTAAATCTTTGTTCAGCTATAACAACTGTCAGCAGTATTTACTGCAGGTACTTGATAAAATACTTGCATCTAAATCAGGGTTTCATCAGTATGTGAAAATGAAGTTTTCATTTTATTGATCAATCAAATATTTAGATCTGTCTTTTATTAGTGTACAGAGGTTTTCTTCTTTACACTTAAGTGGTTCTATAACAGTTATTTCTGGGGCTGGTTTTCTAGGGCTGCATATTTAGAGAAGAGCAAGCCAAGCTTTAACCAAAGTATATGGTATTTGTGGGCGACACAAAGAAGTTTGGATAGTGGGGCATTTGTTTAAGTGTGTGTGGTTATGAATTATCCATATTAATGACTTGTAATGATATTTTTCATATCTCGTAACAGTATAAATCTTCTTGTATTACGCTCATGTGTAGTATCATGTAATATCAGGGTAGTCGATATATGTTTCTTGGTTTTAAGCCAAAACCTGAGAACTTGTGCAACTTTGTTTGTTCTAGTCTCTATATGCAGCATCTTCACAGTGTAATAGCTTTTAACATTTGGGTACTGTACATTTTACATGGATTTTTTTTTCACCGGGACACCTCTGAAAAATAACTTGTATTTACGAGTATTTTCTAGAGAGGGTGCAGAATTGCACTGCATGGTAAATAAATAATAAATATACCATATACCTCTTAGTCTATGCAGTTGTAATCCATCAAACAGAAACATGCCCCCCAGGGGTGAGTGTTGGCTGCCCCCTGTGGGCTCAGGGCTCTCTGCCCTGCTGCCTTCTCCTGAGGCTTCTGCAGCCCAGTGGGCAGCACCCAACAAAGCAGGGCAGAGCTGGGTGGGGAAGATGAGTGCCACCACCGTGTTCCCTGCACTCGGAGGCAACCCAAGCAGGGTGCAGGCCCCAGGGCAAATCAGCCCATGCAGGGTGCTGCCCCCGCTCCAATTGCATGGGTCCTGGACCTGAAGAAGCTACCGCTGCCAAAGATGGCAGGGGGGTGGGGAGGTGGGGTAGCGAGTGGCTGGATGCAGAGCCAACGCTCCATCCAGCTCCATACCACCACTGCTCTACTTGGTTCCGCAGGGCCCCCCAAAGCGTGGAGCCTGGCGAAGTCGCCCCAGTTTGCACCCCCCGCTCCCCCAGGGTTGGCCCTGCCTGCATTGCCCTGGCAAGGTGCCCCCTGACTGCCTGGCAGTAGTGGGGGCAGCAGCACATGGTTGTGCCCCCCACTGCTGCTGGGTGGGTAGGGGGCGCCTCACTATGGTGACACGGAGTTCCCAGTGACAGCAACAAGTTTTCACGTCCTGCCCCGTTCTGCTCTGGCATGCCAGGTCCCACCCACAGGGCCACAGAGGCCCTGGGAGGAGGGCAGCTGGGTGGGGAGCCTGAGCCCGCATCTGCCTCTCCACCCCCTAGGTCTCTGCTGTGGCTGTGTTGCCTGCAGGGGAGCATGAGCCAAGCTCTGTGCTCTGCTCTGCTGCAGCAGCTGCCACCTCCTGCAGGTGACAGCCAGTACTTGGGCAGTGCTGTGAGGGGCAGGGGGCTGATGACCCAGGTCCCTGACCCTGTAGCCTTGGCAGCTGGGGGCCCCTTCCAGCAGGGAAGGGGGGGAAGGGGCTGTGCGTGGAGACTGAGGGGCACCAGCAGCGCCCAGGAAGCTATGGGTGGGGAGTGAGGGGCAATGGCATGGGCAGGGCACCAGCACATCAGGCCTGCTCAGCATCACATAGCAGTGGCGGGGGATAGCCACAGCTGGACCTGTATCCTGATGACTGAAAGGAGCAGGGGAGCTCTGATTTTCCATGATAAAAAATCCAAACCCAAATGCCAACATTTATAGGTATTTAGAATTTATTGTACAGGCAGTCCTCAGACTTACGACACAATTGGTTGCTGAAAGCCACGTTTTAAGTTGAAACGTAACTCGAAACCGATTTTCCCTAGGAAACAATGTTATAAATGGGGGATTGGTTCCTGAACCAAGGCCCGATACCCTGTTTTCACCAAAAAGAACCCAGAATTGTGTACTCAATCAATTATAGATGAGTAATATAGCTACATTAATGTATTTATATTGTAAATAGCAATCATACTGATTTGGAAGGACTTCTTTGGAGGAGACTTTGCTGGATGTTTTGAAGGGCTCTTGGTTGGACTTTTTGAAGGGTTCTTGGCTGGAGTCTTCTCAGGAGTATTGGCTTGAGGTTTTTCTGGAGTCTTGTCTGCTTTCTTAAAGAAAACATCCAAGGAAGCTTGGACAGATGTTCTCCAGGAAGATGGGTCATGCAGCAAACTTGTTCACTGGCATGGCTTGGCGTCAGATTGAGTGTTGTAAAGTCAAAACTGATGTCAGAAAGTTGAAACTTGGTGTCAATTTATAAACATTGTAAAGGCGAAGTGTTGCACTTTAAGACAAGGCTAGACAATCACCTTGCTGGGGTCATTTGACCCCAGTACTCTTTCCTGCCATGGCGGGGGGTCGGACTTGATGATCTGCTCAGGTCCCTTCCAACCCTACTAACTATGAAACTATGAAAATGTAAGTCAAGGACTGCCTGTATTATTGTGATTGAGGCACTGGTAGGCTTCTAAATTGCTTTTAAATTGTAAATATCTCTAAAACATTGTGTTCAACTGATACCTATATATATGGTAGTGTTTCATTTTAATTGTGGAAAAACACAGATTTTGGTGGAATTTAGACAAAATCAGGATCCCTGTTCATAAGATGAGAGCAGAGGACAGCCTGGATCTCCCAGAATAGTGGGCAGACACCTCACTGACATCCACTTAACTGGGTGGAAATTAACCCCTCTTTTCTAAGTTAGACAGACTAAGTTCGTTATTGGTGCAGTTACTGGAGTTCTAGACATGATATCCATGTGATTATTCTAGACTCTTATGCACAGCCCCCCATGAATTTAAGCTGTGAATCATTCGGCAAGCACAGTCTGTATAGCATGCATGCATCCAGAGTCCTTGTGGTCTCTGGCAAGCATAAAAAACAGCCAAATACACAGACTCTCACTCTCTTTATATGCACCCCATTACTGGTGGTCCCCAAGCAGCAGACCTATGTAAATGAGGTGGGGTATTGAATCTAGATTGCAACATCCTGTCAAGAGCAGTGGCGGTGCATGGGGGTGCACATGCACCCCATGACTGGCTGCGCTCAT
>NW_017729029.1:3890272-3894926 GCF_001723915.1 Gavialis gangeticus
CCTGCATTTTCAGACTGAAAATGAAGCTCACTTACTGCCCAGTATGTGCAATCAGAGAAGACCCTGTCTATGAGGCTGGGTCCAAAAGAATGATGTAAGAAAAAGATACCTTGTTTGCTGGTGGGAGATGTGGTAACCTGGAGTTGCATGATTCACCAGTACTCAACACATACCTTTATGGCTGTTGATCTTTGCTGCTGCTCAGTTAGACTGAAGTTCCTGTTTCTTTGTTTTCCAAACCACAGGTTCCCAACCACAGGGCCACGAAGGGTTGGCTGCCAGGTTGTGGCATGAGCCCTCTGCTCAGAGCCCTGTCTGTCTGCCTGGGCAAGTGGCTTCTGCCTTCAGCAGTTGCATGATGGGTTAAAGCTGGGCAGCGGGGCAGCTCTGGGAGGGAGGCAGCTGGCTCTGTGTGCCCTGTCCCGCTGCTCTGCTGGTCCGCAGGTTGGGAACCACTGTTCTAAACTTTCAGTGATAAAGCAAAATCAGTTGCAAAATAATTGCACGTAATTGCTGTATTTGTTGTTTTTCTTCTTACCTGCACAAGGTAGTGTCAGTAGGGTACATTTGTCCATGCATGCTTTCACTTTAGGAGCACATGAATTGGGTCTTAACCTCGCTCAGAATTGTTGAGGGGCTGCAGGATGAGGGAGTCCATTGGCATATCCTTGAGTCTGGGGCAGCATTTTCTGCCTGCTAGCCATCAGTTATTCAAACAGTGCCGTTTGTTAATCCTGCTCCTTCAGTTTTGGGTCATGTTCAACATATATGATCACTGTACCCTTCTCCCTCTTCACTGTCTCAGGTGTAGTTTTCTTTTCTTCTCTCTGTCTCTCCCTCATGCCCCTCTTTTTGTATGACCCAGTGGGGGTCCTATATGTTCACAGTATGTGCTCCGGAAAGTTTTTCATTCTTTCTGCTGATTCAGGGTTTTTGTCTGCTGGAGTTGCGGGTTGGTGTCTCATGTCAGATGCAGCAGATGGCCCCATAAAATAATACAAGAAACATGTCTTTCCGTCTGTTTTAACTGTCACAACTAGGGAAAAAGGTTGCATTCTTTTGAGTTTTCTTGGTATGCTTTCTCTTTGTCCTCACATTTTTTATTCTCAAAATGGCTGCACCCTACCTACTAAGACAGTGGGTAATTATTTCATATTTTAACTAAATAAATAAATTGAGATTTCCTCTTCTTTCTTTCCTTTTTGACCTAGTTTCAGACCAGATTCCTTTCTACAAATAATAGGTTCCACAAAGCTTCAGGAAGTGGGTGGTTTTGGAAGATGTCATTTTGTTGTCATTTTACCCAAAAATTCAGACTGGAATAGTCTGATGACTAAGAGGCAAATTGATAAATGAAGAAACCCAATGAGGTATAGACTGGGGGATAGAAAGGGGTATAGGAAGCTAGCTTGCCATTGAATCATATGAACCAAGTTCTTTTTTGAACAACTTTTCATTTATTACAGAGGAGTGGGCTAGAGTTTAGGTTTTGAATTAAGATGCAGAAGCTTTACAATGAATGTATCTTTGCAACACTACCCACCATCCTTTTCCTTTTGCATTTCCTCATGTTACACTTGCAAAGACTTGCAGAGGCTCTGTACTTCAAAATATCACACGCCACACAGTAGGCCTTACTATCTTGGTTGCTTCTGAAAATGCTAGTGTCAGCATGAGAGTTGTCTCCGTTTTATTGTTCTCTACAGTCGTTTGTTTAGCTTTTCTCAATAATCTTAACTTTTACAAGTATCAAACAGTGCATTGCACAGTAATTTACCAAATACATGTTCAATATTTTTACTCTGTTCAGAATCCATCCTGGCTGACAGATGGGGTAACTGGAAGGAAGTAAAAGATGTGGAAATAAATTATTTTGCCTTTTAACTGAAGTAAAATCCATGCTATAGCATGGAGCATCCCCCCAGTGCTAGTGATATTGGTCAGAAACTGGTAGATTCCCCAGTTGTGATATCCCCCTAGAAAAGATGATGGTCACATCTTAATCATTGGTTGTGAAGCTGCTTTCTCCTTGGTCTGTTCCCTGGGCATCTCCAAACAAGAGCCTAGAACTCTTTGCTAAGAGGCCATACTGGTTGTCCTGTTTCCCTTAGTGCCTCATTTCCATCCCATGTTCAGTAATGAGAATGCTTTGTCTCAAAGTTGGTCCATCATGGCTCATGAGTTCTGTGACTAGTGCTTATTATTGTCTTTATCAAACTCTTCACAGTAAGAGTAGGTTGCTGTCAGATTGCCAGATGTGCCTTGGTCATGCGTTTCCCTTATGGTTTGTGCCTGCCAGGTGTTTCATTCTTTCTCTGGACTGATTTCATTTAGTGAATTAATTATTTCTCCAGATTTTTGGAGGGTTTATATATGTGCCAAGTTCATTTATTTTTCTCCATATTGAGGTACTTAATAATCTTGCACCAGAAGTTCACTAGAACCATCTTGTGAGGCTTTGGCTAGCTAAATGCAATGCTAGGGGAAGAGTTTTCCAGATGTCATGTTTGCTCAAGTGCTGAATAGAAATTTAAAGGCCATGTGCAATGTAGGGTTTAAAAACTAGCCTAACCTATGTAAATTGGGAGTTAACTTCTGTTGCAGAAGAGGAGGAATTGTGGGAAGATATTTGAGGACTCCTGCTCTGTGACTTAAGCTGTCTGTATCCACACTGATAAAATGTTTTTTTGTGTTGAAGTCCCAGTTAAAGCAGGACCAGGGATCTAACCTATGCTTCAGTTGAGCAAACTAGTCTGGGTTTGAGGCACATCCAAATTTAGATTTTTCTGTGTGGATGGTAAGGAGATTGCAGATAAAACTGGGTGAAAACATGGGTTGACTCTTCATGGAAGATGCATCTTGAGTGACTCCTGGGTCTGACCTTTAAAATATTAGAGGTGCTCTTGATCACCCAAGTTTCCAGGAGCTGGTTTACTTTACTGTTTGTGTATTTCTTTAGCATTCCTCTTATTCTC
The DNA here is from genome assembly GCF_001723915.1 of Gavialis gangeticus. NCBI lineage: Eukaryota > Metazoa > Chordata > Crocodylia > Gavialidae > Gavialis > Gavialis gangeticus. Next base: position 3,893,248 of record NW_017729029.1, read on the forward strand.
TGGTTGTTTATTTCTCTTATTCCTTGGTAAATGATAGCAGTTTCCTAATCTGTGTTCCTGGAATTAGCTGACTTCATAGCCCAGCAGTCCCCTGGCCAAATTTCCCTCTGGACAAAAATGCCACTGACTGTACATGCATCTCTCCTCAAGATTGCTAGCAAAATGCTCAACAAAAATCATTTAAACGCATTATAAAATGCTGCTGTAAAATATGTTGTCTTCTCTAGTTCCTTCTAAATATGACACTTCAGAACTCTGAGCTCAAGAAAATTAGGAACTGCAGTCAGCCTCCTCGCATATCCTGGAAAACCCTCAAATTCTAGGAACCTGGGAAATGTTCAGTTAAAGTAAATTATCCCACGCCATACACTTTGACAAATTTTAACTGTTCTCCTCTAGGAGTGTCAGGAGCCATTTAGGTGCACTGTATAAATTGTAATCCAAAGTTCATGCTGCTTTCTAAAGAATAGTTATTCCCACATTGTGCTCATGCTTTCACGTGAAGCAAGAGATGTATGGGATCAGGTGGGATGTAAATCTTACAAATAAAGAAATAAATAAATGTCCAGTCTTTTCCTCATGTTACAAAGTCTTGGCTACTGGGATGGGAGGCTTCTCTTCTGGTTTTAGTTTCTTTCCTGTAAAGGAAAACCTCTTAAACCAAGTCTAGTTTTTGCACATCTACTTCTCTCTCTTGGAAGTTTCTGTATCGGTGGATGCCATCTATCTTTGGAGTCAAAACTGGAAGGTTTTACATTTTGGTTAATAGCGTCAATGGAAATTAGATCACTTCTGTAGTTTCTCCAGGGCTGGATTATGACAGCGTGGAGCACTAAGGGGTTCCCAGCTTTTCCACGTCACAGCCTGGCAAACTGCAGACCACCACGTGGAGCTTCATGGCCACAATTTCCAGTAAAGTTAATTCCATCCCCTGGGCAGCGGGGTGGGCCAAACCTCAACCGTGGGCTCTGTGGGAGGAATCGCAGCCTCTCTGCCCGGCTCTGTGGGGCCCTGGCTTGCTGGTCCATGATCACTTCCAGTCCAGCAGCAAACTCTTAGAGACCCCTCATAATGTGAGGTCCTAAGCCATAGCTTGCTTAGCTTATGCCTTAATGCAGCACTGAGTTTCTCTTATTATATAGTAGTCATGTTACTTTGGGCTTGAATTTTGTTTTATTATTTTTATGCATGCATATCTTCTCCATGCAAAATAGTGTTTCTGAACTAGCAAAAAGGTATTTGCAAACGTGCATAGTATGTGTATACATTGATGTGCTTTACATATTAGTCAAATATTTGGGTCATGCTCCCTCAAAACTCCTTTTTGACCCCTCTGCCTGTGGAAAGGGTCGTAATGGGGAAAGATGTGTAGCTTAGGTTGCATAATAATTATTTTCATATTCTGCAACAAGTATTTTGACCAGTTCTAGTCTTTATCTTAAAGAAACTTCAGGGTTGGGAGACCTAAATGCTGTTCTTAACTCTGTTAAACGTCTAGGACAAGAGGTAAATTACTTGATGACATTGTTTCAGTTTTTCTTAGCTGTAAAATGAAGATAATTTTCATAATAAGATACCTATATTGTAGTGTTCATTGCAATAGATCAAAGGTGCCACAAAGCAGAGTGCTATAAAGATGTTAAAAATGTAAAAAAAAAAAAAAAAAAAAAAAAAAAAAA
>NW_017729029.1:3895018-3907033 GCF_001723915.1 Gavialis gangeticus
AAAAAAAAAAAAAAAAAAAAAAAAAAAGAAATGTTGGTGGTTCTTGGCATGTATTTATTGCCTTTGGGCTCAGTGGAATTAATCCAGGAAATAATTTTGGAATTATCATTTTCTTAAACTCTCCAGAGTTCCTGCTGAGCTGCTGCCAGCTATTATCCATCTCCCATGAAATTGGATGAACCATTTAAATACCTTAGACTGCTGCTGAGGCACCCTGCTTTGCCATTGTAAAATCAGACTTCCAGCCTCAGACAAACGAGGTTGTTTTTTAATTAGTTATTCTTTGATCACTGGAAAACCTTGTTTTGTTAGTGGAATTGGAGAGAATTTGCCACGTGGACCAGAATTTTCAAGATGACTGAATCAAAACAAATTGTATGAATTACAAAGAGGTGTATACCTTCCTTCCCCCCCACCTTAGAATGTCTTTTACCTTCTCTCTTTCTTCCACTCGCCACTTAGATTTTGCAGTGATCTTAGAAAACTGGGATTAAAGTGTGAATTACTGAAAGACTGCATCTCATGGCCAGTAAGAAAGTGTTCTGGAAGTACTCTGATTTTTTAACTATGGCTCTTATTGCCACTTCAGTTGTAATGGTAAACCAAACAATGTCAACCGCATTTGAATTAAGTATAGACTAGTTTGTGCTGTTAACTTTCCTTTTTCTATTTTTAACCTATTCATGTGCTTATTAATTCTATTCATGGGTTGTAATTTGGATAAAAAATAACAAATGGGTAAGACTAAAAGTGAGGAGGAACATAAACAATGGCGTTATCCCAGAACAGATCTCTGGCGTTTAGCAGATTCATTAGTGATCTGGAAAAGGAAGTAAATAGTGAAGTGGTAAAGTTCACGGATGCAAAATTATTCTGGGTAGGGGAGGTCAAAGCTGATGGTAAAATACTACAGAACATTCTTGTCAAACTGAGTGAATGGGCAATATAGTGGGAGTTGAAATTTAGCGCACACATAAGGAAAAAGAACCCTAACTTACAGATGGCAAACTCATTTAGCCCCATGGGCCAGATGAGTGGCATGGAGCCAGTCTACAGACCAGATATGTTCATGGACCCCCTTCCCTCTCTTCCCCCAGCATACCAGATCTAGTGCTTCTTCCAGTTAGTTTGGGACTCATGCTGTGTGCAGTGTGGATCGTGGAGTGGTTAGAATGGGTGCCGTGTGTGATGCAGTCTGTTCAGTGGTGTGGAGCATGGATCCCAGACCGGGTAGAGAAGGTGGTACACTGCATGAGTGGGCTGGCTGGAGCAGGTGCTGTGTGCAGCAGTGTCAGGCCAAAGCAGTGCCTTGTGTGGGTTTGCCTAGATGCAAGGGCCGGATCCAGGCCACGGGCCATATGTTTGACACCCCTGCCCTAACTATACCTGCTAAGTGTGTTCATTGTTACCACTCAGAAAAGCAATCATGGAGACTTCTTTAAAAACATCAGCTCTATGCAGAGGTGGTCAAAAAGCCCATTGCTTAGGAATCATTATGAAAGGAATTGAAAACAAAACAGTAAACAGATTGTCATTATATAAATTCAGGGTGCACTCTTATCTTGAATACAGTGTGCAGTCTCAAAAAAGATATGCTAGAATTGGTAAGGTACAGAAAAAGGCTACGAAGATAGCTAGGGGCATGAGACAGCTGCCATCCAAGGAAAGACTGAAAATTCTTCATTTGAAAGAGTAGATATCTCAGTTTGGAAAAGAGATGACAAGAAGGGCAGGGTGAGGGGAGGGTATGCTATAAGTCTATAAAATTGTGAACAGTGTGGACAGAGTAAAACGGAGAATTTTTGTTTAGTATGTCTCATAATACAAGAACAAGGGGACATTGATGAAATTATTAAGCAGCAGATTTGAAACAAAGGGACATATTTTTTGAGACACCTAATCAATGCGTCAGAAAGTTCCTCCTGGTTTCCAACCTAAATTTCCTCTGCAGCAGCTTCAGTCCATTGCTCCTAATTTTGTCCCCTATGACTACAGAGAAAAGTCTATCTCCATCCTCTCTAAATCACCCATCAGGTATTTGAAGACTCTTTATCAAATCCCCCCTCAGTCTTCTCTTCTCCAGATTAGATATTCCTAGCTCTTTCAACCGTTTATCATACATCATGCTTCTCAGGCCACTAATCACTTTTGTGCTCAGCTGGACTCTTTCCGATTTGTCCATATCCTTCTTGACATGTAGGGCCCAAAACTGGACACAGTAATCCAGGTGAGGCCTCACCAGTGCTGAACAGAGCATAAAGGCATTAAATACTTCAGCCTTCTCTGCAACTAGATTGCCTTTTGCATTCTGTAAGAGACCTATAGTTTTTTGGTCTTCCTCTTACTCATATTGGTGGAATCCCTTTTTATTGTCTTTTATGTTTCTCGCCAGTTGTATTTCAAATTATGCCTCAGACTTCCTGATATCATCCCTGCATGCCCCTGTGATACTCATATACTCTTCCGTAGTACTATCAAAGTTTCACTGTTATAAGGTTCCTTTTTGAGTTTCAGCTCATTGAAGACATTGTCTAGCCAGGCTTCGTTCCTGTTGCACTTCTCATCCTTCTGTTGCAATGGGATGGGACCACTTTTTCCAGTTTCTTATACCCTTCCTCTAAAGCAAGGGTTGGAAATATTTTCTGGTGGGGGAGCTGGAGTGACCCAGCTCAGCTCCGGTGAAGCACAGTGAACCCCCCCTCTACTAGCACCCATACTGCCTGGCCCCAGTGCAGCACGAGGACAGCTGAGCCCCAACCTGTGGCATGGCACAGGAAGTTGTTGAAACCCTGGCTCTGTGGGCTAGATCCAAAGGCTCTGCATACCAAATCAGGCCCAAAGTATAGTAGTTTAACACATTCTTGGTTTTTTTTTCTTGCTGCAGTAATTGCTGATTTTGGAGTTGTGCTTCAACAAGAATTATAATCTTGGTTCTGAAACAGCAAAGTGAATAGGTTCCATGGATGACAAACCTTTGACTTCTTTTCAGAGCCAGAGTTGGCTCTGGCTCCATCCTTAATCTTGTTTGCCTTTATTTCTTCTTATTGTAAAAGCTGGCATAGCACCAGCATTAAATCAATCTAAGGATGAACCTATGTACATGTTCTTAGTATTTGGCTTTAGTCAATAGAATAAGTACATATGCAAAATGATGCGTTTTACTGGTAGTCTTATGTTCCAAATTGGGTTCTCTCATAATCCACAATACACTGCAAATAAGGTGCCGTCTAGACTTGTGGTACCCACCTTCTTTCTAACGTTGGTTTTGCTTAACGATGAGTTATGGAATCATAGGGCTGGAAGGGACCCTGAAGAATCATTGGGTCCAGCCCCCTGCATGAGCAAGAAAGACATCGGGGGTCAGATGACCGCAGCCAAGTGACTGTCCAGTCTTCTCTTGAAGACCCCTAGGATAGATGATTGCACCACCTCTGCAGGGAGCATGTTCCATTGTCTGGACACCCCAGTTGTAAAGAAGTTTTTCCTAATGTTCAGCCTGAAACTATCTTCTAGGAGTTTGTGGCTGTTGTTTCTAGTTTCCCCCAAGGCACCCTGGTGAACAGTTGTTCACCGAGCCCCTGATGTATGCCTCTGAGGTAGCGGTAAGCTGCAATCAGGTCCCCTCTCAGCCTTCTTTTCTTTAGGCTGAAGAGTCCGAGATCCCTCAGCCTCTCTGTATATGGCTTGCCATGCTCCCTGATCATGCAGGTGGCTTTTCCCTGGACCCTCTCGAGCTTTAGCTCATTCTGGTTGAAGTGTGGCACCCAGAAGTGGACACAATACTCCAGCGGCAGCCACACCGATGTTGAGTAAAGTGAGAGAATCACTGCTTTGGATTTACTGGAGATGCATCGATTGATGCATGCCGGAGTTTCATTGGCCCAAGCAGCTACTGCATCGCATTGCTTGGTCATTCATGCTGGGGTCTGTTGTTACCCCCAGATCCCTTTCATTTGTAGTGCTGATCAGGTTAGCAATGCCCAGCCTGTAGGTGTGCGGGGGTTCTTCCTTCCCAGATGCAGCACTTCGCATTTCTCTATGTTGAACCTCATCTGGCTCCGTTCTGTCCAGCACACCAGCCTGTCTAGGTCTGCTTGTATCTGCAGCCTATCTGCGAGCGTGTCCACACAACCCCATATCTTGGTGTTGTCGGCAAACTTGGCCAATGGGCTTGTCACAAAGCTGAACTGTGGAACTTGGCAAGTTGTATTCTTTTTTATGTTCAGGGAACAAGATGGCATTACTACAGCTGCGGGCCTCTGCAGGCTTGAGGTAGCCAGGGATGGTAGAATACCCCTAGGTCTTAGGTATCTGCCACAGTACCTTATGTTTAGGGACCTACTGAATTCATGGCAGAAGTGGGTTGTATGGCAGTTACTTTAATCTCACAGATTCCCCCCCATGCTCCCTCCCTGCCGCTGATTGGTGGATGGGCCCCGCTACTCGCTCCTGATTGGTGCGGAGGCAAAAACGGCAGTTTTAAATATGGGGCCATTTTTGTCTCCTGCTGCTGATTGGCTGAGGGGCCCCACTAGCCTTTCTGCCTGTTGCTGACTGGTGGGGAGGCCAAAAGGGTGCCATATTTAAAGTCACGGTTTTGCTTGCCGGCTGATCGGGGTGAGTGGTGAGGCTCTTCCTCCAGTCGATGCGGGGGGGAGGCATTCAGGGGAACCTGTCAGATTAAAGGAGCTGCCATGCACCCCACTTCTGTCACAAATTCGGAGGTCCCTGTTTATGTTCCTATCTCCACAGGAACATGTCCAAGGTGGAAGTGTAGGGCCATTCAGCTGGCCTTTATGGTATTAAATGCAAGGGCATCTTGTGCATGCTGATCCAGTGGTATAGTTTAGGCATTATGTGTACCTGGTGATAATGATACTGATTTTCTTTGTAAATGCTGTATAAGATCTAGGTATTTGTATATGATAAAAGTGACTGTAATGCTGGTAAACTAACTACATGTTGCTACTAGAATATCTTTGCAGAGAAGGATTAGCTACTGAGAGGTTTTTGAAGCAAGTTTAAAAAAAACCAAACAACTTTTTCATTGTTGTTCTCAGCAAGATTACGGTTATGGGTCAATAATGGTATTAAGTTTTAACAATAACACCACAATCTAAGTAAAGAAAAAAAAACGTTGAATGCTGTATTGTTCGCTTCTGTGGATTAGCTGTTAGTAAATCACACATGTTTAAAAAGAAAAAAGAAAGAAAGAGAGAAAAAACATCTAAGGAGGATTTCTTTCCTCTCTGGCCTGTTACTGCTGAGCTGCTAACTGCAAACAGCAAAACTGCTGGATACTTTCTAATGCATGCCTAAGAGTGTGCCTAGAGCCTTAAAAAGTAACTGCCTGTGGCTGGATAGTAACCATCAGCAAGATGTAGCCAGAAGGCTATGCATCTGCTGTCATTTTTTTTGACCTGCCAAAAGCTGTTTCCTTAATTTTATTCATTTTCCCGAGTTCTGCAGGATACCAACAGGGCATGTTGGGCTGTTCTGCTCATACCCTGATTGGAAACCATTTTTGCTGCTATGCCTGGACAATTGCCAAGTGGCTGTTTTCACTGGTTTCAAGTGCCCTGTATACCAGCAGAACTTGCTTCCAAAAATTAAGATCTTAGTTTCTTTCCTGCTGCTGGATCTACTGAAATTAAGTGGCCCCTTTTCCAGAAAATTTGCTTCATGTACTAAGCATACAGTTGTATAGTTTTTCACTCCTATCCAGAAGAAATCAACACAGGATCCACAGTTAGCAAAGCACCTGTATATTTCCCTCGCTGCTGTGGCCACCTTGCATCAAAAATATTCATGGTGTGTGGAGCGTATAGGTACAGCTACTCTCATTTAATGTCATAGTTACATTCTTGCAAAATGCGACTAAGGAAAACGATGTTAAGTGAATCCAGTTGCATCACAATAGTTACCTACTAGCAGGCGGTGGCCAAACAACGTTATAACCAAATATTGCGTGACTTTAAACGAGTATGTTCTTTAATAGATTGGCGGCAGAATAATGAAAAATGTTAACCGGGATGACGTTCAGTGAGAAATACCTGTAACTCCAAGAGAAGGGCCATTTTGGAGGTGGTATTTATGTCAGAACTGAACTTGGTGATGAAGCAGGCTAGGTTGTAAGCTCCTTTTAGGCCTCTGTCTTTCCTCTAGTAACCATTTAAGTCTCAGCACCACGGCAAGAATGATTTTTTTTTTCTTTTTTGTTTGTGCTTTCCTCCCCACAACCTTTGCTAAGTCCTGGCTGCTATAAGCAGAAGGCTTGCTTTCTCAACATGTTTCTAACTATGTCCCTTATGGATGAACAGTATTAGTGTTGCTATATTTTGCCAGATGTGGAAAAAAGTAAGCTGGCCAGAAAAGAATTAAGTTCTGTGAAAAATTTAAGGATTCAATTTTTTTGTTTTTGTTTTTGCAAAATAAAAGACTACAGACCTCCACCTTCAAGTACCAGACATAGCTGGTACTTGAAGCCATGGGTGTCTGGTACCTCCTGAGTCAGCGACCGGGCGGGGGAGGGTTGTCCCCTGGCAGCTGATCCCCTGACCCTGTGTGGGGGGCCCCCTGTTTTCCAATCTCACTCTCTGTAAAAGCAGCTGAGCCACTTCCAGAAGTCCCACGGTCAGTTCCAAAAGCGGCACTGCTGGTTTTGCTGGATGGCACTTGCGGGGGGGGCACTGGTGCTCCCGCCTGCCCCTCTGCCTGCTGGCTAAACAGGGAGCATGGCCTGATGGGGTGCACTGGCGCTCTCAGGGGGTACATGTGCACCCCCTATGTGTTGCCCCTGCTTGAAGCTAGATCTCTCTCTCTTGTCCCAGGTTAAATGCCTTAATGACCAGGGTACTTAGCAGTTTTAGGGTGGACAATTATCTTTAACTTTGACTAGAAATTCCATCTCGAACTCTGATACGTTCCTGACAAAAGCCTCATCAAAGCATTTCTCAGAAATGTAGCTTTGCGATTTTTAACTAATTATCAGAATTCCCAACCATCTCTAGTGTTAGGCTCTTGCCTGTGGTTTTCTTGCAAAATGGCAGCTCATTTAATTTTAAATATTTACTGATATCGCTCTGGCACATCAACTCTAAGTTTGGACAGTGTCTAAGACAAAGATTGCCAGTTTATGTTCTAAGGCTTCTGGATGCTGCCACAATATGAATAATAAATTTTAGTCTCATTTGCAATGTTTGGTTGTGCTATCTTGTTAGAGGCAAGTAGGTGTTCTTTCCTATTTTAAATAGGAAATATGTAAGTGGAAGGAGGAAAATCCCTAATGAGGTTTTGTTTAGTTTGTTTTACCATTAATAAAATTTAACTTTTTCAACAGCAATTTCGCATTGTGTGTTCATGGCTTTCTCCTGTTACAGTTTTCTTCTGTCTCTTAATACACTTATGTCACTAATACAAACTCAATGTAAATGGTACTTTATTGTATCGCTTTCTATGTGCCTGAAACTCCATGTGGTTCTCTTTTGCATGTTGCCTCATTTATACTAGCTCAGCTGGGGAGTACTTTTTTACATGTTGTTGTAGTCCGTGAGCAGCACAACACTGTAAAAGTTCCTATGCTAAAAAATTTTGAAGTCTTTCAGATGCTAAAAATTTAGGTGATACATATTTTTAAGTTTTGGTAATGGTTTAATGAGTGCTATGGTGTCTCTGACAACTCCTGAACTTCCTGCTAATTAGTTGTGATTTCTAAGGTGACTTGCTTTGAGTATAATTTATCCATTAGCTGACCATACACTTCCTCATTAGATGTCCAAGATGTATTCTTGTCCAAAATTCTGTTAGGGTTTTACTGCAATGTGGAGTAAACCCAGATTGGGACTGTGTTTCCACAAAGGAAATATCCATCTCCAGCAACGAAATTAAGCACAAATTGTTTGAGTTACCTGATAGCACTCATTCCAGTTTATCTTTAAAAAAGGTCATTCCAGATCATTTTGTATCCAACAGAAGTTGGATAAATTATTTTAAATCCACGAAAGTGAATTTAGGAGATGATGAAAATCCTTTGAATCTATGTTCAGGACAAAATGGTTCAGTATTCTAATGGGCTAAGCAGATACCAGCAACATTAAAGCTAAACACCAAAATAAGGAAGATACTGAGCATGTAGCATAACAGTTGGTGAGTACAAATACCAGAGTAACTTGTCAGGTCTGCTTGCTGTTGAATTACTGCAAAGAAGCTGCACCCTAGAAAAATCCCTGAAGAAGAAATTCTCTGATGCTTGGTTAATGACTTTTCTAATCATCTGCCCATCTTTGGCCAAGTGGTAAGCCTCTTAAAATCTCAGCTTGAATAGTCTCAGTAGAGACTTTCCTTAGTTTGTGTTTAAACTGTCAAAGATTCCGTGCCAGCATTTCTGGAACCGGGCAGGACTTGTTGTTGCTTCTATTAGAAAGGGGCCATTGTGATGCAAGAACTGAGAGCAGGGAGATGGTCTCGTATGGAGCTTTCTCTGGTGTTCAAGCATCAAGGAAGAGAAAGAGGAACCTGTTTGACCAAAAGGCAGAGGGGGAAGAAGTCCTGCCATCATGGGAGAGACTGGGACTTGCTGGGGAGGATACCTGTAGTCAGAATCTGCAATAGCACCAAGAATTCCTAAGTCTTGGCATTCCTTTGCTCTCAGGAAATGGCCCCAAATCCTACCAGTTAAGCTTGTTGCTCTCTTCTGTCCAGTGTCTGATCTACACAGAGGATGCCAATTTGGTGTTGGTGACTTGTCACCTCAAGTGACAGGTACTATAAAGACTCTACCCTTGCCTATGAGCTGTGTAGATGTTAGTATGACTTCACATAATGGAATTTGACTTAAGTTTTTTATATTGCTTTGTAAGAAATGTCCTATGTTTTGTTAAGAGAATGAAATGAAGGTTGTAAAGTCTCTTTTTCTCCCCTAAAATATTAGGAAATGGCAAAATTAAAGTTACCTTTACAAGCTTAATTTAGCTCTCCTGTATGTATTATTGTATTGTCTTTTCCCAGAGGAAACCTGCCTCATTTTTAATGCATGGGATGGATCTGCTCTGGGGGTGATCTGAAGCTATGTTGTAAAACATGCTGTTTTTTAGAATGCCTTCATTTGTTGCAGAACATGGCAGGTATGTAAAGGATAAAACAAGGAGCTAGAGGGGAGAAAAAGATAAGTTTTGCTCTTAAGTCACAGTTGAATGCTGCTCTGGAGAAGGTGATTGTTGTGCCTCAGGTTGAATGAAGAAAAAAATTTCATCTTGGATTTGAGTAAATACAGTAAATCTCTAATTTAATAGATAATAGCCCCTTGGAAAAAGAAAGGTATATGTGCACCTGGTAACCAGCTATGAAGCGTTTGTTATGTGGTACCATCTTGTCAGAAGAATTTATGCCGACATGAAGGAGATATATTATATATACTATCGATCAAGTCAGCTTTCCTTTACAGAGGTCCAAACCTTTGGTCCAATGACTATCAGAGCATGGTAATCTTTGGATCAACCTTTTCTCCTCCATTCTGCCAGTTTCTACTTTTTGTCTGTTTTTAAAAGTTGCTGGAATGTGCCACTGTGACTTGGGAGACCGTGATTTCGTCTCAGAGGAGATGAACTAATTTAAAAGTTGAACCAAATTTCGAAGGAGAATTTTGACTAGATCTGAAAATCTGCACCTGACAAAAGTTTTCAAGGATTCAAACACTTTTCCCCCTTTCTCAATTTAGATGAGATAAAAAGCTCCCAGTATTTTGCATTTGTGAAAGAGCAGGTGACCCTCAAACAGCTAATAGCCCAATAGTTAGGGCACATTGCAAGTGAATGCCTTACTGATGGGCTATTGACTATTCTGAGGCAAGCCATTGTGTCCTATTTTGACCAGAAAGTTTATCCCGACTGTAAGAAAGCTTTTGTCAATATGTATATTTTTTTTCAATGAAAAGATCTGGCTTTGAATTGGCATCTTTAGCTTAAAAATGGTTTAGTCTAATAATCCTCAATCAGTTCTAGATTTAATTTTCTTTATGTTTTAAATTCTGCTCTTGATAGGACAACTCCATCGATCAAATATTATTCCTGTACTGGAGTTAGACCGTTAGACTGGGAAATGCCTTTACTGGATTTAGTGTTTGCTACAGGGGATGACCTGGTGGGTGATCTGCAGATACTGGGTAACCTAGGGGATAGTGACCACCAGTTGTTAGAATTCACTATCCGGCAAAAGGTGGGAAAGATAACTAGTAGGGCAGAAGTAGTAGACTTCAGAGAGGCTAACTTCAATGAGCTCAGGAGGTTAGTAAGCAAGGCACTGAAGGGCAAGCGCATTGGTGAGATGGGAGTCCAGGAAGAGTGGGTCTTCCTTAGGGGAATGATCCTTCAGGCACAAAAGGGGACCATCCTAGTGCACATAAAGGAAAGCAAAGGAACCAAGAAACCCTGTTGGCTAAACAGGGAAATCCAAGAGAGCCTAGGAAGAAAAAGAGAGGCGCACAGACTATGGAAGCAGGGGGTAGCCACCAAAGAGGAGTATACCTGCTTGGCTTTTTGCACTTGCAGGGAATCAGTTAGGAAGGCCAAAGCAGAAATGGAACTCAAGCTGGCTACAAAAATTAAAGAATGCAAAAAGTCCTTCTTTAGGTACATGGGGACCAAAAAGAAGGCACATGGCAGCATAGGACCCCTACAGGACATACTAGGGCAATTGGTAACAGATAGGAGGGACAAAGCTGAGCTCCTAAATGAGTTCTTTGCATCTGTATTCCTAAACACGGATAATGAAATATCTCCCAAAGGGGCTATAGACAGGCACAAGAGGGACTCCAACCCACCAACAGTTAGCGCTGGTGGGAAAGGGGGTTTAAACCCCCTCCCTCCCCTCCGCCTCAGTATGCCAACCTGGAGTCAGCATCTGGCCCTGCTCCTGCCTCCTCTGCTCAAGCTGCTATGCCCCTGCTAGGCAGATATTGGCTGGGATCCCATGCCAGTGGGAGAGGGGGTTTAAGCACCCTCCCTTTCCTCTGCCTCAGCCTGCCAACCCGGGACTGGCATCTTGCCATGCACCCACCCACTCTGCTCAAGTGACAAGTGGGGAAAAGCCTGGCAGGTGCTGCTGTACCCCTGCCAGGCAGACCCTGGCTGAGGTCCCATGTAGGTGGGGGGAAGGGGGGCTTAAACCCCGCTCCTTTACCTCCAATCAGCATGTTGGCCACTGGAACGGCGAGTGGAACGGGGGCTGCTTCCCCCACTCCTCTGGGCACACCCTGGCTGGGCACTGTGTAGGCCAGGGCTAGGGTTTAACCCAGCCACCCCCACCACCACCCCCGTCCTACTCAGAGGGCCTGCCAGGGCCTGGGCACTCTCCTCCTTCCCCCCTGTCTCCTCTCAACAAGGGAGAAGGGAACAGCCTAGAGGGCTTCTTTCCCAGCTTCCCTCCAGCCTTTTAGCCATTGTTGAAGGGAAGTGGGGGCTTGCTGTAGTGCCCCCCAGCTTTTAGCTTGAGCTGCTGCAGGCACGTGGCTGCATTTCCAGAATCAAAAGTGAATGTCTGTTCACTTGCTTCACTGTTCAATCTACACAGCTTAGATTAACCTGCAAGGATTGAATTGATTTAGGCTCAGGCTTTTTGAGTATCTGTACTTAACCCTGAGGTCCCTTCCAACCCTCGTTTTCTATGATTCTAGTTAAAACAAGACAAACTGTAGTCAAAACAGGACAGATACCTTCTAAAGGATCAGAGCGCCACGTCTGAAACTTGGCAAATAAATAACACTTCTCTTTTCTTGTGAGCGGGGATTCTACTAGGCCTGCGTGAAGTGGCTAGTATTTGCTTCAGATTCGGCTGATTCAGGGGACAGTGATTTGATTCGGAGATTCAAATCACTGTCCTGAATCGATTTTTGGCCAAATCTGATTCTGAGATTTGGCCGCCTCTCTGAATCGGACAGGCCCCATCCCCCACCCACTCTCCCAGCCTCATCAATGGCTGCCCTGCCTGGCCCCAGCTTCTGGCTCTTATATTAAAAAAAAT
>NW_017729029.1:3912033-3915748 GCF_001723915.1 Gavialis gangeticus
TTCATGGCCGAGCCTCCCACACAGCGCGGGGCAGTGGGGATCACACCCTTGCCTGGCAGCAGTCAGTGAATAGGGGCTTTTTTTTAAAGAGCTGGGAGCTGGGGCGGGCATGGGGAGCAGACAGGGGTCAAGGGGCACTTTGGGGGGGGTTGGGGGAGCAAGCAGGGAAAGGGGCCCAGCAGGGGTTCACCCATGGTCCCCTCCCCCCTTCTCTAGTCTCCTTTCTCCTACCCCCTACTTACCAGCATGGGGTACAGGTCCAGCTCCCTGCTGCAGAAAGCGGGGACTGCCCAAATCACCAAAGCTCTCCAAATTTTTTTCTGAATTGATTTGGACCTTTTCATTGGTCTCCTGATTCGATTCAAATTTGGAGATTCAGCCACCGAATCAGGTCGAATCTCCTCTGAATCAAATCAGCACCCAAAGCTTTGCACAGCTCTAGATTCTACCCATAGGGCTATTGTTAAAAAAAGGGGGCATATGCATTGATGCATGTACTATGCCATAGAGTGTCAACTCTCCTGCCTGAAGAAGGCCATTTGTACCTGAAAGCTCGCAAAGAACATTTTTTCCAGCTATTTAGTTTGCCTAATAAAAATATACCACGTTAATCCAGAGAACTTTGACTACCTATGTCCTTAGACCAACATGGCTACAACTAACACCCCTGTCATCACAAACCATACTTTTAGAAAATGCAGGTCTACAGGACTCTGAGCAGAAGTGGCCTTAGGGTAGCAAATTATGCTATATCAGATGAAAGCCAATGTCCAATATGCAAGGGAAACAGAATTCTAGGATTACTCTTACTAAAACTATCCAAAAGCTTGGTGGTTTCACCAAATAGGACATTAATTTGACTTTAGCAATATGCTTATGTTTCTTGATATTTAATGACTCTAAACTAGATTTGTTACAACTCCAGTTGGATAAACAAAATCAAGAAAAAATGCTTGTTATCTAGCACTAGTTTTTAAAGGAGAATCTCAGCTTCAGATTTTTGAACTTAAGCCCTTAGCTATATCTTGGGAGTGGTGAGGAAAGGAAGAGTGAAAAAATACTGTTTAAAGAAGACGGTAATAAAAGGCAAATGTGATTTTTTTTTTTTTAAATGAGGTACAAGGGGGAACAGGAACTTGAAATATTTCCCATTGCTTCTAATATCAAATCGAATATTGAACTCTGACTTGTGCCATGTCCTACTTTTGGATTGGTTAAGTAAAAGGGAAAATTTTAAAGCTGATTCATTAGATCTGCTTAATTTTTTCAAGAAGAACTTATGCCAGAACTGGAGTTTTTCCAAGATTTTCTTTAAGTGAGGGAGGCATGTGCTTTAATAAATTAATGTTTGACAGTTTGATTTAGTAAATTCCCTTAACCTCCAGCCTTTTATGTTTGTGTCTCAGTTTGTAACTCTCCTGGTTTGGGATGAAACAAAATTAGTGTAATGTATAAAAATAAATACACAGTTTACAACTGTAAGGACTCAATCATGCTGCCCTTAAAATCAATGGAAATTTTATCACTGATTCTAGGGGCAGAATCCAGTCAAAATTGTGCCTAATCTGTTTTCAGAATAACACTGAAAAAGTTATGGAAAACTAAGTTGAATTTGAGCCATATGGAAGATGCTTGATTTAATGTTATCTTGCATAGTGCACAAGAAAAAAAGATCAGCTGTAAGAATGGACTGCTTTGTAGGCTTTGTATAGAAACAGCTTCAGGAAATTGATGGTGTCCTTAGCATAGCTCCAGAAAGATGTTTTACACATTTATAAAACATTAAATTGTTAAGGATACCTTAACAGTTGATCTATGATTCATGGCAAGTGTTACTGCTGATATTGTTAACATTAATAAACTAGGACCATGTCTTTAAAATCAGGATAGAATTAGAGTTATGATGTTCATCCACAATCTTTTCCCTTTTTCTTTTATCATCTCCTTTGCCACCTCCAGATGCACTCAATAAATCATCTGTTTCCAGTAGGCGTTTGTATGTCTACTAATAATATTTTCAGGCATAGAGGTCAAAGTATAAGGTTAGATATATGAATTTCTGAATTTTCTAAAGTCTAGATGGCATGTTTCTCTGACGGTGGCATTGGCTAGTGCTGCTGCTTCTTGCAAAATATCTTTGCCAGTCCTGATTCTGCTGTGATAGCAAAAGAGTACATGACACACTACTTGTTTTTGAGGCCTGCCTCTTCTCTAACATCTCAATGTGAGCCAATTCATGATGGCTAGATTGAATACATGATGGCTAGCTGGGGATAATTTTTAATTTAGCTGTATTTGTTGGCCAAAGCCAATTTGTTTGTCTGACATTTTCTCTCTTGTTAATCTTTGTGTTACTTATTGTCTTGGGGTTTGGAAGTCAGCAAATATCAGTGGGAGAACTTCCTTTTTACAGCAGTGGACTTTGAGTTAGGGACAGCCTGTCTGTATCAGGCTATAAAATCAGTCATTCAGTTTTCCATAATCTTCAAGGTCAGGGTGCTCTCATAACATGTGTTCCCCTTCTGTCGCTGATCAAGTAAAAACACTCTTATGGTCTTTCCTGTTCATTCAGTGTTGCTATCAATCCATATTTTCTTTAGCTAGCTTTTTTCTCCTTTCCATTCACTTTTCCTTGAATTATTACTTTGGCCAAATGAAGATGTCTCATAATGTGACCAAACTAATTTAATTTTCATTTCTTAACGGTGTCAAAAGGGCTCTCATTTTCCAATAGCAGCTGCGCCTTTGTCTTTCCCTGACTGATATGTCCTATGAACTATATATGGTATCTTTGTCATTTATAGCATCTCCTTTCAAATACTTGTATCCAACTTTCTTGTCTTTACTTCCTTGTCTGATATCGGTCTTTGTGAAACTGGTCCTTTAGGTCTCTAAAGGAGTTCTCTTTTTCAAGATGCCTTCCTTTACTGCGTTAGTATTTTGTCTTGGACTGTTATGCATATACGTAAGTATACTCTTGCTTTTGTCCACTCATTGCCTTTCTATAAGGTATTGTTGTAATGTCTAGTTCAGGGGTGCTAAACCCCTGGCCCGTGGAGCCATGCCATCGACCTGCAGGGATCTCCAGGGGTCCAATAATTTGGCGACAGGAGAGCAGTGGCAGCAGTTGCCATTCCCCTGCTGCCAAATTTCCAGACCCATGGGGAGCCCTGCGGGCCAGCATATTGCATCAGTTTGCAAAGGTGGCCTGTGGCCTAATCTAGCAATGTAGAGGCTGACTGGAAGAGGGGTGAGCCCTGATCCCTGGGAGTACGATCTGGCCTGGGGATCAGCCCATACCAGCATAAGGTTGAGCACCACTGATCTAGTCTATTTGGTAGATCTAATAATTCTCTTACTGATCTTGCTAACATATCTGATGTCTGGTTTTGCAAAGCAGAAGTGTGTAAATATATATGCATGTATATAGATCAGGGGTGGGCATTTATTTTGGCATTAACAAGTTTGTGTGAACTGTTGAGGGCCACATGCACAGAATCTTTCAGAAAATATTATTTTAACAAATTACAGAATAAAAACAAGCCATATATTAAAAATCAAACATCTACTATAACATATTGTAATTTTAGTTCAAAAAATATTTTTTTTCCTGATTAATGTTTTTTGAGTAGTGTATATAGAGGCGATTCCATAATAGCTCAAAATGAAGTCTTATGGTTTTATGTTGGGGGGGGGAAGCGCTCTGGTGGGGGTG
>NW_017729029.1:3915835-3919681 GCF_001723915.1 Gavialis gangeticus
GCACTTCAAGAGGGATGGGTGTGCATGTGTGGTGGGGGTCCTGCCTATGTGTTAGGCTCTGGGAGCTGGCCTGGAGTTATGGGGGGGGGAAGAGAAAGTAGGGGGGAACAGAGGACACATGCAGCAGAGCTTGCCTGGGTGGTGCAGGGGCAGGTATAGTCTGCCCCTACCCCCCCCCCATTCAACCTGTGACTGCCCCCACAGTGCTCTGCATAGGGCTGAGCCCTACCCACTCCCATTTGGGGTAGCTGCACCATGCTCCTTCCTGCCCTTAGCCAGTGTGCGTGGCTTCCTAACGGGGCTGTCTGCCACCTGCATGTGGCTGCTCATTGCACCACGTGGGCAGAGTGGGTAGAAAGCGGCCATGAGCTGGAGCACTATGCAATGGGGCAGGAGCTGCCCAAATGCAGCTTCCCTGCTCTACCTGCTTCTTAGAGCAGTGCAACAGGGCAGGAGGAAGAGGAGCTGCTCAATACCCAGGTGGCTGTAGCAGCAGCGGGAGCAGCCCTGCCAGGAGGCTGCGTGCACTGGCTGAGACCAGTAGCACCTGGCAGGCATGGGCGGGAGTGGGCAGGGCTCAGCCCGATGCAGAGCACTTTGGGGTCAGCCACAGGCTGGATCCAATCAGTTGGTGGGTCATATTTTGCCCACCCTGATTATAGATGGGTGTGTGCGTGTGGTATGGCAAATTTAGTTTTGCAGTCAAATAAAAACATAAAAAAGATTTAGATCAAGCCAAATTTAAAATATGTACAAGATTTAATATTTCTCCCTTCAAAACAAAGAGCATGGTTTGGTGTTTGGGCCCCCAGCTGAGATGGAGTCCAAGGTCAAAGGCACTATGCCTCTCCATGACAGTGTGAACCATGGTCACTCATCTTTCAGGGAAGAGCTCTTATTACTAAGTTCTAAGGTAGGACCAGTTCTCATCAAATCTTAGTTTCTTATGTGATATCTCCATGGTGTAATTGTTTGCACATAAATTAAGTATGTGGAATTCTTTGGCACAAGATTGTGCACACCTGTGGATTCTCATTTTCTGCCAATACATTGCTGTTTTTAAGTGTTGTTCCTAAACTATTTTCTGAGGAATGATCTTCTAGAATAAAAATTTGTGCTATAGGCATCACTGACTGACTAAAGTTAAGATGACAGAACTTCAAAAATGTTTAAGTTTGCGTGGGAGAATGATATACAGTTGCCTGTACCTTGATAGACAATCCACTGAGAAGTTCTGGCCTTGGAGTAGCTTGCCAGTGCACATAGTTGTCTTCTACTTGAGCACTGCTGTAGCCATTGAAAGTGGGAAGGAACTTGTGGGTTAAGGGACAATAATAATGGTTTCTTAGGTTGGAGGAGGAGTGTAGAAGTAATCTAGCAGCTTTTTCACACAGGAGCATCCAAGGCAATTTTAATCCCAATTTTTCCATTTGCAGTCAGAGTGGATTGATGATACTGCATTATACTCTTGTCATGGCCAGTTTAACTCTGAAGTAACAGGATTTTAATCAAGTTTAACCAGGCCTCTCTGAAATGACACCTGGATTAATTTTAGGATTAATTTAATTAAATTGGATTAATTTTAGGATCACCAAATCCCCAAAAAGTATCTCCTGGGTCATCAAATCCAGCTACTTGCCATAACCATATAGTATTTCTCTCACGATTTTATCAAACTTGATTTTAAAATTTAGATGGGATTTCTTAACTCAGCTACTCCTGTTTGGAAAGCGACTCCAGAACCTCACTTCTCTAATAGTTAGAAGTCTTCAAATTTCCATCTTAAATTTAATCAAGGCTACTTTTATATCCACTTGTTCTTGTGATAACATTGTCTTTTATTAAAAAAAAAATCCCCTATTGTAACCACCCCCCATATATGTATAGAAAGCAGTTATATCTGTTTCAGCTTCATTTGGCTATGTGATAAATCAATCAAGGTTTTTGTCTTTTGTAATAGAGGCTCTCCATTCATGGTAATAGTCTTTCTGTGCAGCTGTTCCAATTTGAGTTAATCTTTTCTGAATTTGAGGTTGGGGGAAGACCAGAATAATATACATGACTTTCCAGATAAAGTCTCTCAGAGACCGTATAAAATAGTACAAGTGCTTTCCTATTTCCGCTAGAAATGCTTCACTTAACCTAGAATCTCATTTCTTTCCTTCATGACTACATTGCATTGATGTCTGTCATCCTCTGATGAATAGATCTTTCTTATCCTCAGTTGTTTCCAACTGATGAATGCCCAGTTTAGAGCAGAAGTTCTTGTTTGTTGTTTGTAAAGGCATGATTCTGAACTTTTTGTACAATTAATTTAATTCCAGTTCTTCCTACATGATGGCCGAAGCTGCTTCTGTGTTGCCAGTGCCTCTAGGCTTTGTACTATCAGTAAACTTCATTACTTCCTACACAGACATGTACACAATTTTTTTATCTTAACGCTTTTTGTAACTACTTACTAAAACAAGTATAGAATAGAACAGAATCTTGTTGGATTAGGGATTATTTGGGGAAGAAACCTGTGAGGAGATATAGCCAGAAATAATTGGGCACCACGATGGTATTAACAATAGCATTTGTTCCATATTGTATACCTAGGATTTCCCATCAATTGCTGGAAGTATTTCTATTTAATTTTACAAAGATCTTGCTTTCGTAGCCAGGTTCACTGTTGGGGATGGAACATGATTTTATAATACAAAAAGTTATTTTGATCCCAGTGGATTCTGTTTTCAACATTATCCCTACTCAGTTTACCATATGAGCATGCAATGTAGTATTTAATATCTGTCTTGTTCCTGTTGATATCAAGTCTGACATCCTGCACAAATAGGTAAAGTTCCTTATGCTGGTGGACAAACATTTCAGCTGCCTTTCTGTTATGTCACCCATTTTTTCTAAAATGGATTAGCTCTGGTGATTTTGCTAACTGGGCTTGTCTACAGTAGAAGAATCTCTGGCAGAGCCCACCTGTGGAGCTGCATCTTAAATGGAAAGGAATTTTTCTGTTGGTATAGTTACACCATCTCCCTGAAATAATGTGAGCTAAATCAACAAAATGCTCCTCAGCCAGTGGAGCTGTATCTATCCCAGACATTATGTTAGCCTTGCTGTGCCTTTTAGGAGTGTGAAAAAGCTGCATCCTGTTAACTAGCAAAACTTTAATATATCCTGCATCACTTATCTGACTGCTTGTGTCACCAGTAAAAGTATTTTCTTTCATAGATTGTAAGACCAGAAGGAACAGTGATGGACCAGCATCGGGGATGATGCTCAAGAGCAACCAGCACGGTTTCGCTAGGGGCAGGTCCTGTCAGACCAACCTGATTGCCTTCTACGATCAGGTCACAAAATGGCTGGACGCAGGTGTCGCAGTGGATGTAGTCTTTCTGGACTTCAGCAAGGCCTTTGACACTGTCTCTCACCCCATTCTCATTAAAAAGATAGATGCCTGTGGCACTGATGCCTACACAGTCAGGTGGATTGCAGATTGGCTGAGGGGTTGTACTCTGAGAGTGGTGGTGGGCAGGTCACTTTTGACCTGGAGGGAAGTGGGCAATGGAGTCCCCCAGGGCTCAGTCCCTGGGCCTGCATTGTTCAGTTTCTTTATTGGTGACTTGGACGACAGGGTAAAGAGCAGCCTGTTTAAATTCACAGACAACACCAAGATTTGGGGTGAGGTGGGCACACTAGAAGGGAAGGACAGATTACAGAAGGACCTGGACAGGTTACAGGTGTGGGCAAATGAAAATAGGGTGGGATTCAATACTGACAAGTGCAGGGTGCTGCACTCGGGCAGTAGGAACCAGCAGCATACCTATAGGCTGGGGAACTCCCTTCTTGAAA
>NW_017729029.1:3919815-3921206 GCF_001723915.1 Gavialis gangeticus
TATAGGCTGGGGAACTCCCTTCTTGAAAGCACGGTGGCAGAAAGAGATCTTGGAATCATTCTTGACTCCAAGATGAACATGGACTGACAATGCGAGAACACTGTCAATAAGGCTAACTGTACCTTGTGCATCCACAGATGCATCACAAGCAGGGCCAAGGAGGTGATCCTCCCCCTCTATGCGACACTGGTCAGGCTGCAGCTGGAGTACTGTGTCCAGTTCTGGGCACCGCACTTCAGGAGGGATGTGGACAGCATGGAGAGGGTCCAAAGGAGGGCCACTCTTATGATCTGGGGACAGCAGGGCAGACCCTATGAGGAGAGGCTATGGGACCTTAACTTGTTCGGCCTTTGTGAGAGAAGGCTGAGGGGGGACCTGGTGGCCGTCTATAAACTTACTGGGGGGGACCAGCGGGGTTTGGGAGAGACCTTGTTCCCCTGACCGCCTCCTAGAGTAACACGAAATAATGGCCATGAGTTGCTAGAGAGTAGGTTTAGGCTAGACGTTAGAAGGCACTACTTCACAGTCGGGGCGGCTAGGATCTGGAACCAACTTCCAGGGGGAATGGTGATGACCATGGGGGTCTTTAAGAGGAGGCTCAACATTTACCTGGCTGGGGTCATTTGAAGCCCAGTTTTTCTCTCCTGCCCAGGGCAGGGGGTTGGACTAGAAGATCTACAAGGGCCCTTCCAACCCTACATCTATGAACCTTCGAAGGTCATCAGGTCTAGCTCTCTGCACCAAGCAGGAAAGGTAATTGGGGGTCAGGTGACCCTTGGCAAGGTGACTGTTTAATCTCCTCTTGAAGATTTCCAGGGTAGGTGATTGTACCACCTCTGGTGGGAGCTTATTCCATGGTCTGGACACCCTGACTGAAGAAGTCATGGGCGATTGGTGCCTCCTGAGTTGGGGGGGTACATTCTCCCCCTGACACCAGTCAGTGACCGGGGGGAGGGTCCTCAGCTGGTGCTCGCAGGGGGGGTGCTCCTTCCTGCCCGCTGGCACTCCCGCCTGCCCACCCCCCCACAACACGTAAACAGCCTGACGGGGGGTGGACCAGCACTTCCAGGGGGTGCATTTGCACCCCCTACGCATCTTCATTGGAAGAAGTTTTTCCTAATGCTGAGCCTGAATCAGTCTTCCAGGACTTTGTGGCCATTACTCCTGGTTTTCCCCTCGGGTGCCCTGGTGAACACTTGCTCACCGAGCCCTTGATGTACTCCCCTAGTGTAGCGGTAAACTGCTACCAGGTCCCCTCTCAGCTTTCTTGTCCTCAGGCTGAAGAGTCCCAGGTCCCTCAGCCTTTTCTCATGTAGCTTGCCTTTTAAGACTTGTATCATACAGGTGGCTCTTCTTTGGACTCTCTCAAGCTTGTCCACGTCCTAGTTATA
>NW_017729029.1:3921360-3924407 GCF_001723915.1 Gavialis gangeticus
TCTTTGCCCTACTGGCTACAGCATTGCATTGCCAGCTTATATTCATACTGTGGTCTATTATTATCCCCAGGTCCCTCTTATTTGCGGTGCTAGTCAGTTTGGTGATGCCAAGCCTGTAGGTGTGTTGGGGGTTGCTCGTCCTGAGGTGAAACTCTTTACATTTCTTGATGTTGAACTTCATCAGGTTCTGATTCGCCCAACTTGCCAGCCTGTCTAGGTGCGCCTGTATCTGTAGCCTGTCTTCCCCCATGACCACGCTCCCCCATAACTTGGTGTTGTCCATGAACTTGGCCAGTGAGCTCTTCACTCCCACATCCACATCGTTAATAAAGATGTTGAAAAGTACTGGACCGAGCACCAACCCTTGCGGACACCGCTGCCCACTTCTCACCAGGATGACACAGATCTGTTCATTACAACTCTCTGGATTCTGTCCTGCAGCCAGTTTCTCACCCACCTGACTGTCTTGGAGTTAAGCCCATAATCCTCCAATTTTCTTGCGAGGACTTTGTGAGATACTAGATCAAAGGCCTTTTTGAAGTCAAGGTATACAGTGTCACCTGCTCTCTCATGTCCAGGTTGCCAGTCATGTGTCTACCTTCAATATTTCCTGTCTTTTTACCCAATTTTCTTCTCTCTCTACATTAAAACCAGGCACAGATATAAGAGTTTCTCTTTGGAACCTATATTTTTATTACCTGTGAAGTGTCTTTATTAATTCCTCCTTCTCCTTTTCTACTGGCATATTGATGTTTAGAATGACTTGGAAACCACTAATGTTTTTATAAATGAAAATATTTGTTAGCTTGCACCATCTGCCTTACACTATGTTCAGGCAGTGTATTTGGTGCTATTGAGTCCTCTCCCATCTTTGTTCCTTGTCTGTTACAGCAGGAGATACTCTTCTGCTAGCTTTGGGGACAGTAGAAAGGTCTCTTATTCCCACATTTTAAGGAAAAAATTATCCCATCCTCCAGAGAGGCAGGGAGGATGGCATTTCATTTTTATATGCTCAAGTTTAAGATGGTCACCCATCTAAGAATGCCTCCGTTAGAATATCCCAGCTGGAAGGGACAGATCTGCATCTCAGCTTAGAGCATGCTTATTTCCATATTGCCATCAGACTATTGTGCAGACAATACCTCCAGTTTGTGATGGCTCAGGGCCACTATTGTTACGAGATCCTCCTATTTGTCCATTCAGCAGCTCTAAGGGACTTCACAGAGGTTCTCTTGGTCAAAGTAGTGCAACTGTAACCCTGTTAGGATGACTGGCAAACAAGAGTATCCAAACTGGAGTAACCAAATATCAAAGAGCCTAAAATTCAGAATGCAGAGACTAAATGTTATAGGAGCTGCCTTTGGATTCAGTGACAAGAATGACCTGCTTCCCAGAGGATTGCCTTATTCTTATGAGATTTAATCCTGAGGACTGTCTTACAACAATAGGAAAGATCGCCGCTCAGTTTTAGGCCATGTGGCCACCTGTACTTTCGTGACATCTTATAGACTTCCTCTCAGGTGCATGCAGTCCTGACTCCATACTGTTTATTCCCCAGAGAATATACGGTATAGTCTGGTCCTCCCTGGTAGAAGGGTTTTGCTCAATTATGTGTCAAAGAAAGCCTTTGCTCCCTTTGCACCATTCCCTGACCATTGTAACTGATGCTTTTGCTGGGAACTTCAGGCTGACAGTCCCTAGGTGCTGGCTGTCTGATTGTTAATGAAAGTGATACTCCCTATCAGCATATTAGAATTCAGGACAGTATAGATATGTTGCCAAGCTTTCTTGCACTGCATTTAGGGGACTCTTGTACAACCAAACTGAGTGTTTCATGCCAAGGAGGCATAATTCTTCCTTGTAGTAATTGCTTCAGTAAGAAAATTGGGTAAGATCCAAGTCCTCTTGGTGGATCCTCCCTGTATAGTCTTCTACCCAGACAAGGTGTCATTAAGGAGCCACCCTGCATTTTTATGCAAGGTGCTTATTGAATTTCACCTTGTGAACAAATCACCTTGCTGGTGTTCTTTCCCATGCTTCATTCTTTCTGGAATGAGACATCTCTGCAGTCACCTTTGACATAAGGTAAAGGACTGAGTCCTTTTTATGCAATACTGAGCCTTGTAGAACGTACCTTTGCTCTTTGTCTCTTTAGCTGAGAGCTAAAGGTGCCGTGATACTGGCATAGATACTGTCCAGCTGACTACTGGAATGTGTTAAGCTGTCAGGAGACTGCCCGAGTGTAGCTGTCATCTGTCTTTCTGGTCAAAATGCATTCCACCTGAGTCCTGGCAACTTCCATCGACTTCCTGCACAATCAGTCTTCCATATAATATCAGTTATGGATACATGACCACAGAGGGATAGATGATGCATACCATTTTTTAATAAGCTCTACATAACCATGGAAGCCTCGCTAGCAGATGCTGAATTGGATAAATTGGTTCTTCAGCTGCTGTTCACTTGAGGAACTCAGAGGTCCACCTCCAGGTATGTGGGCGTTGCTTTGGAGTTGCTCATGTTGAGGATGTGCTTAAGGACAATGACTGTAATGAGAGAGAAATTACTTACCAATAACTGGGATTCTTAAAGATGTCTTTCTGTATATGTGCCTGTGTCTTTCTTGTGTTCCCTCCACTCTTCCTTGGAGTTGCACATTAGATGACTGAGAGGAAACTGAAAAGCAGGAAGTGAGCCCCCTAGCCTTTTTCCCCTTGGTAAGAGACATGCGGAAGTGTGGGGCTCTGGTGTGCCCTATATATGCTGCTAAAACAAAAAATCTTCAAGTGCACATGTGTAAATATGTATACATAGTGAGTACGGACAGTACATCCTGAAGAATTGCAATTACTGATAAGTAACTTGTCTTTTTTTGCCTTATTTGGGATGAAAACAAATGTCAAAACGTCCAGACTTCCTAGAGACTGCAAATTCTACATGTTCAAATCTAATGGCTGATGAGCAGTAGAAACACTTCATCTGCTGGTTACCAATTCCAAGCCTGCAGAGTTTAAAAAAAAAAAAAAAAAAAAAAAAGTTTTCCCCAC
>NW_017729029.1:3924618-3931183 GCF_001723915.1 Gavialis gangeticus
AAAAAAAAAAAAAAAAAAAAAGTTGTTCCCACGTAAGTCATGTTTTGTGACTCCCATTTCTATTCCTATATCATAAAGGTACCACTGTGCTTTGTACTATTGTTAAGATCCCAGGGCACCTCTATATAATTTTCTGTCTTTGGAGTAAAGTTTTGTTTTTGCTGGCCACTGGAGAAGTAAGGCTTGATATCAGGTGGTGTGTTTCTGGTGACTCACTTGTATAAAATGCTGCTGAGACAGTAGAAAAGAAGTACATTTGGCACAGAGTTATGTTGTCCCTACTTTGTTTTTCTCGAAGCAAGCCACTCTTGGCATACTTGCTTATCTGGAAGTATAATGCAGACCCGGAATTAAGATGATATGAAAAAGCTTCAGGAATAAAATGAAAAGGAGGTAAAATGAGAGAGGGTTGAAGCTAAATGAATAAGATTTAAAAAGTGGGTGAAAAATGGTTTAATTAAATTGACAATAAGGTAAAAAAAGATGAGGGTTGTTTCTGTCCCATTGGCATTGTGTTGCTAGTCCTTTTCCAAGAAGTCCAGATTTGGGGAGTGTAAATATAACTCTACCAGTCACGGCAGTGACCCCTCTAGTCATGTTGCCTGACAGTCTAGTACCAGATAATCAAGAGGAAGGCATGAAGAACCTGATGTGAGGAACTATGAAATAACTTTATCCTAGGTGAAAGCTGTGCCTTTTGACCACCAGTTAGAGGTTGCCTTATGTCCTGAAGCATAAAGATTTACTGTATTTTCTGTTGTTTGGGGTATTGGGGTATAAGACTTGCCCCTTCTTCCTTCCATGAAAGGATAAAATTATGGGAAAGCCCTTTTTAAAATATACATTTGATTTGAATTTTGGTCAATTTTTATTACAATGATTTCAGTTGTTGTTCATTGGTTTTATTTTTATTTTGTTTTGCATAGCTTCCACATGTAAGACATTTCATTTCAGAACAACTTTTAGGGTAAAGTGAAGATGTTTTCCAAATGCATAAGATACATGGTATATCCCTTTCAGACTTTGTGGCATGTTTGTTTTAAATCCTTCATGTTGTAAGTACCCTTATTACCTGTATAAAAGGGTGTCCCTCTTTTTGTTCTAGATTCTTGACTTCAGTGATGGTACAGAAGTCTACAGGTGGTAGTTGTCTTTTAACTTTTTACATTTTAATGCTGCTCAGTTTCACTGAATATTGTTTTTGGTGCTAAGAGTTGATAGTTGTGCTCTGTACTATGAAGGGGAGCAAATATTTGTTAGATGGTTATTGTTGCTTTGGATACTTTTATTGAGTGTCCTCATATCTCCTCTCTAAACAATCCCAATTTTTTCCATTGTCTTATGTAAATCTGTCCATGTCTCTTTAGAGATGCATGCTTAAAATACTTAAGCCCCTTATTTTTGCTATATGCTTTTTGGGAATTATGCAACCAGAATTGAAGACACTATACTAGAACACACAGAATTCATACAGTAGAATCATATTTTCAGTATTTCCATCTTTTTCTCTATTTTAGATTGTCATTGGGCAGTAGGTTTTCATTGAACTTGCCCACAGTGAAACAGGTTTTTTTTTCTCTCTGACTTGTACAATAATGAAGCAAGTTAAAAAAAATTGTGCATTGAGTAGAGAAAACTCTGTAGGTCCAAGTGGGCTTGGTTTTTCCGAATGTGGTAAGGTGTAAACTTTACACAAATGTGTTGATTATTACTCAGAACTATTGTCTTGTCTCTGCCCACAGGAAGAATGAATCTATTGCTCTCTGTTTAGACTAGTAATAAAACTTATAGAAATCTAATTACTATTAAGAAATTCCATGTATGCTGACTTCTCATGGGCCAAGAGTATAACATGATCATACATGTGCCATCGTTGTTAGCATAACCCATGAGCTACTTAAGGAGGTGGCATTTAAAGAAAACTGCTTGTGATTATATTAATGAAATATTTTGGTAGCTAGTTTTTCCTTTCAAGTTAGAACAGGCATTTTGAGTAAAATGCATTTTATATTAAATCATCCACCACATACCAGAAAACTCATAACTATTCCATATCTAAAAGGTCAGTGTCCCACTGTGGGTCCTGCACCATTGTGTAGCAGTCATTATAAAACAGTTATGCTGAAAGTTGTGACTGTTTAGAGGTATTGCCAGGAGCCTGAGAAGGGATGACCAGGGCAGCAGCCCCAGGCACCACCTTTGTGTGTGCGGGGAGAGGGGGAATCGGGGAGGCACAAAAATAGCAACCGCAGCAACAGTTGCTGACTGCATTGCTACAGTTAGCAGCCCTGTGCATCACAGCTGCCCTTGCACAGAGCTGCCCTGCTGTGCCTCTGGTTATTACCCAGTTATCTGCTATCTGTAAACTATACTAAAATGTGTCTGAAGTAATTGGAGGAAACTACCAGCTTAGTATAATGTCCCTGTTGTGTAACGAAGAGAGATGTATCTACAGAGGAAGAAAGAATGCCCTTGTGAAGAGTGTGCTTAGTGTGCCTGTATCCACTGACCTTAATAATCTTGCTGTCTGCATCAATTTACAAATGAAAGCTTGCAGTAATTTGGAGCAGCATTTAAATCTTGAGTGGTGGTGATGATGCAGAGACTGTCTTTTCAGTGCTGAGTTTAGATACTTTGAGGTTTGAATTAAAAAACTTCAATGAAACCACAAGAAAGACATTGGGTGCATAACTGAACAGGTGGAACAAATTTGTTAAATCTGTTACTGGGAAAACAGCAACTTGCTTTTAAGTAATAAATCAATCTGCAGCTCAGTGTACCATAATGAGGAGCGGGATAGGAGAGTCTAAAAATATCTACAAATACAAGCTAAAGCTCTGAAGGAACTGATCCAAATTAGGGTATAATATTGCCTACTGTGGTGACTTTAAGTATTTTAAAGTTCATTGGGCTCTCTGCTGTGATACAGATGTGACTTTAAGAGCCAACACACTCCATTTGGGTGAGTCCAGTATTAACTGATATAGTAACTTATTTCTCAGATGCACTGCAGCAGCTCTTGAAAGCCTGTGTAAGAATATGGGCCCACTATGCAAACAGCAACGTCAAGGTAGAGTTAGGCAATACTTGCCCCCAATTCCTTACAGTCTAATTAGTCCATGTTTCATCACTAGCATATTAATACTTGCTTACACACTTTGAAAACCAGGTGAAAACTGAGCAGGTAAGAACAAGCCTTTTGTTTCCTATTCCTGAAACAGATATGCTGCCATGTCGGTAGCCTGTCCTATCTATACTTTACTGTGATTTTCTTGGTTTTCATGAAGCAGCAGCAAGGCCTTCTTTGATTGTCTGTAGAGCAGGATTCTTCAACGGTTTCATCTCCACAAAGTAAGACCGCTTATTAAGATTGTAAAGATAAAAATAAGATGTCAAAGAATCTGCCCATGGAAAAAAATATTCCATCTCCTATATGTATCTTTCTCTATCTTACATTTCCTGGTGCTCTATCTAGTTTGGCTTCCACTTTTCTTGGAGTGCTGTTCCACAGTACAACACATTTCTGTATGATTTTTGCCCAGTATTTAGCTTGGGTTTTTGTTCTTATTTACTCGAGGGGAACGCCTCCAGACCTCAGGTTGGGGAGGACTGGGTTAGAGAGCTTCTGGAGGGGCTGGACATGTTCAAATCAGCAGGTCCAGATGCTCTCCACCCCAGGGTGTTGAGGGAGCTAGCAGGGGTTATTGCAGGGCCCTTGGCATGGCTTTACGAGTGCTCGTTGTGCTCTGGCCAGTTGCCAGATGTTTGGAAGATAGCCAACGTGGTCCCCATCTTTAAAAAAGGGAGGAGGGGGGACCCGGGCAACTGTAGGCCCATCAGTCTTACCTCAATCCTAGGGAAACTCTTTGAGAAGATCATCAAGGAGCACATCTGTGATTGGCCGGCTTCAGGGATGATGCTCAAGGGCAACCAGCATGGTTTCATTAGGGGCAGGTCATGTCAGACCAACCTGATTGCCTTTTATGATCAGGTCACAAAAGCATTGGATGCACATGTTGCTGTGGATGTAGACTTTCTGGACTTCAGCAAGGCCTTTGACACCGTCTCCCACCCCATCCTCATTTAAAAAAAACTAGGCGACTGTGGCATTGATGCCTACACAGTCAGATGGATTGCAGATTGGCTGAAGGGTCGCACTCAGAGGGTGGTGGTGGATGGGTCATATTCAACCTGGGGGGAAGTGGGCAGCAGAGTCCCCCAGGGCTTGGTCCTTGGGCTGTTCCATTTATTTATCAGCAATTTGGACGACGGGTTGAAAAGCAGCCTGTTTAAATTTGCTGATGATACCAAAATTTGGGGTGAGGTGAGCACGCTAGTAGGGAGGGAAAGACTGCAACAAGACCTGGATAGGTTACAGGGGTGGGCTAACAAAAACAGGATGCGCTTCAGTACTGACAAGTGCAGGGTGCTGCACTTGGGCAGTAGTAACCAGCAGCACACTTATAAGATAGGGAAACTCCCTTCTTGAGAGCACAGAGGCAGAAAGGGATCTTGGAGTCATTATTGACTCGAAGATGAACATGGGCCGACAATGTGAGGTCACGGTTGGCAGGGCTAACCGGACCTTGTCGTGCATCCACAGGTGCATCTCGAGTAGGGCAAGGAGGTGATCCTCCCCCTCTACGTGACACTGGTCAGGCCACAGCTGGAGCAGTGTGTCCAGTTCTGTGCACCCCACTTCAGGAGGGATGTGGACAACATTGAGAGGGTCCAGAGGAGGGCCCACCTGTGTGATCCAGGGGCAACAGAGCAGACCCTACAATGAGAGACTGCGAGACCTGAACCTATCCAGTCTTCACAAGTGAAGGCTGAGGGGGGACCTAGTGACCGTCTATAAACTCACTAGGGGGGACCTGAAGGGTTTGAGAGAGACCTTGTTTTCCCTAGCACCCCCTGGCATAACAAGGAATAACGGCTACAAGTTGTTGGAGAGTATGTTTAGATTAGACATCCATAAGAACTACTTCACAGTCGGGGCAGCTAGGATCTGGAACCAACTTCCTAGGGGAGTGGTGCTGGCTCGTACCCTGGGGGTCTTTAAGAGGCGTGATGCCTACCTGGCTGGAGTCATCTGAGCACAGTTTTTCTCCTGCTCAGGCAAGGGGTCAGACTTGAAGATCTACAAGGTCCTTTCCGACCCAACTTCTATGATTCTATTTTTCCCTGGCTTTTAAAGCCCTTTAACTCACCACTTGGATATGAGAGAGGATTTGGGATTTTTTTTTTTTTTTTTCCAGGAAAAATCACTCTAGCCTTTGATTGTAAGGACAAATATTCGTAGCACTATAGTAGATTTCGTGTTTCTGTCTTTGGCTTTCTTAAGCCTCTTTGGGCTCTTTGCCTTTCTTGTGGTGTTGAACAGAGTCCTAGAATTCCCCCCACAGCCACTTGCTGAGCTGTGCAGTCGCATCTGTTGTGGCTGCTATTCAGACTAGTCTGCACCAGTCGTTTCCCAGATGTCAAGGAAATCTAGGCCCTCTGCAGAATTCCAGGCAGATTAAGGCACAACAGCTATAATGCTTCTGTAGCAGCTCTAATGCTTCTGTAAGGGTTTAGACAGATGTAACAAGTGCAAATTACAGAGAGATAAGCTGTTTTGACTCCAGGCCAACTTTGGAGCCTATGGCTGTCCCATTATACCCCCAGCCCCACACCTCCCAGCAGAAGGAACTTGGGGGAAGTGGCAGTCAGGGGACAGCCTGCAGGTCTGACGTTAATCTTTTGGTTGGGCCTCATGCCACCTGCGGGCCACAAGTAGACAGCCCTGATCTAGTTGTTGGGTGTAGGGATACCATGTCATTCAGTGTTAAAGAGACAGCAGTCTAGCTCATTTATATAGCTTTAGGATCCTAATAGTTAAACTAGGACAGAGGGTACCCACTCCTGAACAGCCTCTCTTTCCTCCTACCCTTCTAAAACAGTTAAAGGTTATATTTATCCATGCCCCAATAGTGTTAGTAATGTTAAGGTATTGACTCGGGAGCAAGGAACTGCAAATGGACTGATCCTGGCTGTGTACCAGCATCTAAGCTGGGTGATGATATATAGTCAGTTCCAAGTAATGCAGGGCCCATAGCTAAACAGACAGGTTGATCCTGTCAAGATGCAAAGGAGTGAGGAATAGAAGTTGGAGCACTGCCACGGTAATGTGAAATAGACATGCATCCACACAAAGCTCCTTTTGCACTGGCTTATTTTGAAATGACCTCAGTTCACTTTCAAAGTAGATTATAGAAGTCATGCTAACCTGCTGAGTTATTTCATCAGAGGAGTTGCATTGTATGAAAACAGCCCGAAGCTAGTGCAAGATAACCCTTATGGTAGATAAGTACTTGATCAAACTGTGTATAGTTAGCTCCCTACATCTATGATTTCTGGGGAAAATGGTTGTCTGTGAATTTGGGGTGGGGGAGGGGTGGTGTTCTGATCCCTAGTCATTCCCTTCAGGTGTTTAGTAAGATTTAGTTTCTCTTCAGAACAGCTAGAGAGATTTCAGTATCTTCTGTGTTGATGTAAATCCAGAGCACAGTGCAGGTTAGCATGA
>NW_017729029.1:3936183-3937932 GCF_001723915.1 Gavialis gangeticus
TTCTGATCCCTAGTCATTCCCTTCAGGTGTTTAGTAAGATTTAGTTTCTCTTCAGAACAGCTAGAGAGATTTCAGTATCTTCTGTGTTGATGTAAATCCAGAGCACAGTGCAGGTTAGCATGACTTCTATAACTCAGCAGGTTAGCATGACTTCTGTAATCTACTTGATTGATTGTTTGTTTGTTTGTTTGTTTAACAGTGGTGCAGAGAAGAGACTGCTACCTTTTTGATCTGTAGTGTGATTCTTTTTAACCTTTTTTCTGACATATCACCTTATAACCTCATGAACTAATTTGATGTCCCCCTGACCTGTACAGAGGAGGCTATTTTAGTAGATGCATAACAGTGAGGCAGGGCAGTGGTGACTTCTGGTTGCTGCTGCAGCCATAGCACAATAAGTGGCAGCCCTCTGTCCCCCTAAATGTCTGGGGCAGCTGCCCTGGTGGCCCTGCTGTAGTTATGCTATTGTGTCTTAGTGTTTCTGTCTTCTGTATTTCTTGCTTATTGACTATAATACTGTTCTGGATAACTTAATTCCAGATAATGCTATTTTCTGTTTTTCCAAGTTAATCTTGGAAGACATTTTGTTGTCTCCTCCAACTTGTATCTTTAACCTTTTGGTGCATCTGTCCTTCTTTTCTTGCATGTTATTCTCCATGTGAACACCTCTGCAAACTTCATTGTCAATCTGAAGGATGGAAGAGAATCTGTTAATAAAGATACTGTTATGACTATCATGTAGGTAGTCTTTCTCTCTCAAACTTACAGTCTTCCTTTATGGGAAGAGATCTGAATCTCTACTTCAGTAAAATCTCTGTTATTCAGCATAGACTAACCAGAATTTCAGCGTTGGGATGCACGCAGTGCTGTGCCATGCTGCTTTGCTGCCTGCTGCGCTGCTGTGAGGGTATCTGAGTATGCACATCACATCACACCACTTTCCTGCCTGCTGCACTGCTCTGAGGGTACCCGCATAGGGTATCTGAGTGTGCACACCCCTCCCCCCTGGTGCAGCAACCTGCAGCTGGGCTTCCCTGGCATTTGGGTTGGCTGACTATTATGGCATTTTTATCTGTATACTATTTTATTCTTTATACAGTATGTTATACTATAATGTATTGTACACTAATTCTTTGCAAATTTACACTACAAGTATAGCACTGTCTTCCTTGACTATAACTCTCAGATAACTGGTATTTTTAGATAACAGGCACCGCCCCATTTCCCACTCAGGCCAGATAACAGATTTTACTGTACTTCCTCTTTTCTACTTAAATCATGTTTTAAAAGATTACCTGATATAACTGAATGTCAGGCATATAAAATCTGATGTTCCCTGTTTTGGTGGATGTCTCCTGTAGAAATCTCAAAGATACAAACTTTTTTGTGGAGATAGGGAATGCTTTCCCAGCTCTTAACTAAAGGGTCTGGGAAGTCAAATCTCTAACGGAAGAACTTTCCTTTGAAGCGTTGCATATAAGAGTGAAATTATTAAAAATGAAGTGTGACAGAAAAATTCTGCTAGTTTTGAAACAAGTTGCATCCTCTTCATAAGGCCACTGGCAGGCATTCATGTAAAGGAGTGATGGGATCTGATCCCAACAGGAGCACTTCATGCGATGCCACACACATGCATGGCAAAACATGCGACTTTGGGATTGGGGATCAGATTACAGTTGGTCTATATCTGCCATTGTAGGGGGAGCCTGGGATCATAGAATCATAGAAGTAGGGTCAGAAGGGACCTTG
>NW_017729029.1:3937943-3940022 GCF_001723915.1 Gavialis gangeticus
TCTTGTTGCAGTCTTTCCCTCCCTACTAGCGTGCTCACCTGCAAGTTGAAAGCCAGGTGCCTGACAGTCAGCAGATTGTCAGTGAAGGTGTTTTAAGCACCCAACATCCTTGTGAGATTAGAGGGAATATTTTCCATCTTGCAGTGAAGAATCAAGGCATAGTAAATTAAAGGCATTTATACACATGCATGCTGGGCACTTTTAAAATGCATAAATGGCGAAATGTGCATCAGTGCTGAGAAAATGGTGGTAGTGTGCTTTTGAACTAAAACACATTGAAGGTGTTTTAGTTCAAAGGTTCATTTCACCATGTATACAAATGCGTGCATTTCATCATGTATACAAATACACACAACGCACTGCTGGACACGTCCGCTCACAGGCTCTGCAGACTCAATTAATCGTTGGATTTCCGGTGTGCCAGAGCAGACAAAGGTAAGTGACTAACCCAAAATCATGCAAGAGGTCTGTGGCTGAGCCAAAATTTTAACCTGGTGCTCTTTGAGGCTATTGTGTTCTTTGTTAGGCTGTTTTTGCCACCAATTCTAGGTAAGCTTGTGTGTGTCTCCTTTATGTCTCAGTTAACTGTTTTCAAATTAAAGGTGAGACAAAAAGCAGCTACAGTTATAATCAAATGAGAACACCTGAAATGTGTTTTATTTTGAAACTTGTAATAACTTGTAAGATTAATATGTTGATGTCCTTTGAGCCAGTCAGAAAGAATGAATGAAATCCAGTGATGTGCCAGATGCCAGGTTGTAAAAAAATCTGTGTTCTTCATAACTGAGTGAATGCTTGCTGTTCAGACTTTCTTTTGATATGCAAGAAAAAAGCCAAGAGAGAGCTGCTTATTAGCTGAGAACATCCTGATTGTCTGTTCTTTGCAAAATTTCTCCTTTTTTTCAGAAAGCACTTGAGCCAAAATGGATAGGACATTGAATTGTTTCATCAGTAAAGATCTGCTTTTTACTATTTAGTCAAAGGAGATGTTTTTTCTTAGACAGGACCTATCAGTCTAGTGGAGATTTGAAAGTGATGAGTTGACCATACCTGCTGAGGCCTAGGAAGTGTCTCAGGACCCAAAGTTTTCCTGCTGAAGAAAGCAACATTTCCCTAATATTCAGCCTCTGTTCTAGGGGAGGCAGTATGCCAGCATTAGTCATCCCATTTAATATAGGTTCAGTTATATGGAAACATGGCTTTCTTCAGTCATTTGCTAACCCCTCTTCTTCTCTCTTCGCTTTTGTTGAATTTTTGACCTTTTTCCCATAGAGACTTCACTGCTGGCTCTTCATTTGATCCTGATAGGAATTAGGGAGAAGTGATATGAATGATCTTGTTTGCCAATGTCTTTTACCAGCTGCTGGGAAAGGGCTTTAGACTGATGTGATAACTTGCTGCCTTCAGAAGCAGCACTTCCAGTCTAAATCAAGGTTCAAGATAAGGAGATTATTACTTTTTCCTTTTGGTGCCCTGTAGCAAAAAGGCTGTAACACAAGGATGGGCAGCATTTTTGGCTGGAGTGGCAAAAAACCTGCAGTGTCTACCTTATAAGGTGCTGGAGAGCCGGCATGCCAGAAAAACAAAACAGGCAGGAAGTACGTGGCAGGATGCACTGCATATTGAGATAGGTAATAATCATAAATGTTGCTTTTTTGTGGTAAATATCAGATTTTCTAAAAATCCTAAACCTGATGACAATAGGTAAAACTTCCTTTACAGGTTTCCCTCAATTTTATGTAGGTTATGTGAATTTGATCTTATATTTATACCCCAAATTTGTTACATGTGAGGTAAGTTCATTCTTATGCAATAGGCTCCGGGGCTCTGCTTGTCCCCACTCACCCCAGCCCCTGGGCTGTACCATGCTGTGCTGCAAGCAGGTGGTATCAGCTGCTCCTGGGCCAATACATTAGGGGCTGGGGTGAGAGGGGAGAAGCAGAGGCCTGGGGTGCAGCAAGTAAGTCTGTAGGGGGAGGAGTGTGGCTCAGCCCATCGGCCGCTCCTGGGGCTGCAGCAGGGAGCAAAGCACAGGAAACTGAGTGAATGCAGGGTGCAAGTTGGGGGGGGGGGGGGGGG
>NW_017729029.1:3940063-3944662 GCF_001723915.1 Gavialis gangeticus
GGGGCACAGCTCTTGCTGCTACACGCATCCCAGGAGGGCTAGGGGGCTGTGCCAGGCTCTGCACGCAGGATGGGAGCAGGCTGTCACTACAGGCTGGGGCCAGCAGCAGCACTGGGCTCTTCCTGGCACTCGGGGCGGGTGGCAGCCTGCTCTTGTCCTGCTGCAGGCTGGATCCAGTGGCCACTGGAGGCTGGGGCTGGCTGTGGCACCGGGCTTTTCTCGGCGCTCGGCGGCAGTGCTTGGAGGGCAGGTTGGGGGGGGGTTATGGCAGATTTTGGGGGGGGCAACAGCCCCCCTCCTATCGCTGCAGTCTGCCCTGAGTGCTGGGAAGAGCCCTGTGCTGCCATTGACCCCCAGCCTGCAGCAGGATGAGAACAGGCTGCCACCCACCCTGAGGACTGGGAAGAGCCCGGTGCTACCCCTGCTGCTGCCCTTGGAGCAGCATATGCTGCCTGCTTGCAGCTGCTGAGCTGCACCACGCCCCTCTCCCCACCCCTTCCCTAGCCCCAGCCTCACTCACTCCCTACCTTCCTCCCCACTGTGGGAATGTATCCCTATTTGTTACGTTATAACCTGGGTTCCCTTTAGGCAAATTCGATTTATACACAGATTTCCAGGAATGCATCTACAGCATAAATAGAGGGAAACCTGTACTACCTTTGTTCTTGTGTATTCTTTTTTGTTAAGCATGTTGTGATGAGGGAGAGAAAAAAGAGAGGGAAAGTCAAGAAAGAAAAAGATAAGGAGAGAGAAAAGAGAGAGAGAAAAAGGGGAGAAAAGAAAGTGAGAGAGAGGGGGAGAAAAAAGAGAGAGAGGGTGTGTAACAATGTCTCCCACTGCTGCTGGCTGTGGCTTGGACCCTTTGGTCCAGGGCAATGTCCAGTGGATGGAGTCAGCGACACCCCAGCAGAATCTACAAGGGCTGGGATGCTCAGGCCTCCCTGATGGTCCTGGAGCAGGGGAAGCCCAGGCTCAGGGCTGGGAGGGAGGGCCTGGCCAGGGCTTGGGCAGACAGAAGCCCTGTCCCAACTGGGGCAGGGGCAGCACTGGGGCACCAGGCACAGGGTCCAGGCAGCACAGAGAGAAGCAAGCATGGGGGGCAGGCTGGCCTGTCCAGCCCTTTGGGAAGGTGGCAGTTGGAGGAGAGTGGGGGCTGGACAAGAAGCAGTGCTGCCCCCCCTGGGGCTCCACAGACTTGCACTGTGGCAGGTGGTTGGGGGCAAGGTGGGGCCTGGCTTGGCCCAACTCCTGCAGCTCTGCAGGGATGGGCTGCAGCCTCCTTGCCCACACAGGGATGCACGCTGAGCTTCTGGCTCTGGACTTGGCCTCCCTGCACACTGGGTACAGCGCAAGCAGGGTGGAGCCGCCCTCTGTGGGGGCCTAGCTGCTAGAGCCCCTTGGGAACAACCTTGGGTGGTGCTTGAGGCGGAGCCAGCTGGTAGCCTGCAGTACATCTGCCCTGTGCAGTGCCTGCCCCGGCCCCTGGAGGGAAGCTGTGGGTGAGCGCAGCTGGGGCAGCCGGAGTGGCTGTTTCTGGAGTTCAGGGGGCTCCCACAGCCAGGCCTCTACACCAGGGGCAGTTCCGCCCCACTTGCACTGTGCCCCGCATGCAGAGAGGCCAAGTTCGGAGCTGGGAGCCCCTGAGCCCAGCATCCTGCCCCAGCCAGGTAGAGTCCCTGCATGGGCAGACTAGCTGCCATCCCTGTAGAGCTGCACAGGCCAGGCCAGACCCTGCCTCAGATGCTACTGGGTGCCCCTGCCAGCTGTGGCCTAAGCCCATGGAGCCCCAGGGCAGCCCTGCTTCCTTCCTGGCCTCCACCTTCCCAAGGGGTTGGCCGGGCCAGTCTGCCCACAGCACCTCCCCTGACACCTGCTTTTCCCTGCACCATCCAAACCCCGCCCTGAGCTCCTGGCCCCAGCGCTTTGTGCCCCAGGGCTTGCCCACCTGCTGGGAGCCTTCAGTGCTGCAGCCCTGCTCAGGACCTGCCCAGGGCTCAGCCCCACCCACCCACAGCTCCCTCCAGGGACCAGGCTGGGCTGGGGGGGCACAGCCTAGGGACAGGGGGTGGGGTCAGCTGAATGCAGTCTGTGACCCTACCTGTGTTTGTCTGACTCTGCCTCCAGTGCTCCAGACAGCCCGGCACAGCAACTTAAAAAAAAAAAAATTTGTTTTTAAACATTTCATCGCATGCCTCCTGTTATGCCAGGGAAAATGTTTCCATGTGCCACTTACTGGCACGCATGCTGGGGGTCGCCTATCCCTGCTATAGCAGAAAGGGGCAGATTTCAGCATAGCTGCTCTAGGTTCTCAGGAAGGCTCAGTGGAAGACTGCTACATCAGACCAATTCCATAACCACTAGGGCTGTGCGAAACACTGTTGTTCCATTTCAACATGTGTTTTGCCGTTTCGAAGGGACAATGTTTCATTTTGATTCATTTCGTCAAAACTGTTTCACTGTTTCGATGCGTTTCGACTTTTCACTTATAGGCTATAATGGGGAATCATGAAAATGCCTGAAACTTTGTCACTTCTTGCCTGACTTGGATCAAAACTGCAGGTATGGTAGCCTCTTCTGAGGGCATGAAGCCTGCCAAATTTCAGGGAGATAGGTTTAGAAGTTTCTGGGAAACTGCACCTCAAACTCTTCAAAGCACAGCTCCTGCCACTTGCTGGCAACAGCAACCTCACGTCATCCGGCATGCAGATCTGGAGGCTTGCACCCCCCCCCGGGAGGAGTCCGGCACAGCTCAGCAACCCTCCTGGGGATGTGAGCCCCTGGATCTGTACCTCGGATGAGGTGAGGCTGCCCTGTCACCTGGGACCAGGGTGCGCCGGGCATGGGGTGCGCCCAGCACCGAAGATAATTGCTGCTACTGCCTGTCCTAGGCAGCAGCGGCAGCCTCCCCTCATCTGGTGCAGATCCAGGGGCTCGCATCCCTGGGAGGGCTACCAGGCTGTGCTAAACTTCTCCCGGGGGTGTGAGCCCCTGGATCTGTGTGCTGGATGAGAAAAGGCTGCTGCTGCCACCTGGGACCGGTACTGAAGCCAAGTATGCCCGGCTTCAAAACTCAAAACGTTTTGAAACTTTCGAAACGTTTCAAGTGCTCTCGTTTCATTTCGAAGCCGTTTCAAATCCTTTTGTTTTGTTTCGATTTCACTGTTTTGAGCTTGAAACAGCTTTGAAACAAAACACCTGGCGAAATTTCACACAGCCCTATTAACCACCTATAATGACAATGTGGAAAAAGAAATACATACATAAATAAATAAAAATAAGATTCAACTCTACCCTGCCAATATGAGAAAAGTTATACTGTAAGGCATTTAGGTTTCTGGACTTGGCCTTCCCCTAACAAACACCTTGTGCCTGTGAAGTTGACTGATCCAAGCTTGCTAGTCTGCCCAGCCTTCTAAAAGCTCTTTGTCCTAATGAACTGATGACACTTGAATAATCATAGGATTAGGTTGTTACCCTGGTGACTTTACCATGCAGTTCTTATTTGCTCCAAGACCTTGTTTATTCTTGCTTTATCACTGCTTCCCTTCTTTACAAAGACTTCGATTACTCCAGCTGAAGGAGTTAGTTGTACAAGCTTCCTCTGCTCCTTGGGCAGTGTCTATTTAAAAATACCCTTGTACACCACTGAATTGAAAATAATGCATTTCTGTTTGGACTGCTGCATGTAAATTAAGCTTATTTTCCTCCCAAGTTGACAGTTATCTTGCTTGGTGCAAAAATATTAATGGAGTTAAACAGTAATATTATATTTTATGTAAAATGTGTTATTAAAGCAGTACCGACATGATAGGGTTTTTTAAGACAAGCTTTCATCTTAATACTGTTAAATCCTGAATGTGCCAAATCATTCTTACTCTTCTGTTTAATCTATTTATGTACCTTTTTTTTTTTTTTTAAATGGAGGGTAATGTCAAGATAAAGCACCTAACGCTGAGGGATTGAGGTTTGGGTGACCTACTGAAATTTAATAAATCTCATGTTAATTACACATTGTCATGTGTACCACAAAAAAATCTTGCAACTCTTTGCAGCCTTAACTTCAGCAGTACCTAGCTTTTCATTGTATAAGTGTCTCCCCTAATCTATATGATCAGAAAGCCTTGAAAAACTAAAGGATAAAAAAGAAGGGATGCACTGATGAGAGATTTTCTTGGGTTGATACCGATGGCCAGTTTTTAAGGAGCCGTATCAGTTGATATCGAGTCTATTCTGATATGCAGCTGGGCAGCTTGGAGACCAGCGTTGGGCTGGTAAGTCTGGTGTGGGGGAAGGGGTGTGGGGATGGAAGGGGTGTGGTGAGGACACAGATGGAGGCCCCCATGGTGAGAAAAGGAGTGGGGCTGGGGCAGGGGGCAGGCACTGTCCAGCCAAGGCAGGGTCATCTGGGAGGTGCGGAGGCAGAGGACTGGCTCCTGCTGCTGCATGCACCCTGGGAGGGCAGGAAGGAATGTGCCCCTGGATCTGTATGCAGGGCAAGGGTGGGCTGCCACTACGGGCTGAAGTTGGGCTGAGCTTGAGGCAGATCGTGGCAGCGCGGGGAAGAGGGCTATTGGGGGCTGCAGCCCCCCCCCCCCCCCC
>NW_017729029.1:3944682-3951867 GCF_001723915.1 Gavialis gangeticus
CAGCACCACCACCACCTGCCCTGAGCACAACCTCGGCCCAGCCCCCCACCAGGAAGAGCCCAGTGTGGCCTCCAGCCCACAGAAGCAGACCACACTCGCCCCATGCGCAGATCTGGGGCCACATGCCCCCCATGCCCTCCCAGGGTGCACACAGCAGCGGGAGCTGCCACCCCTCCCCGCACCCCTGACAAGCTACTTTCAGCTCTATCCCGCTCCCTGCCCTGCCCTAGCTGAGCAACGCCTGCCCAAGTCCCACTCCCTCCCTGACTGGGGGGGCTTTGATCTGCCCCCCACCATATCCTCTCCCTCCCCCCCACTCTTTCCCCACAACTGACATACCAGCCAGATGCTGCTCTCCATGCCACTGGGCTGCGCTCCTGGATACGTGCATGCTGCAGCTGTTCACATGCACAGGGCATTTATCGGCTGCATTGGGCAAAAAAAAGACAATTTCCGATGTTGTCAATTTTTCCTATATCAGTGCTGATCTGATATGGGACTGATGCACCTCTATAAAAAAGCTCTTATCTGTTTTGCAGGCCTGTGAGACATATTGTAACTGAGCAGATT
Source organism: Gavialis gangeticus (assembly GCF_001723915.1). NCBI lineage: Eukaryota > Metazoa > Chordata > Crocodylia > Gavialidae > Gavialis > Gavialis gangeticus. Next base: position 3,945,253 of record NW_017729029.1, read on the forward strand.
TTAAATTTTCCATTTCACATGTATCCAGTTTATGAAATACTTTAAAAATTAAGAAAAATGGTTACTGTACAGATTGGGAGTTATGACTGCAGCTGATTCCATATGTAGCTTTAGCTTTGCAATAGGTAGTACAGTATATATGAAATATTAAGAAACTTTGCACTACTACTCCCCCTCCAGGGTTTCTCTGGACTTTTTGAAAGGGTCTTGGCTGGAGTCTTGTCAGGAGTCTTGGCTGTAGGTTTTTCTGGAGTCTTGTGTGCTTTCTATATAGGATACTAACCAATTATCCAACAGGAATGATGGGTGGGGGGAGAGCATGCAGGGACAGAGCCCCTGCCCCCGCCCCCAGGGGCTGGGCCCACTCACCCTTTACCATGTCCAGGCTGCTTGGGGTCTGAACCCTCTTCCCCCCCCCTCCCCGCCGCAGCAGTGGGGAGGGGAGGAGTGGGCTCGGACCCAGCGTGGGGGAGAACTGGGCCCGAGGGTGAGGAGAAGCTGGGCTGCCATGGCAGGGGGAGCAGCAGGTCCAGGCTAACCCGGTGGTGGCTGGGGAACAGGAGGGGCAGGCTCAGAGCTGTTGCAGAGGGGAGGGGGAAGAATGGGCCCAGGCCCCAAGCAGCCTGCAGGTAAAGGGTGAGTGGGCCCGGACCAAAGCTGGCCTTGCTCCCCACCCCGCTCCATCATTGCTACCTGCAGGGAGCAGTGCAGGGGGCTAGGCCTGGCCCCCCAGCTCCATCCATTCCATTGCCCCTGCTTCCAGGGAGTGGGGTGCAGGGTTGAGGCCTGCTGCGCTGGCCTTGCCCTCCCCCTGTCCCCTGTGTCCCTGTCATCAAGGCGGTGCTCCACTGCCACCAGCTCGTGTTCGAACGCTTGTTCCCACTCTGATTGGCTGTTTATCAGCTAGTCAGAGCCCAAATAAAGTGTTGCAAGCAGATTCAGGCTTTTATAATAGAATGTAGAGAACCTAAGGTTTTGTAAATTCAAGCTTATTTCATCATGCTGTGAAAGGGCAGCACAAAGCAGTGTATGCAGTGGAGTGAGTGTAAGAGACCCTGACTGAAAATGCAGTCACTGTCAAGTCTTGAACCTTTCCCTAGATATTTTTTTTTTTAGTGCAACAGTTTAATTTTCAAATTAAAGAAGAGTTTTCCATGTATACAGAGGTAAATTAATACAATCCAGGGAAGACAACTGTATAGAAGAAACTTGAGACCCTTGCTCTACACAAGTTACTTTTGAACACACAAAGTAACCAAATTGAAATAAAGAAGTAGTTCACCAATCTGTTACCTGTACCCATTGTTTGTGGTATTCCAGCAGAAATGCATTTGTATAACAAATTATGTCTCTCTGAAGCCTAATAATGATAACTGAGCGAGTCTGGGGACTCTAAACTTTGCCATTGAAGGGAAAGCTGTTTAGCTTCTTTCATCAATGACTTGGGTAGTTCATTTCTGTTTTTAATGGTAGTTGATTTTCTTTGAAATACTTCACTGAACCTTTTCCAAAACTTTCTGGTAAACCATGATTATATGAAATAGTTTAAAAAACTTACGATTTTCATACATTTTTGCTGGCTGCTGTGTCCAGAGGTCATCAATGCACATGAAATCAAGCCTGAAAAATGAACAATGCTTTTTTTCCCCAAGCACTCCCTAGGTTTAGAGAGAGAAACCTGCACTGCAGCTGGAAACTGAAAGCTTTTCTTGTCTCACTCAAAATTTGACATTTTATTCGTGTATATTCTCAGTGTCTTCACTGTACTGTAATTCTAAGAAACTTTCATATCGTGACAATTGAACCAATAACTTTCTCTGAGCCTCTGGTCCTGCACACTCCCAGGCAGCTAACAAACGTCACTGTTTTGCCAGCCCTAAACATCTGGATGTCTTAGGGAATTCTGTAGCATCTGCCAACACGTGTGGGCTCGTTTGTAAATCAGCATCTAAAACTTCAGTAACTTTTCAACTGAGATCATGGCGTTAGTGCCTGCGTTCCTACATATGAATAAAGTGAAATAATTTATAGCATCTTTTTCTGGCCCCCTTTCCATAGCAATTATACCTTCTTTTTTTTTAGCTTTGGTTGCCCTCTAGTTTGAATATTTTCATTGTATTTTTTGTGTCCCTGTGGCTTCTCAGCCCAACAACTTCTCTTTTTCAGAAATGATAGCATCCTGAAACTATTGACATCTGTAATTTATCTGAGTTAATGTGGAGAGGTTTTCAGTTGATACAAGAAGCTTTTCCTTCAAAGCTTTCAGAAGGATGTTGCCATTATAGTTCTTTTCTTCAAGCCACTATCGTTACGTAGTGTTTTTTGTCCCTAGACTACACTATAAGAGCTAAAGAAACAATCTCCAGCTGGCTAATTCTATTTCTCTCTCAGAATGTGTGCACCTTAGTTAAAACTATAATTTAAAAAACTTCTTGAAATTGCATTACTCCATAGTCTCAGTTTGAAAAAGTGTAAAGGTTAGAATTTTCTGCCATTCCTCTGCATATCACTGTAGACCTACTGCTACAAAGGTGAAGTCTGTGATTCTGTAGGCTTCATTCCTTATCCCAACACTAATTACAGGACATCAACAAAATGAAAATTACCTACAACATGACATGGTGTATGAAGATGGGCTTCTTTGACCTCTTATGGAGGCTTTACACTACAGGGAAAGCTGTCCCTACTTTTGTATGTGCATAATTAGAGTGCATAAGTGTAGTAATACGTAAGAGGACTGGGTTTATTATTCCCCTTGGATAATGTTTGAAATCATTTACCTGTTTTATTTTATATGTAGATAAAATGTTTCCCCAGATTTGCTCTTTATTACTCCCTACGCGGCTGTACTACATATTGACAGCACTTTTTTTCCTAATCTCGTTTTCTTTTCTTTTTTCTTTGTGGTTCCCCATTTCTATAGCTCTTCTTACTCGTAGGGTAGGCACAGACATTACACACAAATGGGTTTAAGTTATCAGAAACTGGTTTAAACATGTAACAACAGATGCTCAGTGCACATAAACTAGTTTGAAAATGGCTGAAACCAGTTTGAGATAAACCTGGTTGAATGTAGTATCAGACTTAACTGATTTGGGTCTAACTGGTTTACGCGACGTCTGTCCCACACCCCTTCCTGGTTTAACTTAAACCACAGTCCCCCAGCATCCCAGATGCTTTGCAGCCTTGGACTGTACTGTCTGCTTCAGAGCAGGGCTGGCCTTGCCCCTCTGCTCCCTAGTTGGAGCTCTGGCAGAGACTGCAGGTACAGCATTGTCTGCCTGGCTTTCCCTTGCCCCACCCTCGCCCCCCACCACTCCCTGCTCAAGCAGACGTACCGCCGTCCCCTCTCCCATGGACCGTAGCCAATGTGGTATGCTGGCTAATGCGGAGAGGTGTTTGTGTAAGACAGACAGGACATTTTCCACTTAGGGTTTTTTGGAGCTAATCAACAGGTCACCTGGCAATGTCCCTCCATTCCTTCTTTGGAAAAAGTTGTTTAAGAGAGCTTGAACTAATGAGAGAGGTTTTTGTTTTCTTAACGGGGTGCTAAACACTATGTTATCAACTCCCTGCTGGCTCCCTCTCTGTGATCAGGAGCAGTGAGGGGAAGGGGAACCTCTCCCTAATCAGAGCCTCCTACTGGGGCCTGACCACGCCCCCCCCTCAGCTCAGTACTGTGGAAGGGAAGGGAGGGCTGCTTTAGTACCCCCCCAGCTTCTAGCCTGAGCCACTGTAGGCATATGCCTGCATTTTCTCTGTCCAGAGGGAATATCTGTACACTTGCAAACTGGTTCAGCCTAGGCAGGTTAGACTAACCTGCAAATATTGAATCCATTCAGGCTCATGTTTTTTGAATGTCTGTCCCTAGCCATAGTGCCTTGAACATCAATGCATTTAAACAAGAACTATGCTTTTATCAAAATAATACAGCTGCAGGTGGTCTCAGCCTGCACAGTAGGGCACATACATGAGGAATGTGAGTGCTTCCTGTATCTTCTGCTTTTCATTTTAAACTATACTAGAAGAAGGCTTTGTGTTCCAGTCCTAATAAGCTGTCCTGAACAGCTACTTTACCAGTTGGATTGCTTAATTATGATACAATGGGTTCACTAGATGGTTAAGCAATGCAATTTTGAGGGTGTAAACAAAGCAAAAAGGAATTGGTTTTGAACTGTGAATAAGCAAGCTTTTTAAACAAAGACAAAATGAAAACAACAGCACTATAGTAGCCTAAGGCTTTAAAGATCTTATTACACTGGCATGTTTTCTCAGTATTAAGAATGATTTCCTAAATCAAAAATACTGATTGTGAATTATAGATAGTGAGTGTAAAATAAATAAACATTTGGAGAGATTTCTTTATTTTACTTAGCACTAAGTTCTTAAAGGAGTGGAGGGCCTTATTTCTTGTCAAGTAGTGTGACATTTGGGAATTTAAAATGGGTAAACCTTGATATCTCTGCAACTTTTTTTTTTTTTTTTGGTGTCAAACTGTAGATCAAAATTAGTACTGTTCAGTAGACATAGTAATTGTTATTTTGTGTCAAGAAGAGCGCATGAATATACCTCAGTAGGGTGGGACTTCATTTGACTCTCTCTCCCTTCTGCCTTTGCACCTACTACGATTTGCATTGGAACATCAATAGTAACCCACTTATCGTGGGTTACTGTGACTTTCAGGTTTGGGTGGATACATGGATTAGATGAGTCTGCTACAGTTTTAGCTCAGCCAGAGAGAGACTCTTAGTTTCAGAATCGGAAGTTGTCTTTTCAGTCTTCACAGTCAGACACACACTGGGTGCCACATCTTGTATAAGGTGACTTGCAGTGTCACGTGAAGCATAAGCATAACCCTTTGGTTTTTAACATGTTGGAGCATACAGGGGCAGTTGGTGAAAATGAAATTCTGGGAGCAAGTAGCTACTGAAAGGATATCATCTAGTCCCCCAAATCTTTCTTTTCCTAGCCTATCATATTTTTTGATGAATACTTTGCCTCAGCCTTCAGTAAGGGCAAGGATATAGATGAGGATAAGTGACAGGGCACCTGTTTGGGAATGAGGATGTGGCAGAAGTGAGGTAGAAATAAAACTTTTAAATGTTATGAAATTGGAGTAGGGGCAGAACTGTTATTCCAGCATACTGAAAGAACTAGTGCATGAAATAGCTACTTCATGGGGGAAAAAAAGACCCAGGAGGCTACCAGCCATATAATTTCGCCTTAGTAGTCTGCAGTATCCTAGAAAAGATATTGAAGGGCAGAATAATCAAGGCTGTAGAGGTCTGCAGAATAGGGAGGAATACAATATAAAGTGATTTTATCCAAAGATGACCATGGCAGATCAAACTTGTATGCTCCTGGGCAGAATAACTGACCACTTAGATAACAGGTAGTACAGTGGACCTAATTTATCTGGACTTAAGCAAAGTGTTTTATACTGTGCCTCAAAGAAAATGATTAGCTAAGCTAATTCTGTAATTATAAATAGTATAAGGAGAAGGCTGAAAGAGAGATTACGCTGGGTTCAAGAATTGTTTCCTGATTGGAGAAAGGTTACTAGTGGTGTCTTGTAAGTCATGATGTTTCATAGTGAGGAGTGGGGAGCAGCTTGGGTACTCTAGTGCTGCCAGAGGTACAAAGAAACATCTCAGGTGCTTGGAGAAAGTGGGGACAGGGCAGTATCTTGTTCACATGCTCTGGATACAAACAATTACCAGATGTGGAGTCCACCAGAATTTTTCTCTGGTTAAGACTGTCAAGTATTGTTGGGGTGGTTTCCTGCCTGTGTGATGTGGAATACAGTCCAGTTCCTAGAATTGTGTGAATAGATTTTATTTAATAAATCTCCTGCCACTATCGTAACCAAGCTATTGGTTATCCCACCTCTAGCCATGGCCAGTGTTCAGTGCCTCAGAAGGTGTAAAAACAAAGAAACACAAAAAAAAAACCCTCCAGAAACCACAAATCCACATCTAGGGAGAGATTCATTCTAGGCCCCTACAAGCAACCAGCAGGAGGTCTGAAGCAGGGGAATGCTAGATACCTTCGTCAGCTATAAACAACTCACATGGTGATCAAATTTTGCTTTAGTTCCATAGGAATACCAAACACTTCAAGCTTCATAACAAATCCCTTGATTTTATTTATGTATTTATTTATTAACCACTCAAAGAACATCTCTGTCCTATCTTGGTTGCTCTTCTGTAAACTTACCAAGTTCCATCTTGAACCAGCTCAGGTTAGTTTGTTCAGAAAATCATTCCAGAGCATCCAGGCCTTTGCCTTCATGACAAGAAGCAGAGAAACTAATCCACGAGGCAGTTTGCAGAGAACCTTCTTGTTGCCAGAAGAAATAACAGGTGCTACAGTGTAAAATTTACTGTAAGTGAAATTTGTTTTACTTTTTTTTAAAACTAACTCAGCTAAAATAATTGAAAGCAATGGGGACCAACCATTTTGGCACTCCAGTTCAATTCCCCTGCTCAATGTACTCTGCTTTCTGGTGTCTGCGATGCGATGCTACACATTTTTCATTTTGTCCTCATCCTTCCCTCCCCCCCCCCCCCCCCCCCCCCCTCTTCTAACCCTTTTCTTACATTTTTTTTATATGCA
>NW_017729029.1:3952183-3953301 GCF_001723915.1 Gavialis gangeticus
TCCCCCCCCCCCACTCCCCACCTTAGTTCTAAGCTTTAATGCAGATTTTTCTGAAAGGTGAAAAATGATATTTTTCGTATCTTCCTTACTGTGCTTACTTACAAGGATGTCTGCGATTTACTGGCTTTGTTATGCCTAGTGTAGCATAGTCGAGCATTTGTAAATAGGAAACATAACATTAGATGGTCCATCTTTCCGTAACTAAGACCAGGTCTATACTTAGTGCTTTCTGTGTCCTACTATGAATGTAGATGTAATGGCAAAGCTTCACTTTGTGCCAGCATTTAAAACCGTCTCCTGTAGGTAAAAAAGTATAAATTTTGTCAGTCAGAGATCACACTTCTTTGTTAACAAAGGTCTGGCCTTAACCTGCTTCCAAACAAACAGTAGTAGCAAAAACTTAATAGTCTGCGTTCCCTTCGTAATTGAGTACATCTAACACAGCTGGAACTGAAGTGCTCTCATACACACATGCTTTAGTTTTCTTTTAATACATTCATGAATTAGAACTGTTAATTTGTTAAGCGTTGTTTTGAAATGATTCAAGGATCCTTTCCAACATAGTTCAGTGCAAGTCTACAAATTGTCGTTAATTATCTTCATTACTGCATACACTCCTGTTAGTCTAAGCCTGTTTTTGTGTGTTAATACATCTATCCCTACTCTTACTTCAGGTCTTGTCTTAGGTCCTGTGCTAGGATACTGCTTACTTTTTGCATCATTTTTTCTTGGGCTGTTGTATATCCAGTTTACATTTTAAGTGAACAAGCTCTTTATAAACATTGCAAGTTAGGTTGAGATTTGAGCATCATTAAGGTTCACTGAAATTTAGAACATGAACAGTTGCAAAGGAAATGGTCATTACTTGACTTCACTGGACACAGGTAGAAAATCCATATGGCAAAAGGTGGAGCGTATGCACCTGCCCAAAGTCAGGTCGATAGACTCCCCCCTTAGAAAATGTTTTTTGGAGGGAGGAATAAAGAGCATTTGTAAAGATTAGCATTGACTAGTGAGTTTAGAGCAGGGCTTCCCAAACGTTTCTTCAGCATGACCCCTCATTCCCGCCTTGCATCCCTTCCCCCCCCCCCCCCCGGGGCCCCCCCCCCCCACCCACA
>NW_017729029.1:3953378-3966874 GCF_001723915.1 Gavialis gangeticus
CCCCCCCCCCCGGGTGTCCCTCACTCCCAACTCATAGTCCTCCACCCCTCCAGGTGCCCCAGGACCAGGGCCCACAGCACCCTGCCTCCCTCCCAGCAGTGCCCGAGCACTGGCTGCCACCCATGGGAGGCAGTGACTGTTGCAGCCTGAGTGAAGCATGGAACCTGGCTCCCCCACCCTCCCCAAGCCTCTTCCTCACAGGCGGCATGGCCAGAGTTGAGCCTGTGGAGTAGGAAGGAGGAGAGGAGGATGTAAGCTGCCCACTGCAAGCTTGGGGCTCCCCACCCTGCTGCCTTCCCCCTGGGGGCTCCACAGCCCAGCAAGAGAGCCAACTGGTATGGGAGGGAGCACCATGCCACCAAACTAAGGCACCCCCTAACTTCCAGGCCCTGACAGCAGCAGGGGCACAACTCCACACTGCTGCTGCCATGCCTTACCTTGGCAGCTATGGCAGCATGGAGCTCACTCTTGTGCTGGGTCCCACCCAGTGGGCTGCAGAGGCAGCTCCTGCCTGGAGCTGGTCTAGTCTGGGTGCAGCCTCACGCCCCGCTGTGCCCCCAGATCCCTGTTTATCGCAACCCCATCTGCTGATCTTGTGACCCACAGTTTGGGAACCACTGGCTTAGAGACTGCAATTCAGTCACAGTGGAGATTATCCAGTGGACAACTTGGACATTAGAGATGTACAAACTTTTATAATAATTTTGTATTTTGCCTGGAAATTCATCACTTTTTTGATTTGACGCATTTTCATGATACAAGTGTTTGCCCTCTACTTCACTCTTTCCTAGATTTTCAAATATTCCCTTCATCATCTTGAATTAACACTATACCCTTAATTCAGGATAGTAATGCATATAGATTGATATCATTAATGGCTTTGCATTGTTTTTCGAAATGGTTTGGATGCAAAATAACAACAAGCAAGAGCATCAGTTTTCAAAAAGGTTGAAAATGCCTGCCCCAAGATAACCAGAATTTTTAGATACCTGGCACCCCCTTTATTCCACTCATGCTGGTTAACACAAGTTTTACTGTACCTAGAAGAAAAAATGTATTAAAATGTGACAGAGCCCAAGACTAATATGAAAAACAGCTTAACTGGTTATCACACTTTACTGAGCACCTTTTTCTATCTTAAGCACTGTACAAACATATTTGAAGGATAAACTAATAAAGATATGTAGATCATGATTAAAAAACAAAATGAAATATTACCACAAAAATGTTGTTCAAATATGTCAGTGAAATTCTATTTTAATCTACTTGTTAATGAGGTTAGCTCTTAATTCAAATGGAATCCTACATTTATTTTTCTTATTGTGATGCATTCATATTAATGTTGACCAAGACATAATCAATAAATGAAGTGTGCTACATGCTGTCTCATTTGTAGGATTAGCTGACATTTGTAGCATTTAATAGTGTGTTCTTCTCTAAAAAGCATCAGTTTTTCAATTTAGCAACAATTTTACTGGAGGTTTCCTTTTAATTTTTCTATAGTTTTCTAATTTAATCTTGCAGCATTGTCAATTTTTGCCTATTTTAGTAGGGTTATTAAAATATAAATTTATGCTGTCTAAAACTTTAGAAGTAGCAGAAATTTCTTATGCATGCTTTCAAAGGTCTCAGTCTTTCATTAGCTGAATTGTAATTCATGGTCTTTCTGTGTTCCTGTTCATATACTGCATAGTTTTAATAGGGATGGGCCTGATCTATGAAGAAGAGATCCAAATCTAAATTTCCCCAAAACATAAGCAAATTTGGACCTACTTTCCAGTTCAAGCTCATGTAATGGCAAATCCAAAAAGAGGAACCCAAGTACCATGTTCACTATGGGCATTTTATAGACTTGCTCCTTGAATGAGCTTTAATTTAAAGCACCCCGCCACCATTTTGCAGTGTAAGGACACCGATAGACATGACACTAGTGTCTGCTGGAGTGCTCCAGCAGACTCGATTAATCAAGACTGCTCAGACGTACTGTAATTACAGCATGTTGAAGCAGCCTCTCTGCACGTGTATAGGAGCCCTATGAGGCTTTTAACTTTTATCCAGGTTCTGTTTGTAGTGCATTCAGTTGCTCTCACTCCCCATTTCAGTGAGGGAGCTAATTAAAACCTCTTGCAAGCAATAGATGTTACTTATCAAATACTTACATATTCATAAAAGTTGTTATGACTGGTAAAGAACCTTCAGGACTTTTTTTCAGAAGGTGACCCTACACTTGGAATAATATGAAGGAAACAGGAGAAAAAACTTGCATACCAAAATCATCTTTTGAACATAATCCAGGCTTTGATTCTTTCCATTTCTGTAACCTTTTTCTGTCAGATATGAGAGAAACTCCTGTATTAGTGCTATTTTTTCCATACTTGTGGTTGAGTCGTCCAGACTTACCAAACCAGTTAATGAAGAACATGCTACTGTTTGTATAAATTCTTTGTCTGAATGTATTTTTCATTCTTTTTCTTTCTTTCTTGTAATACTATTTGTGTGAGTTATCCTGAATGTTAGTTATGGTCTTTTGCAAGGTTAACTGTGGACTTCTAAATAAATGTAGATCAATTTAATGTGTATAGCCACTGATACATGTAAAGAGTTAAGATTACATTGTGTTCCATTCCATTTTGAAAAGCTTTTCTTGTGTTTTGGGGGTAGGACTAAACAAGTTAATGCCAGACTTAGTTTGCTTGAATAGTTGCTCTGATAATACAGTGATTGGGAACCATTAAAAATCTAAGCAGGATGCCTCCAGTACTTTTGATCAGACTTCACACTGGGCTGAACTGCAACTCCATGACAGCTGGGAGCAGACCATATCTTTCTTTTGAGTTTGAGCATAAGACTGCTCTGCAGGAAGAAGTCTGCCAAATTCTCTGCCTTGAACAGTGTGCGCAGCAGTGGTTGCTCATGGAGCAAAGCCTCCACAGGATTTTAAACAGGTGCTTTTAATTAAATTAAATATAATTAAATTAGTTTCAAGGTATTTTCCCCTCCTAAAAACTCGTAATCTTCAAGAAGTCTTTTGATCTGCCTGGTGAAAGCTTGGACATCAAATCTTTTTCCTGTCTTTTATTACTAATAGTAGACTAAGTGGCCATCCACAATGAAACTAGTTTCTAGGGGGTACATGGACATATCCACACTGCAATATGTGAGCAAGTTGCATGGTAGTTCCCTCTAGCTTTGAAGCCTTTGGTGACATGGAACTGATGATACATCTGGGGTCTTTTTCATAGATTTCATAGACATTCAGGCTGGAAGGGACCCTGGAAGATCATCAAGTTCAGCCCCCTGCCCCAGGGGTAGGAAGTCAACAGGGATCATAGGATCCCAGAAATATAAGCATCCAAATGTGTATTGAAGGCATTCAAAGTGGGTGCTTCAGCTGCCTTTGGTGGCAATCTATTCCAAACCTTAGGGTCTCGGACAGTAAAGGAGTTCTTCTTTATGTCCAGCCTGAATCAGTCGCAGCGGAGTTTGTGACCATTTGATCTTGTCATCCCTTGGGGCGCTCTGGTGAACAGATGTTCCCCCAGATCCTGATGAGCACCCCTGATTAAACTTATAGGTGGCCACCAGATTACCCCTGAGCCTGCACTTTTCTAGGCTGAGGAGTACCATGGCTCTCAGCCTCTCATCATAAGGTTTGTTTTCCTGACCTCTGATCATGCGTGTGGTTCTCCTCTGGACTCTCTCAAGCTTCTCCACATCCCTTTTGAATTATGGAGTCCAAAACTGGACACAGTACTCCAGCTGCAGCCTCACCAAGGCGGAGTACAACGGGAGAATGACGTCCTGGGATTTGCTTGAGAAGGATCTATGAATGCAAGCCAGCGTTTTGCTCGCTTTTCTAGCTGCAGCATCACATTGAAGGCTCGTGTTCATCTTGTGGTCAGTCATGACCCCTAAGCCCCTTCCATCTGTAGTGCTAACCGGCATAGCACTGCCAAGCCTATAAGCATGCTGCAGGTTTTTCCTCCCAAGGTGGAGAACCTTGCATTTTTTGGTGTAGAACACCATCAGGTTCTCATCTGCCCATTTCATGAGCCTGTCAAGATCTGCCTGGATCACCCTCCTGTCCTCAGGTGTGGATGCTTTACTGCAGAGTTTGGTGTCATTGGCAAACTTGGCCAGCCCACTTCTAACATCAATGTCCACATCATTGATGAAGATGTTAAACAGTATAGGCCCTAGGACAGAGCCTTGAGGGACCCCACTGGTGACGTGCACCAAGACAATTGGCTTCTGCTGACCACCACCCTCTGGGTCCTGCCACGGAGCCAATTCCCCAGCTAGCGGATCGTGGTGAGGTCAAGGCCACAGTTAGCCAGTTTTGCTAAAAGGTGATCATGGGATACCAGATCGAAGGCTTTTTTGACATCAAGATGTACGACATCAATCTCTTCCCTCTTGTCCAGGTGATAGGTCACCTGGTTGTAAAAGGAAATGAAATTGTTCAAGCAAGACCTACCCGTAACAAACCCATGCTGGGCATCCCTCGGGATATTGCTGTCAGCTAGTCTGTTAAGGATGGCCTCTTTGATCTTTTCCAAGACCTTCCCAAGGATAGCGGTCAGGCTGATGGGCCTGTAGTTTGCCAGATCTAGTTTCCTCCCTTTCTTGAAGATAGGCACCGCATGCACCAGAAGATTGGAAGAAGACCATTCACCAGAGCACCGGGAGTTCTCAAAGATCCGTGCGAGGGGCTGAGCTACGATGCTTGCCAGCTCCTTGAGTACCCTTGGGTGTAAACCTCAGGGCCAGCTGTCTTGAAGGTGTCCAGCCTGTCAAGGTGTTCCTTAACAAGGTCAGCTTCGATGGAAGGCAAGGAGTCTCCCTCACCTGGGCCTCCCTGACCCACAGTGGGCAGGGGATTGGTGAAAAACTGACGCAAGGTACCCATTAAGCAAGTTTTGCTTTTTCATGGGCATTGGTTGTCAGTTGTCCCATCTGGTTTAGCAGGGGTCCAATGTTACCCTTGCATTTCTTCCTGCTCCCCACATATCTAAAAAAGGACTTTTTGTTGTCCTTGATATTTGTAGCTAGCTGGAGTTCCAGCGCAGCCTAGGCTTTCCAAGTTTGCTCTCTGCAGGTCCAGACCAGAGCAGAGTATTCCTCCTTGGTGGTGGTTCCAGTCCTCCATCCTTTGTAGGTCTTCCTTTTAAGATGCAGGAGTTCCACCAATTCCCTGGAGAGCCAAGGGGGCTGCTGTGCCCTTTTGCTGCCTTTCCTCCAAGATGGGATGGACTTAGCTTGCGCATCCAGGATTGCTTCCTTGAGGAGCAACCGCTCGTCCTGACCTCCCCTCGCCTTTGGGTCGTGGCCCTTTAGGGCCTCACTGACAAGTCTCCTTAGCTTGTCAAAGTCAGCTTTCCTGAAGTTAAGGACTTCTGTATTACTGACTGACTTGCCAGTTTTATGGCAGATGGTGAAGGTGATCAGCTTGTGGTTACTGTCACCCAGCTTCCCTTCGATAGTTAGGTCACTAATTAGGTCATCCCTGGTTGCTAGTACGAGGTCGAGCAGCATTTTACCTCTCATCTGCCTGTAAACTACGTGCCTCAGGTAGAGGTCATCTACGCACGAGAGAGAGGTTTGCGACCGCTTGGATTTGGCTGAGCGCTCCTTCCATGAGATGTCTGAGTAGTTAGTCTCCCATGACAATCGTACACTGGGAGCACGCGGCCTCAGCTAATTCCCTGGCAAACTCCTAGTCAAGGTCTTGACCCTGGGTAGGGGGTCTGTAGTATCCCCTGTGCCATGTTCCCCACAGATTTTAGCCCAGTGGGTCTCAAGTCGCCCTCTGTGGGTTTTTCTTCAAGCGTTTGCAGATCTTTCCTAGGTGTTACGTAACCTGTATATCTGCTGTTCGCAAAACATGGGGAAAGTCTTACTGGAGCCTCCAGAATCTCAGAAGGCAACTGTTTCCCTATAGCAACCAGGATGAAGACATTCCTGCCCCACTAGCATGTGGGCAAAGTCCGTGTTAAACAGCTGATATCTTCTCTCTCAAAATCTTTGATCGACTGGCATGCATTAAATTCCTTGAGTTTTGCATCCCTCTCTCTTTTGGCACTTTCCATGTCCAGTCCCTTGTTCTGACGATAAACCAGGGCTCTTTGCCCAGTCTTCCATATGCCACATAGAGGTTGTCAGTGCCATTTGTCACACAAGTGCCACAAGTTAGCCACCCTGACCTATATTTTTCTCTCTTCCCTGCACAGTCCCTTGTGTCTCATCCACGGCTGGTATTCTACTATGGTTCCTATTATCTACCTAATCTCATATCAGCAATTCAGATTCCTCCATTTTGTTGCCCATATTCCTTGCATTAGTGTACAAATATTTCTGTTGTTTATCTTTGATCACACCCAGTATCCTCATCATATTATGGATAGTCCTTTCATTAACTGTTGTCTTCCTCAGTTGCTCTCCTTTAATTTTAGCATAAGATGAAGAAGATGAAGTGATTCAGATCCCCAACTTTTGGGTGATTAACTTTCTTCCTCTTCCCTTTCTAGCCTTCAAGGGTAGCCATACATTGGCTGATATTTTCCACATGCTGTATGTATGCCTGAGAACTTCCTTGTCTGTGACCTAGGTCTTTTTCTACTCCAGTGTTCAACCCCCCCTTTTAATGCAGTATTCTTCCTCACAGGATTTCTTCTCATTTCTCTGAGGAGGGATGTAGATTAGTAAATGGTATAGTATTTGCTTGACCAGAGTTTGGGTAAGAGAACAAGTAGTAAAGGAGATGAGCAAGTCTGATTTGAGAATAATTTTAGGAAGTTTCAGAATGACAGATTCCAGGAATAGGCTAAAGGTTATTCTGAATAATTTAGTGTTTTTATACCAATCACCTTATTTACTCAAAGATAATATGAAGTTGTGTCCTCCCCACCCCCATTCAGCATGAGAATAAAAAATATTTGGTCTTAGAATAGAGTATGGCCCAGGCAAGGAACTGCTGCAGCTCCAGACAGGCCTGAGTGACTCATATGGCACATGGCGGGTGCATAGGAGAGTGTGGGGAAGGCACATGTGGTGTGGGGGGGGAGCAAAGAGGGAAGAGTGGCAGAAGGATTACAGGGTAGGGGGTGCACAGAGGGAGGGGTGCAGGGAAGGGACGCGTGGAGTGAGGAACACAGTACAAGGAGGAGTGCAGGGGAAAGGGTGTGCAGTGAGGGAAGAATATGGTAGGGGTGTGCAGTGCAGGGAGTTTTCCGGGGAAAGGGTGTGCGGACCAAGGGGAGCAGAGGAAAGGGGCATGGGGAAAGAGAGCATAGGGGAACACAGTGTGGGAGTAGCACAGACAAAGGGACACAAAGCACAGAGGAAGGGGAGCATGGGGAAGGCGTGCCCAGTGCAGGGGGGAAGCCTGGGAAGGAGCGCATGGTGCTGGGGGAAGCATGGGGAAGGAGCACATGGTATAGAGGGAGCACAGAAAAGAATGGTGCATGATGCAGTGGGTATTTGGGAAGGGGGAACATGATGCAAGGGGGAGCATGAAGAAGGGGCGCACAGTGTGGGGAGTACAGCAAAAGGACTTGGAGCAAACAGGGTATGGGGATGGCGCCCACAGTGCAGGGGGAGCACAGGGAAGGGGACCCAGAGCAGGGAGAGCATAGGGAAGAGGTGCATGAAGTGGCAGGAGAGCTGCTGTGACACCAACCCTGACTGGGGCTGGAGGCTGTAGCCAGAGCCACTGGTACTGCCTGGCCCAGCCAGGTGCTCCATGTTCCCAACAGAAACAAAGCAAGAGCAGCTGCAAAGGTGAATGGGAAGGCACTCTGGGGGATGGGCAGCATGAGGTAGGCATGGGCGGGGCAGTACCAAGGGGGGACAAGAGGCATGGGATAGGCTACTTCCCTGCCCCATTGTTGTTTTCCCTACCACTATTGTCCATGTGGCAGTGCGATGATGAATTTAAGATGGCCCTCCAATAATTTAAATATGGAAAATTAAAACATTTATAATGTTTCATGTGTACAATTAACAATTTGGGGGTCTTGGTAAATTCAGAGTCATCTTAAATTTGAGTAAATACGATAGCTTTGGTTTTTATGGCTGAAATAGGGGATGAAGAGACGCATGAATATTTAGAACAGTGGTAGAATATTCTTAGGAACATTTTAAATATCTCTGGCTTATTTATTAATCTTTCTGATCTTGAGCGAGGCAATAGAGTATAAAAATCTAGGCTAACCTTATAATCTTTGCTGTTCAGCCTTGAGCTACAGATCTTGCTGAACAGCCCATCTGCAGATGACCCAAGATAAGCACTCGTTTAAAATGTAATATGAAACCTTTAAGTCCTTTTCCTTAACAGACTAGCTACCTGTTAAAGACTTTTTAAAACTTTAGGACTTAAAGATAATATTTTAAAATAATTTAAAATTAATTATTAAGGCTGATATTTCTTTGGATGAACACACATTTTACAAAGGTTAATCATTTGCTTGATATGCCTTGCCTGTATTGTTTGGTCCTGTATGTCTCCTCTTTATTAAATTTGCTACAGAAATTTATCTACCTTTTAATTGTGGTGGGACTGGCTCTTTCTTGGTTCCCAAACTACCTCAGGGGTTGGTCCAGGGTCTGATGATGTTTCGGTTCATAAACTGTTAAGTGAGAGCACAAGGTCTTTTTTTTTCAGCTCTCATGAGAGAGTCTCATTTTACAACCATGGAATGGGAGAAAACTTGTTCTGGGGATTTCTTCCAGGGTGTTAATCCTAAGCCTAGGCTTAGAGCAGTCATCTCTAGTCCACTCCCAGTTGCAGAATAGAATTACTGTGAAAGGTGGTTGAATAAAAAGCAGTTAAGTTAGACAGAATTTTCATTGTTTCTGGGCAGAGAAATAACTAGACTCCAACAAATGAGTTGTGGAATGCAGAGAAATTTCATTTGACATGTAAACTGAAAATATGTAGAAGGAATAGATGAAATACTCTCCAAGTATTGGAGATGTTTTTGCCTTGCATTAAATTGCATTGTATGAACTACAAGATTTCATAGTGGGTATTGTTCTGACCCCCGATCCCTCCTTGAGCTGTTCAGTATGCTTTGGCAGGTTTTTCAAAAAGAAAAGAACAAATGGTAACTGCTGGCACCAGGGTAACCATTTAAGTTGGTTTACCTGGATTAAGGATAAACTGCTTGATTCCTACTATGAAGGAGTGGGGTAAAGCAACACCTTCTGTTGAAGGGAGGGTTAAAATTAAATGTAAAAATTTTAAAGCAACACAATTAAGCAGAGGTGCCAACTTTTATTTTTGCCGGGGGGGGGGGCAGCAGGGAAGGAGCTAGGTTGATGGCTATGTGGAAAGTTTTACACATGTTAGGGGACAGCCCTCTTTCTGAGGGGGATTAGGGCCCTCAGGCCCCCATGTGCTTGGCACCTCTGCAGTAATTAAGAATGTAGTGTTATACATGCTAGTCATTGAGTGCCAAGCTTAAGGATGTATGCACTACTTCATTCACAATTTTCAGATTCATTACCTAATGACACTACTGCATGCTATTTTTCAAATACAACAGATGCATTGTGGAGCAAATATGTTGCTGCAGTCTATGTATACATCTGAGACAAATTTACAGAAACAAAGCCATTCAAAGATAAGCCATTTTATTGTAGATACCCTTTGTTCTACCTACAGTTTTCATCCTATTACTGTAACTGTAGTATGCCCAAGTATATGTTGCAAGTTTAACTCTGTACCTTTAACCTTTACTTTTTCCCTGTGTCCTGATAAACTGCACCCCTTACAACACTGCTGGGCTAGAAGAATGTATTTTGAAGTAGTAGTGTTCTTGTGTTGGGAGGGAAAAGATGGGGAAGGAAGATGATGAAAGGTTGGTATGCCAAGGCTGAATATTCATTTTCTAGGTTTTTGTAAGTAGAAGTAGAACCCAAATTGTGTGTGCCTCATTCTCCGCTCTAGTGGAGGGCCACAGAGATGGGAGTGTGCAATTGGCTTGACAGAGAGATATAGACTGTGGTTGTATTTAAGATGAGTGCCAACCCTCACTCACCCACACAAGGGCATCACATTACAGAAAGTTAGGTAAAAGGTAGGGATTAACATTACAGAAAGTTAGGTAAAAGGTATAAAGCCTTCTCTTATCTTTGATAAGAGAAGGCTTTATTTGCCAGCTGTTGACAAATAAAATCTGTGTTGCAGAATAAAATAAAAAATAAATGCAACTCCTGGCAAATATCCTTGCTGCACAGACATTTTTATTTAACAAAGATTTTATTTGTTGGTAACTGCTAGTGTTTAAATTTTCACTTGTGATGAGTAATAGTTCTATATGAACCTAAATACCTTTTTTTTTAAAAATCACCATGTACCCACATTCACCTGTGTACAGTTTGCTGTAACCAAATTTTTCAGAGGTATTCATCATTCAATGATGAATAGTTAGGTTGCCAAGAATAAACTTGAACCACAGTCCATTTCAAGGAGCTGCTATTTGAAGTGGTATAATGTAATCAAATAAAAATTACAAAGAAAATTCATAACTTTGGGGCCTTACTGTTGAAGGAACAGGTTTTGAGTAGGGAATGTGCTTGGGCATGAGAGAATTTATAAACTAATAAGCTGAAGGAAAGAGGGAGATTCTCCTTGGCCCACTATTTACCTAGAAAGATTCTTAGTTTACTCTACTCTACAGTTTTATTTATTATCTGTGCTTCTGTATCTGGCTGTGTTGTGTGTACAGAAACAAATTGTCCCTTCCAGCCCTAACATCTATGAAATCTACTAAATTAATCCATGTCAAAGTGAAAACAGCAATAACTGCTTATGATTCATTACATTGATATATCCATTAATTCTGCCACTAGCCCACAGGAAGATGGAATTTGAGCTTACTTGCTTGCTGAAATGGAGATTGAAGGAAATGTAGTGTGCCGTCAGCAGGTTTTCAGATGACACCAAGCTGGGGGGAGTAGTAGATACGCTGAAGGGTAGGGCTAGGATTCAGAGATCTAGATGAATTGGAGGATTGGACCAAAAGGAATTTCATGAGGTTCAGTAAGGACAACTGCAAAGTCCTGTGCTTGGGATTGAACCAGTCCAGGCTGGGGACTGATTGGCTGGGCAGCAGATATGCAGACAAGGACCTGGGGGTTACAGTGGGTAATAGACTGAATATGAGCCAAATTGAGCGAAATATTGAGCAAATATTAGCATATTTACTCACAATTAGCGAGATTTACTGCGCAGTAAGCACGTGCATATGTAGATGCACATGCTTACTTCACAGTAAATTATGCTACTGCGCAGTTAAGTGTCTCATGTAGATGTTCCCAATGTGCCCTTGTTGCAAAGAAGGCTAACAGCATTCAGGGCTGTGTTAGTAGAACTATTGCCAGCAGATCAAGGGAAGTGATTTTTTCCACTCTTTTTCACTGGTGGGCACAACCCACGAGTGGGAATATGGATTCCCCAGAGACAGCTAGCGGTGGCATACATTTGTGCCATTGCTAGGTGTCCCCAAGGAACACACCTTCATGTGTGCTTTTGCACACGGCAAGTTGCTCTGGGTGGGGTAGGGGAGGCTGGGGCCAGCACCTGGGCTGGTCCCAGCAGCCTTATCTGAGGTTCTGGAAGCCTCTCGGGGCTACAGCAGCTGCAGTCCGATCGCACAGAACCTGGCTGGCAGCTGGAGCGTGGCTCAGGGGGGACTAGGCTCCACTTCAGGGTGGCGCATGCTGCCACCACATGCACCACCCTGCTTTTTTTGGTGCAGGTTTCCGGTTTTTTTTATACTGGACTCTCCCGGTGTCAAACACCCTGTCGTTTCTCCCCCCCTGCCCTGCCCCCACCCCCATGCTGCATATTAGCAGCACAGTAAATGCCTGCATGTGCAGCACATGAGGTTTTAAGGCCAGCAGACAGGTCTGCAGTGCCACAAACTGCATGTATGCGCTCATCTGGGTGTGCCTGGTGAGGCCACATCTGGAGCGCTGTGGCCAGTTTTTGGGACCCCTATTACAGAAAGGATGTGGACAAATTGGAGAGAGTCTAGTGGAGTGAAACAAAAAGATTAGGAGGCACGTGATTTATGAGGATAGGCTGAGGGAACTGGGTGAGCTTATTTAGTCTGGAGGAGAGAGGATTGAGGAGGGGGGAATTTAATAGCAGCCTTCAACTATCTGAAGAGTGGTTCCAAAGAGGATGGACCTAGACTGTTCTCAGTGGTGGCAGATGACAGAACAAGAAGCAATGGTTTCAACTTGCAGCTTAAGTTAGATATTAGGAAAAACATTCTCCACTAGGAGCTTAGTAAAGCACTGGAACCGGTTCCCCAGAGAAGTTGTCGAATCTCCACCCTTGGAGGTTTTTAAGACCTATCTAGACAAAGCCTTAGCTGGGATGGTCCTGCTTTGAGCAGGAGGTAGGACTTGATGACCTCTTGAGGTCCCTTCCAACCCTAATTTTCTATCATTCTAAAACAGTTGAGGACCATGATATAGATTATTTTCTCAGTTTCTAATTGCACATCTGATGCTTTAAAATTGTTCAGTTCCTAAGTTGACTTCATTGTTGCACTCAAGGCCCACTTTTTCATAACTCATTACCCACTTTCTTAAACAAGATAGCAAAGCATGTTTTTAAGAAGTAAAGTCATGTTGTGATAGGAAATGAGAAATTTTCTCTCACAAGAATTTGAATGGACTTCCCCCCTTCTACTCCCTTCGCACCTCTAAGCTACCCACATACATCTTGTATGTGTACCTTGGTTGCTGCTGTAGTAAATGTAAAGACAAGGCAGGAGTAATATACATAGACTTTTTGTCAAAGACAAAGTCAAAAAGATTAGACTGGCTTGGTAGGAAGGTGACTTAATACCAAACCTTAAAAGGTGTATTGCAAGCAGCATTATCATCAAAATATTGTGTTTTTTTACTAACTGGGATTTAATGAGAGAACAGATTGACTTTTATTAGTAAATGTTTAGGATTGGGAATCCAGAAAAAAGCTGATAAAGCTGATAGGGAAATACAGATCACCCGAGCGAGGGACTAACAATAGAGGGATGGGTGTGAGGAGGTGAACGCAACTAGGTTACAGGAGATACAATGTTAGCCAACTAAGCCTGGGGGTGGGGGAAGGGGAGGGAGGGGGTTCACAACGCTGAGAGAGAAAGGAGGTAGATGCACACAAACCTGTTACAATGGTCCGCAATGGTGAAGGAAGTGGTTCAAAGGAAGTGCCTCAGTCCATATAGAGTCTCATCACAGGGGTCCTCTTCGGGTGGAGCAGAGTCATCCGTGGCCAAAGAATCCTCTCGGAGTGAAGTGAAGGTCCATCTGGCATGAAAGGGGCGGCGGTTCAGGCAGTCCCCTCCAGGTCCGGTCTGGCAGCGGCTCATCTGGTGGGGTTGCAGTACTGGCAGTGGCCCGTGATGTGTTCCACATAGATGTTGCAGGACCAATGGATGGTGTCGGACACCATGAGGCAGCGCATCAGCTTGGCGTAG
>NW_017729029.1:3982231-3982470 GCF_001723915.1 Gavialis gangeticus
AACTTGCAGCTTAAGTTAGATATTAGGAAAAACATTCTCCACTAGGAGCTTAGTAAAGCACTGGAACCGGTTCCCCAGAGAAGTTGTCGAATCTCCACCCTTGGAGGTTTTTAAGACCTATCTAGACAAAGCCTTAGCTGGGATGGTCCTGCTTTGAGCAGGAGGTAGGACTTGATGACCTCTTGAGGTCCCTTCCAACCCTAATTTTCTATCATTCTAAAACAGTTGAGGACCATGAT
>NW_017729029.1:3987470-3991528 GCF_001723915.1 Gavialis gangeticus
TTTGCAACTGCACAGCACGTGGGGGAGGGTCTCTGCTGCGTAGCCGCACTGTTGGCACCTCTTGTCCCAGTGGCTGAAACGCACGGCAGTTGAGGGAGGTGCGGTGGAGGAAGCGCCAGTCCATGAAGCGGGTGAAGTTCCCACTGGGCATGAAGTGGTTGCTAGCATCCCACTTCGAGGTGACCTCAAAGACCTTGCCCTGGTTGGCTTTGGCCCTCAGGTCGCTGGCGTACT
This sequence comes from Gavialis gangeticus, assembly GCF_001723915.1. NCBI lineage: Eukaryota > Metazoa > Chordata > Crocodylia > Gavialidae > Gavialis > Gavialis gangeticus. Next base: position 3,987,705 of record NW_017729029.1, read on the forward strand.
TGTTTCAGACGGCGTCCTTCAGGAACCTCACCAGGAAGGTCCTCGTGTGGGGTGTCACGGTGATGTGGTTGGTGTGCAGGGCTGGTTACAGGGAGACTCCCAGCTCCCAGTGCTCCTCGGTCCAGGTCCAGGCGCAGCTGATGCACTTCCTGAGGCAGCATGTGGCGTTGCGGGCTCGGCTCCACACCAAGGCAAAGTCCCCGCCGTCTCGGCTGAACTTGCCCTCCAGCAAGCTGCTGAGGAAGGTGGCCAAGTCTTGTCCGGTCGGCTGCCTCGCGATCCTCTTGCGGGTGGTCTCCTCAAGGACGCTGGAGGCGATGATACTTACCGTTGCGTCCGGGCAGGTCAGGAGGTGGAAGACGTGGGTGACCACCGCAATGTCACAGAGGTCTCCCATGCAGGGGACGTTGGCGCCTCCCTGCCAGTAGGGGATGTGCAGGACCTCGTTGCTGGCCCATAGTGGCAGGTGCAGCCATTTCTTGAGCAGCCGCCAGATCTCGGTGTCCGCTTTCTTGAGGGGGGTCTTGGGGACCGCCAAGCCTGTCAGGATGAACGCGACGTGGGGGATGAGGAAGGTGTTCACTGCGTCTGTCTTCTGCCAGGGGGCCAGCAGGGACGAGTCCAGCTTGTGGGCATCCTGCACGATCCCATTGATGGTCTCTGGGATTTAATGAGAGAATATATTACTTTTTCTGAGAAATCTTATTCTCATATGTTTGGCTTGCTTTGGGTTGTTTTTTTTTAAGTCTGGGTTTGGCAATGCTGTTTATGCAAAAATAGATGTCTTATACTTTTTTTATTTTTCATGTGACCCTTTGTCTGGCTTCCCCAAGGTTTAGTTAACCTCTTTGTGTGTCTGTCAGATTTTCTCCCTGTCTGTTTAATGGAATAAATTACCACTGGCTCCTAGGGAACTTGTACATACCCAATTATGGGTCAGAACCCTAAATATTTTTAAAATTTATTTGAAAAACTCAAATGGAAGACAATAGAACTACAAAACACTATGCATTTTCTGTATTGCAAAGTGGAAACCTTTAAATAAGCACTGAGACAAACATAAGGCACTACCAATTTTTACTGGAAACTGACTTTTCTCCAATGCCCTTATCATGCAAAAGAGCTGTTTAACAAAGACACATGTCAAACAGCTGTGTACCATCTGGGCTGCAATGGCTGCAAAGAAACATCTGGTGCTGAGTCTAGCATAGTAGGTCCTCATGCACTGTGAAGTTGCCTTATCTGATGTTTGTCAAAACTACATCATCTTGTCGAATGTTATACTTGTTTGTTTGACATGATATGTATAGGTTTTCCTTTCTAAAGTTAAAAAAAAAGCCTTTGTGTAAGTAAAGTACAGATAGCAAGTTATATTATTATTACTTCTGGCTATAGCCACAGCCAAAAGCTGTATATTTTTATAGTATATGGGTCTTGATTATGACAACTTAAATCATTTAGTTAATCTTAAATTGTAGTTACTGATGCTCCCATAGCACATATTTATGGTTTGGTTAGCTACTGATCAAATTATTGGGCATTTCTGTTTCATCACCAATGGTTACTTTTAAGAGTGAATTTTGGGGGATATTTAACGTTTAGGAAAACAGGCTAATTACATTAGTAAGAGGCAGGAAATATTTATTCATATTGTAATAACATTTAACACACAGTGCTAGAAATATTCATGTTACTCCTGAACAGATACAGAAAGTCTGGTACATGGTGATTGCATTCTATATAGGGAAATGATGTAAGTATTGATCTTAGTTAAATCAGGGCTGTCCAACTGGTGGCTTGCAGCTTCTGAGGTGTTAATCTGTGCCTCAGCCCCCTGGCTGTCCCCATCCCCTCATCACCCTGGCTGTTGTGCAAAGAGGGTTTCCAGTCTCCCCTTCCCTTCTTTCTCCGGGAAGCAGGACAGCCTGCAGTACCAGGGAAGTCTGCAGCCAAAGACGTGAGATGGTGTGGAGTGCCTGCACATGCACTGCAATAGTGGGGGTGGCTACCCACCTACTTGCAGAGTGGAGCAGTGTTGGGGAGGAGCTACCCACCCACATGGTGCCTGGGAAGCATACAGCTGAGAGGGGGCTGTTGAACAGCCCTGAGTTAGATTATTATGGAATCTTTCTGAACAGTTAGATAACCTGGTGATCTTGAACATGGGTACTGCTCCAGACGAAAGTCTTAACGGGCTTTTTGTTGATGTGGTGTTAGTCTAGAGTATAAGTTGGGGAGTGATTTTTTTTTTTTTAATGTAACTGGGAATGTTTTGTCCTCATTTATATTTGAAGCATGAAGAAGTGTTGATTATTTAACTCTGTTTTTCCTATTGGTTGTCATGAAAGTCCAGCAGTGCTTATTGGTGTGGGGGAAACTGAGATGCTGCAATGAATGTAGTATTAGTATTTTCTTGGCAGTTTTAGGTGGTTCAGAGTTGTATCATCAGGCATCACCAAATAAAGGAAAAAAGCAAATGTCTTCCTGATGCTCATATTCTTTGCCTGGAGCCTCTCTGTTTTGTGTTTTCAAGGAAGAGGGGCCCAAGGTTTTTCTCAGCTTGGTTCCAACAGAAGTGTCCACTGCCAGACCTGGTCAGGTCCACTGCAGCCAGGGGAAACCAAACTACAGAAGGAAAATAAACAGTCTTCAGTTAGCCTCTGGCAAGAAACATGTACTTCTCCGCAGATCGTCAGTTCTGTAGGTTCCAGTTGCCTACCTGGTCTGGGATTCCCTTGGCTTTATTACCCTAGAGCACAAAGACACGGGGGAGTATTTCTTCCTTCCCTCTGAGAATTTTAAGCTGCTGTGCCTTCCTGTTTATATGCCTGCTTAATGAGCCCAGCTAGTGCTCCTCTTTCCAGCCAGTAGGCTGAGCAGTTTCTCCAGGTCATTTTTCTGATTTCCCTTTTGAGGGGAGGATTAGCTCTTTCCCTGTCTGACCTAGTATGCAGATCACATACACTATGTTACGCTCCCTGCAGCATAAGAATTGCTGAAATGACTTAAAATTAGCTTTTAGGAACTTTTGATTCAACAATTTGGGCCCATGTGTTTCCAATGAAAGAGTGACCAAAATTCGCTAGAATAGGATGCATACTTTGGGAGATTTGGATCCTATTTTTAAAAAATTATAGTCTAGAAACAAATGAATTGTACAGCACATATTCTAAAAGATTAATATACTATGATGTGTATCAAGAGGGGGACCCCTCCCTAATCACAGTGTCCTGCTGAGGCCTGGCTACGCACCCTCAGTTCAGCCCTGTGCCAGGGAAGTGAGGGCTGCTCTAGCGCCCCCATGGCTTCTAGCCTGAGCCACTGTAGGCATGTCCCTGCATTTCTGGGATGTGTATCTGGTTAAAAAACTAATTTAGCCTAGCCAGGTTAGACTAACTTGCAAAGGTTGAATCAGTTTAGACTCAGGTTTTTTGAATGTCTGTCCCTAGCTTGTGCCCATGGTGATGGTCTAGGGGAAGCATTTGCAGGCCTGGACTGGTCAGGGTGGGCACCCCATATAGTGTGGATCCTGGAACATTCAAAACCCTGCACATGGGGTGAGTCTGGCACATGCCATGTAGGGCAACATAGACCCAGGCACAGCACTGGGGTCCAGGTGGTGGAGTTCCACAGACCGTATCTTTGACATTCTTGGTTTTTTCAGTGCTCCCATTCCCTTTCTCCAAAGGAGGGAGAGGGTGCATGGGAAGTGTGGCAGCCTGCAGTGCCTGGGGAGCCCACAGCCAAGGACGTGGGGTGGGGTGGGGTGGGGTGGGATGGGATGGGGTGAGAAAGGGATAAAAAGCCAAGCAGGGGAACTGAGA
>NW_017729029.1:3991555-3996902 GCF_001723915.1 Gavialis gangeticus
TTTGACATTCTTGGTTTTTTCAGTGCTCCCATTCCCTTTCTCCAAAGGAGGGAGAGGGTGCATGGGAAGTGTGGCAGCCTGCAGTGCCTGGGGAGCCCACAGCCAAGGACGTGGGGTGGGGTGGGGTGGGGTGGGATGGGATGGGGTGGTGTGTGCACGTATGCACTGCAGCATTAGCGGGGCTGCCCACTCACATGTGCAGTGCAGCAGTGTTGGTGAGAGCTACCCACCCACACTATGCCCAGAAGCTTGCAGCTGGCAAGGTGAGAGGGGGCTTTGGCCCTACTTGTGTGCCAAACTATGGAGGCCCATAGTGTGTGGCCTCCAGCTGCAAGAAGTTGAACAGCCCTGAGTTAGCTGATTATGGAATCTTTCTGATTAGTTAGGTAAGGCAGTGACCCTGAATATGGATACTATTCTTTGTGATAGTCTAACATGGAGACTATCTCTGCTGGATTTTCTGAGAGATCTTCAAATTTTCCTGCAAAGGAAAAGTTCCTGCAGGGGTCTTCAGTCTTGTTCTACTGAAAAAACAATTATCTTCTACATATAATGCATCTGAACTAGCTCCAATTTTGTTCTAGCTAACATCAGGGGGTGGGGGGGATCCTGCTTTCTCCCCTAGGGCCTGCAAGTAAATAAATCAAAAAATTCAGCTGAAATTCAGCTACTCCCCAGTGTATTCATTATTGCTTCCTTCAGGGCTGAATCTAGTGTGCGTATTAGTGGAGTGAAACTGGAGAAAACTAAACAAGTAACTTTTAAGGAAAACATTTCTACTCCAAGAACAAGAACTGTACCAAAATGGTTCTATAGAAACTTTGACTTCTGAAAATATTTTTGACCAAACACATCTGAAAAATAAGCCTTAAAGATGATAGTTAGGCATTAGGCTATTCATGGGTTGAATTCCTCCCTGAAGTAAGCAGGTACCACTTCTGTTTAGTCAACAGGTGTTGTACATGCATGGCCCAGTGATGACTTTGGTCTTCATTACTATGCTGTCTGTTTATCATAGAAACCAAAATTCATATGGAGTAAGTCCAGTTTGTTTGTTATAAGCAAAAAACCAAGACTTTTAGGGGGAGAAAAAACCTCTTTACATATGTCTGTGCTAACAAATAAAGATTAGGTTCTCCACAGGTACCACGTTAATAAATCTCCACTCCTGGGAGCATAGTTCCGTGGCAAAACCAGAGAGGAATTCCCCGAGCAATAGTGTTGTGAAGGCAGCTATGCGCATCCATACCTAATATTTGAAAACCGCAACCATGTAGTGACTTTAATCTCCTTTTCACAAAACGAAACGTAAAATTATAGAAAAGTAGGGCTGGAAAAAACCTTTGGAGTCATCTAGTCCAGCCTGTGCTTAAAACAGGAGAATTACCTCTGATCAACCAATCTCAGTCAAGTGTCTGTCAAACGAGCTTTTGAAAACACACAGTTCTCTTAATCTTTCATTGTACAGCTTGGGTTTCAACCCCTTTATCATCTTTGCTCACAACTGGATCCTCTCTAGGGTCTCCACATGCTTCTTAAATTGCAGAGCCCAGTACCTAAACTCAGTATTCTAGCTGAGGTCCACCCAGCACCAACTAAAATAGTACTGTCTAGGCCTGTGCAAAGCAGCAAGTATTCACTTCAGATTTGGCTGATTTGGGGAACAGTGATTCGATTCAGTGATTCGAATTGCTGTCCTGAATCAATTCGGCCAAATCTGATTTGGCAATTTGGCCGCATCTGTGAATAGGACAGGCCCCATCCCCCACCCACTCTTCCAGCCCCATCAATGGCTTCCCTGCCTGGCTCTAGCTCTTTTTTTTTTTTTTTAAAGCCCTGAACTCACCGGCTTCTCCCAGGTGGGGGGGGGCAATCCCCACTGCCCCCAACTGCCCCATGCTGCGTGGGGGGTTCTTCCATGAGCCTGCAAAAGCCCTGATGGCTGCTGCAGCAGCCGGTGTGTGGGAGCTTTTTTTTTTAAGAGCTGGGGCCAGATGGGGCAGCCACTGGCGGGGAGGGAGACTTGGAGAGCAGGCAGGGGTCAGAGGTGCTCAGGGGACTGGGGGAGCAGGTAGGGGATGGGGCATGATGGGGGTCCACCCATGGACCTCTCCCCTGCCCCCTGTATACCAGCACAGAGTCCGGGTCCAGCTCCCTAAGGCTGCAAGCAGGGACTGCCCGAATCTCCAAAGCTGTCCAAATCTTTTCCAAATCGATTTGGAGAGCTTTGAGTTGATTCAAATCTTTTAATTGGTCTCCTGATTTGATTTGGAAATTTGGCCGCTAAATAGAGCTGAATCTCCTCCGAATTGAATCGGCACGCAAAGCTTCGCACAACCCTAGTACTGTCACCTCCTGTGTATCGCACGCTGTACTATTGTTAATACAGCCCAATATTTTACTTCCTTTTTTTTTTTTTGCTGGCTGCATCACATTGATGGCTCAAATGAAGTATGTGATCCACCAAAACTTCTAAATTCTTTTTAGCAATGTTACTGCTTCGTCAATCTCCCATTCTCTATTTTTGCCTTAAGTACTTCACCTAGGAAAGAAAAACCAGATGTTTGTATGTTGAGACTAGCCTGAAGTCTTTAGTGTGGATGGCTAGGGAATACCTACTCTTGTTCCCTTCTTCCATGCACAGACAAGGTTTTGGTGTGCTCTAAAAATCACTTAAATGTATAGTGAGCATGGGAGTATGCCAGCTAGTGGGATGTTAATGAGGTACTAAAGAAGATGCATCAAACTTTTGTGAATATACTTTATGCAGTTGTCTTGACAAAGAGTATGGGAAGTTCCAGCAGTGATTCACTGCTTGTATAGTGATGTAATGACTTGGCAATTAAAAGTAAGACAGCATCTTTCTTTGAAAGGCAAAATGAATTGGTTCCTGCCACTTTGTTTCATTGGTTTATATAAAGCTTTGTTTTTAGTATTTAAAACAATTAGGTTCTCAATATTGAATCTGGAAATATTTCTCTCTTTCAGCTGCTTCTGTTTTCCTGTAGGACAGTGGTTCTCAACCATTTTAGACTCAAAGCACCTCTCAGAAAATGCCAGTTCTTAGGTTTTACTTTTTCTTGACTACATAAAAATAGAGCAGTACTTCTGGTGCAAGGACCACAACAGGGCAGAATGTTTTTGACAGTATGGATTCCTATTTGAAACCTCTGGGTTTATCTTGTGAATCAGGTAATGGTGTTTACACACGTAAGGGTGCTAAATTTTTGTTTCAATCTGCAGCAATGTTGAAAGGATCTCATGGCACCCTGGTTGAGAATCATTGCTTTAGATTGATGCACAGTGTGCTATTTGATTAAAACCCCAGATACGTTAGTGCAGGCAGGTACTAGATATTGAGAAGTCTGCTACTATGAATTTCTCAGGACACCCAGATAGGCAGATTGCTTTGTCTTAGAGACAAGTTTTGAAGTCTTGCTATATGGGATTATAACCTGATCGCAGAAATAGCTCTATGGATGAAAATGAATTTTAATTCCAAAGAATACGTAATTATTCAGAAAATACTCCTCTGTTCTTCTTTTACAGTTTTGTAAATATGGATTGGGCAGAGACCACTTTCATATTTGAAACTAGAATAGAATTGTACTGTTTCATGCATAAAAATTGGTGTACTGCTTAATAAACTAAATTTGCCTCTAGATTTCTATCTCTCTGCAAAGTTTTGATTTCTTAAAATTTAGTTATAGGGAAAAAAAAGAAAATGAAATTGAAACAGTATTTATCCTATTTTTAAAATTTGGCACTTCAGACTCTGAAATGAAATATTACTTCACAAGTTATATACGATGTCCTTATGTATGCAGCAGCTGGGTTAAACATTTACAAATGTGTTTATGCAGAATAACCCTAGAATGTACCAGTGCAAATTTTAAATGTTTTTTTTCTGATGAGCTTGCAGTACAGACGCAAGGATATATATTTTTTCCTTGCAGTTGTTAATGATCTTAAGCTAAATTCTCTTAATATCTTGCATACTCAGTAAAGTTTTTATAAGTTAGTGATACAAGTTCTAAATATCCTTGAAATCTTAGAGCTGGAAGTTTCAACTCTAATGTCAAATGGTTAATTTCCCATTAATTTTTCATTAAAATATGCTGTGAAATATTTCCATGAAAATTTTTTGGCATTTTAACTAATACATGTATTGGTTTGGCTGTGGCTGTTTAGCCTCTCCTTCCCATTATACTCCTGCAAAGTGACCAAACAGTCTTCATCCCTCTGCAGACAAGGTGAAAATGAGTTGGTAGTCCCATGCCTGCTTTCCGGCAGACTGTGATGAACAAGTTAAGCAGAGTCAGTATACCTGTATAACTGTGCCTTTTAGCATGAGGCCATGCCTTGTCTTACAACTGTGCCTTTTCTTCAAAAGTCAGCCATAAAAGCAGTGAGCAGATCACTGTCAAGTATTTTCTCAACATGTCTTCTCCAATCCTTGAGCAGCCCACTAAATTTAAGCTTTTGCCTTGTTCCCAAGTCCTTCTTTTGCCTTGCTTCCAATTCCAGCCTGGTACATAGACATCTTTTATATACTCATATATTATATGCTCAGAGGGGTGGGTGTACTTTCAGCAAAGAACTGATGATGTGGTTTCTATGAGGAAACTGATTTTCAAGCCACAAGAGCCCTGGAGGACTTCAGTATGATTGTACCTCCCTTTTCTTGGACATATAGTATCCTGCATCATCATAATGCTACATGCCAGACTGTATTTCAGGAGATTTCAGACCTGGCTACAATTGATCTGTCTTCTGAGTGGAGAGCCTTACTTGGGGGGAAAAAGTGAAGGTTCTTGCCAGTGTCCTAGCTTCGTTAGCCTAGTAGAAGGTCCCATTCACTGCCTAGTGTGGCGGGTGCAGAGATCCCACCTCAGGAAAACAGCTGGGTATTCGTATCCCACCACTCCCACCACGTGAGGTGGGCCAGTAGGGGGCGCTCCTGCATTGAGCCGCCCACCTCCCTGCGCCCGACCACCTTCCAGGCTCCGAATGCCTCCCTAGGGGCGCCTTATGTCCGGCCGACCTCTCTCCCGGAGCACACTTGCTAGTCTGGGGGTAATGTGCCGCCGCCACCCCGAGAGTGGACTGTCTCGGCCCTGTATCCTCGGGGAAACACAGGCCTAATAGTCCTACGGGTACTCGACCCAATACAGGCACTTGGGGCTCTTCCCCAAGTCCGGGGGCAAAAAGTAAAGTCTCCCTTAGTCCGCAGACCTAAGGGGTCTCTTAGGCATAATTTAGACCCACCCCTCAATAAGTCTCCCACACCAGTCAAAAAGGAGAACTTTATTGATTACAGGGGGTAGGGTAAACTAGGGTACAGGAT
>NW_017729029.1:3997007-4012198 GCF_001723915.1 Gavialis gangeticus
GTCACAGGGCAGAGATTTTTGGGGAGAAACCAAGGTGGCTTTCTGCCACACCTAGAAGAGTTGGGGTATCTTTCAGCCTCAGCTGACCATAACCTCGCTGGTGACCAGTGTGTTCTAAATTGGTTCACGAGCAGATATAGGGAATCTGCCCATCCAGGATATGATCACCCTAGGATGTGGCTTGTCATGTTTCTTTTATTAGTCCCAAATATTTTAGATTGTCTGCTTGAACTGAGTACCACTGATCTATCCCTCAGTTCAGTTAAGATTCACCTTGGTAGTAGTTTTTGCTCATCCTCTGCCAGTCGAAGGCTGGCCTGTTTTTTCTCCCACTCTGTCACATTAAGGACTGTTTTTTCTCCCACTCTGTAACCTTCCCATGTGTCAAGGACAGAGTCTCTCAATCCCTCATCCTGTTCACTTTGACATCTGCGTATGAAGACGTTCTGGGAGGCAATCACTTCTGCTAAGTGAGTTAACAAGATCCAAGTCCTGGTGGCAAATGCTTCATTTACATCCTTTTATTTAGACACTGGTCCTTCATACTCACCCCAAATACCTGCCAAAGTTGTGTTTTGGTTTTTTTTTTGTTTTTTCTGACTTCACCTTAGCCTGCAAATTTCATGAACTCCAGTTACTGGTAAGTAACTTCCTTTTCTGGCAACTTCCCCTTGATTGCATCATTCTTCTTTGTGGAGTCCTTTGGGTTCCATGTCACATGAATGAATTACTAAAATTTCAAGCATGAATAGGGCAACATATTGTAATCCTTACATTAGAATAATGTAGTCTGAATTCCACAAAAGAGGAGAAATATTTTCTTTATTAGTCACTGTTACAGTAACTCAACTCATTTTGTGAGTGGATCAGCATTTATGTAGCAACATCATGTAGTCATCATATAGCTATCCGAATAATATATGGTTTTTGCTTCAGAACTTTGTGTTGCATCCTTTAAAAACTTTTACATGGTGGAAAACATGAGGAGCACAAGTATGAATAATGTCATTGTGTAACCTTTGAAACTACCAAGTACAGTAATCTTTAGAGCTCTCTTGGGATAATGAAGTTTATAAAAATTGTTTCTTGTGCTATGTGTTAAAATTATAATGAGCTGTTTCTTATATTCTTTCTCACTGTCCATACTTATTTACTGTTCCTTTTTAGTTAACATTGCTACAGTAGTCTTGGAGGGTGAGCACAGATAGCATTTGGGAGGGCGAAAGTATTTGGGGTTTGTTTCACTGAGGAGGTGGAATTGAGTTACAGATATTAAACAATAGATTAGACGCTGTGAATGTAGGTGGCAATTTTGAGGTGGTATCTTTTAACTTTTGAAAAGGTATGAGAGGAGTTTTGGTTACTATGGGGCATCCCTAAAAAGTAAAATATTCCAATATTAAAGTGAAGGGGACAAAATAATGACTTGGACAAAGATTTTTAAAAAAGTAAAAAATCACCTGAATTCTTAGTGCTTGAAGTTTTAGTTTCATGTCTAGTGCAAACCAGTATAAGTTTGGATACTCTGTTTTTACAAGAGAAATATATAATAAGAAATTCACCTACTTTTAGTAGACTGGTCTATTATTTCAACAGAGCAAAAGTGTTTGTTTTTTTTTAGAATTAACTGCATCTTGGTAGATGCTGTATGGAAACAACAATGCAGCACTTGCAGGTAAATATTTTCTTGAAATGTAACAAACATATCAGTGGCAAATATTTAAAACAAATTTCAAAGCAGCCTAAGTAATCAAGTGTTTGGAGTCCACTGAAATCCTTGTACTTTTTTGTAAAATTCAGGCTTATTTTATACTTGCTTAAAATATTTTTGATGTAGTATATGTATAAATGATAGCAAGTCTTCTGCTTTGCACTTGAAAGCTTATCTAACTTATCCCAACTACACAGTTGATCCAATAAAAGATATCACTTGTAAAAATCCTTGCCTTGCATAATTCCAATATCACTGTTAGCAATGAAAAAAACAGTGGCTGTTAACTTCATTTTTTGCCAAGTATGATGGCAAATGCTGAAGTATTATTGATGTTAGATCATTTTTTAAAGCTCAGGTTAGAAAAATGGCAGTTTCTTACTTGAAATAAAGTGAGCCTTTAATAATAGAAATATGTGTTGGGAAGTTTGATAGTTATTAAAGGGCAGAGGATACAGGGGTGCATCACCTCTTGCACAAGATAGAGCATGCCACTAAGGTAGAAGTTCCACATGTACCCAGGCTTGCAAACTTGCACAGTACGCAGCTGTCAGTAGCCCTGAATGCATTTGCTGTGAGAGCCCAAATACATTGCTGGAGAAGGCTGGCTTCATTGAGACTATTCAGCTTTTTAAAGTGGAGGACCTGCATAGGAAATCTTAGCCTCATTGAAGGAAGTGAGACTTGGCATTGATTTGTTGAGAGACTAAGATTTTGACAAAAATTTAAAAAGTAGGGCCTATGGGCCTTTGTACGTGCCACATTTTTTGTCCTTTCATATGCATTGCAACTGCATCTGTTTGCACAAGCGGGATTTCTGGATGCTTTAAAAGTCTTTCTCGTGCATTAAAGTAAAGCTCCTCAAACATAGTTTAGTTTGGCTCGCCAGGAATTAAAGCATTGTGTCCATGGATTTGTTGCGTGCAAACAAAAAGGCATTCAGACGTGTAATGAGCCTCTGTGTCCACCAGATGGCTGTGACTTTTTGAATTGCTTTTGCTTTCAAATTGCTTCTGCTTTTTTTCTCCTTGTGTGGTTTCCCAGCTCCGTACAGGATGGGGGGCCCTGGGCAGGGGGGCAGTGTTGGACCATCCTGCTTTCCTGCAGTGCCACCCAGAGACTGGGCTTAATTCGTTCGAAAACCTAATGTGTGCAAACACTGATGCAACGCTCCAAAATAAACAAGTTCAACTTTTATACACCTATTTAATTTAATGAGGCTCGAAACCCATGGTGTGTACAGGTGCCTTAAGTGAACATAAAACATTTTATTATTTTCTCCCCACCCCTGAATGTGAAGCATGAGGAACAGAAAAATGCTTATATTTTCAAACTTTTTTTTTCAAAATTCTTTTTCAGAGGTCCTTTTTTGGACTGACCTCTTCTTCTAAGTAGGAATTGTAGAATGCTGCTGTGGGGAGGGGAGGAGTTGCTTAAGGACACAAAGCAGCTGTGGAAGGAAACATCTCCTGCAGCTTTTTCAGCCTGTGACTCCTGGTGTGTGAGGAACCATTGTTTGCCTTCAGACTCTTTCCATGTAGGATTATTGCCCCTACCAGCAAAACCTGAAGTTCTTGCATCATTCAGTACTGCCAGTAAGAGTCAGTGAAAAGAATGGTATTATTGATAACTGTCCACTTCTGAAGCAAACTGCTAAAATTTATGTTCTAACTGTATGCCTCATGCTGATTTTAGTTACTATTTGCTCATCATGTTTGCTGTTTTTTTGTTACCAGGATCCGTGTAAATTGATAACCAAAAGCTAGAGTTTTCAGAATCAATTGTATGAGTATAAACTTAAAAATATGATGTGTTCTTTTGGGGGAAGAAAATCCAGTAAATGTTAAAAAATTAGATTCCTTCTTTGGTCAAGTATTTGTATTTCCACAGTAGTTTGAAGGTCCCAAGATTTATAGAAGACATATTAATCTCATGACTGCAAACACAATGATTACATAGCACCTGTCCCTAACATTTGGGAGTTGAAGTAGACAAGGAACGTAAGAAAGATGGTAGGAAGTGAACTCTAAGTAAATACATTCATGTATACAGCAAAAGCTTTGTTAACCAGCAACTTACAAGCCAGAATGCTCTGTTAACTGGCATACTGGCTTATAAGGGAAAAGTGAAAACAGAAGTGCCCACCGTGGCTCTTCTGGTTTCACAGAGCCCCCACAGCCCAGGGGAAAGCAACCTGTGCTACCAAGCCCCCACAGCCCGGGGCATAGCAGCCTGTGCGAGTCACCCCCTCCCTGTCCCTCGGGGCCCACCCCCGCAGGAGAGGCAGTGACACCCCGATGTGGCGGGACAGGTGGCAGCCTGAATAGGCAAAGATACCTGTTCGGGCCGCTCAGTTATCCGGCATATTTTGTTATCCGGCACCCTCCATTCCCCGTGGGTGCCAGATAACAAAGCTTTTACTGTACATATATTCATGTATATATTCATTAACGCTGTTTTGTTCAGCACTTTTTCACTATAACACTCATTTTAAATTGATACATGATTTCACTTAGCGCTCAGTGAATTTCACTATAACGCTCACAGTCACCATCCTGGGTCATTAAAAACAGTTGTGGTCGCCATCTTGGGTTGTCAGATACTTTCAGTTTCACTTAACGCTCATTTTTTCAGGAACCAATTAAAAGCGCTAAGTGGGGGTTGCCTGTATACTCTATTCAATATAAATGTTATGCAAACTAATGCCATCTTACCATTAGACTAGCCATTATTAATTGGCTAATTTTATTGAAATATTTTGCCTGGTGGGGCTTGAGAGAGTAGAGGATTGCCCTGCCTTGGGCACTAGCCTAGAAGTTGCCAGGCCGGGATTCAAATTTGTGATCCACCACAGAGTTCCTGTGCAGTGTTGATCAAGTTGCTCAACTGTTTCAGTTTCATATCTATAAAATGAGTGTAATAGAAGGTGTTTGGGGGAGTGGGGAGAAGAATGTGTGGTGTTTCCATATTATACTCTTGGATGGTAGGTAAGGGCCTGTCATTTGAATAAGGATAGGATTATAAGAGAAGCCCCTCAACAGCTTTCCCTTATGTTGCCCTTGCTGCATTTTAGAAATTTCCTGGTGGAACAAGGTTGCCGATGCTGAGGGCTTGGAATATGCTGGCATCCAAGTGTCCTTTCTCTTGTCAGCCAGCATTGACTTCAAATGGCTAGGTCACGTGCAGAGACTGTACAATGGCTATATACCCAATGTTCTCTTGTATGGAGAGTTCTTTATGGGAAGACCACACAGGCATCCTTGTCTCTGTTTCAGAGATGTTTGCAAGAAAGATGTGAAGGCAATGAACATTGAGCCAAACATTCGGGAGAAGACTGCTGAGGATTGAAGCACTTGAAAACACTTTATTAAGCATCAAATGAAGGCTTTTGAAGAAAGAAGAGCCTAACATGCACAAGAAAAAAGAAACCTCAGGGAGAACACCACACCACATTCAGGATTTTGAAGGTGCCTGTTGATGTGCAGGGAGGCGTTCCAATGTCCTGTAATTACAGCATGTCAGAGCAGACTCCAGCTAATCTGATGGATTAATCTTGATTAATTGAGTTTGCTGGAGTGTGCTAATTAGCGAGCCTCCAGCAGCCTCAACATATTGTATATTAGGATCCCTGCACTTCTAAATGGCGGTAGGGGCGCTTTAAAGCTTGTTCAATACTTTAAAGTACCCCACTGCCATTTTGAAGCGTGGGGATGCTGATCCACGAGAGGCTGTGGGCAGTTTAGTTAAAGCGGTTCTCGGAGCTGCTCTATGTAAAGCAACTGGCCTCTTCCAGAGCACATGTAAAAACTGCCTTAGAAATCAAACTTCACGTGTGAAGTACAGAAGGGACTGTCACTAGAACTGAGCTGTCCAGGCACTCTCACAAATATTTCATGAGTTGATGCCTTACTTAGTACAAATCTGTTGTCTTGTGAGACAGACAGATGTCTATATTGTAGGGGGTTTTTTAAATCGGGTTGAAAATAGTAACTTATTTGTAAGGGTGGTATATAAGAACTCAGATATCCATTTGCTCTATGAACTAAACAGAATGATAAAGCTAGCATTATGGGCAAAACGGAGATGGAGCTGGTTGCAATAAGCGCAGATAAGAGGAAGAAGAGGAGAGTTGTGAATGACCTTGAAGGCTTTGAACTTCAGGTAGTGATAACAGAAGATTCAGTAGAGGAATCTGAAAAGTGGGGAAGGGATGGTTAATCTAGTTTGAATACAATGGTTAGGAGGCATTAGGCTGAAAAGAGGAGTTTCCAATAATTCATCATATTCTGAGCCTCTGCATGAGGGTTTGTGATACGTCTGTTGTTTTTCACATTTCCTCTGTATTTTAATTGTTAAGCCTCTGTGTTGATCACCCCGTGCTTCTCTTGCCCAAAATATAAATTGTCATAAGGAACTTTAAATCACAGGCATTTTGTATTCAAAATTTTAATTATGGCTTGCAAACAGAATTTTGCTATATGCTATAGTTCCTGCCACGTTGAAAAGTAACTTGTTTGCTTTACATTATTTGCATTTTTATCAGAAAAACTAAACATAAAGGGTGAAAACAAAAGCTCTAAATATGTTGAATGCCTCATTCCACAAAAAGTCCTTCTGCTGTCTTTTCCAGAAATCCAAAGATTTTACAGATCTTTAGTTTTCACTATGCCACACCATCAAAAACATGGCCGTGATACCATGTAATCTAACTAACTAATGTAGAAATAGCCATTCCAAACCAAGAACTTTGACACTGTACTAGAGAACACAAAATAAGTATATTGCTTGCAAAAATGTCTTTGTTATGGTGATAGTCTCTCTCACATAAGTAATCTTTAGATGTCCTTGTTTGTTCATTTTCAGTTTTAATCATAACACTGAAAGGATGAAAGGACTCACTAGTACAAGAGAACCAGCTTCATACTTGTTTTCTCTTTTGTGTAAGACATTGTCTTATAGGACATGGGAAAATTGTATCCGAGTTCTCCGGAATGCCTAATTGCTCAGCTTCCGTTAGCAATAAAATACTCTGAAATGTGACACTAAAAATGGGTATGTTGATGCTTATTGGTGTTTCATTGATCTTCATATCAAATATGGTTATTTGACAAGTGATATGTTTTATTTCTCAATGCATCCTTGTAAGCTTTCATTTAAAGTTGGACTGCAGGTTTTTCCTTAGTTCATAGGCCTCAGCTTGAATAATGTGTACAGTTTTGGGTTTGTTTTAAGAAAGATGTGGAGAAATTAGAAAGGGTCTAGTGGTGGGCAAACAGAATGAGAATGGGGATGGAAGGCAAGCCATAGGAGGAAAGATTGAGAGATTCAGGCATGTTCAGTTTGAAGGGAAGGTGATTTAAGAGGGAGATGTAATAGTCTTCAAATATCTGAAAACCTGCCATATATAAGAGGGAGTACAAGTGCCAGAGATGGTAGGACTTTGAAGCAGTGGCTATAAATTGCAGCAAAGTGGATTTAGATTAGATACCAGGAAAAACTTCCTTACTGCTAGAACAATGACAGAAAATAGAGCAGTGTGGTACCTTTAGGATAGGGACGGACATTACACAAACCCGTTTAAGTGATCAGGGACTGGTTTAAACCTGTAACGGAACAGCTGTTCAGTGCACATAAACCAGTTTGTGAAAAACCTGGTTGAATGTAGTATCAGACTTGACTGATTTGGGTCAAAATGGTTTAGGCAATATCTGTTCCAGACCCATTGCTGGTTTAAGCTGAACCAGACACCCCAACATGCTGTCTAGGCTGAGCAGGACTGCCCCCTCCCCTCTGCTCCCTGGCTGCAGCTTGGCAGTCTGTGTAAGCATCTGCTTGGCTTCTGCTCCCCCCCTCCCCTCCTACTGTCTGCTAAGCAGGCATTCCCCTGTCCCACACAGACACCTCTCAGCATTAGCTAGCAGACCACATGCTGGCTACTGCTGAGCTGTGGCACACAGGACAAAGGCGGAATCAACAGATAGCTGGTAACATGTCTCTGTTTTCTTAATGGGGTGATAAACACTGAGTTAGACGTGACAAACATTCCCTGCTGGGCTGTTCAGGAGTGGGGGGGATCCCTCCCTAATCACAGCTTCCTTCTGGGCCTGGCTACAGGCCCCTCAGCTCATCTCTGTGCAAGGGAAGGAGGGAGGGCTGCTCTAGCATCCCGTCCCCCGCTTGCTTCTAGCCTGAGCCACTGCAAGCATATGTCTGCATTTTTGGGATGTCTATCTGGTTACAAAAGTGATTTAGCCTAGGCTGGTTAGACTAACCTGCAGAGATTGAATCAGTTCAGGCTCAGACTTTTTGAATGTCTGTCCCTAGCCTTAAAGACTAATCTGTTCAAAGAGGCGTGAACTTTCATAGGCAACAACCTACTTCATCATATGCTTTGTATAGAACAGTGGGACAGTAGAATGGAATAGCCTGCTCATGGAAGCTGTGAAATCTTTCATTGGAGATTGTCAAGAGGGGGGTTGATGGGCATGAATGACACGTGCCCCTGGAGGCTGGGGGGACATGGCAACCACCTGCAGATGGTGGCGGCAGCAGAGGCATGTCGACAGTGAGTGGGGAACTCCTGCAGGAGGCTGCAGCGATGTTGGCAGCCGGGAGGAAGGGGGTGGTGGTGAGTGGCAGCGCTTCTTTCAGGGGGTGCACCACCAATCTTGGGGGCACACATGCACCCACGTGCACCCATACGCATCGCCAATGTTGATAGGCATTGGACGAGGGTAACTTTAGGGGTGGCATGCTCACATTTGTGGGAGGATTGACCAATATGACCCTTGAGGTCCCTTCCATTCCTATGATTCTACTAGTGAAATCAGGCAAACCTGAACAATCTTTAAACTGTCTTTTGCTTATACCTTTACAACTTCATTAATGTTAGTGGGTTTACATAGCAAGAAACCATAGCCAGACTTCAGCTCACTCTCTTGCCTTTATTGTAGTGGTTCTCAACCTTCTTAGTTGCACCCCTCCATAACTTTTGTGGAATTTAGCGACGCCCCATTGAGAAACACTAAGCCAAAAGCTAGGTGGTGTCAGGTGAGCATGGTGGGGGGCAGGCCCTTATCCTACCAAGCCATGCTTTTTTCCACAGTCTGTTCCCTCCCTGGTCTCTGGTCTGTACCTGAAGGGGCAAGTGCAGCCCTGGCCACTACAGCTGCTCCTCTGGCAACTCGCATGCCACCAACCAGAACCACATGCATCCACGGCTCATCCCATCATCTCCAGGAGCTTTGGGGCAGTAAGGGGATGAGTTGGGATGAATACAGCCCCATGTCTGCCTGTACATCTGCATGCACACAGTAGAAAGTGCTGTTGGAAAAGCAGGAGTGGCTGGGACAGGGGCTGCTGGATGGCAGAAGTAGCCATGGGTGTCACTTGGCTGAAGTATCCTGGGGTGCCTATTGCTGGATAAGAAGAGAAGTGATTTGCTTATCTTCTGGCACGGAAACTGAGCACTGAGGCACCCTTAGAAGGGCTGAGCAGCACTGTGATTGAGAATCACTGCTCTGTAACTGAAGGAATATTGGCAAACACTTTTTTGGCAAACGCTTTTTTTTGTCAACAAATGATTGATGCACAAAGAAAGGTTATCTGCTTGGAAAGAACATACCAATATTTATTTTGCCACATTTCAATGCATTGTTACCCTTTTATGGAGGTTGTGTTGGCCTTCTGAGATCTACCCACTATTTATCTGATAAGCAGACCATTTTCACTGCTGTAAAGTGCCATTTTGTCCAATGTATTGCTATCTAAAATATCCAAAGGAGGAAATAGAGTGCTGTGAAGCCGGAGAGCCATTTAAGCACCAGGTTTGTGTTGTGTGCAGTTTGAGTGTCCAGTAAATAACTTCATGATGCATCTAGTTTCATGTCCTAAATTTAAGGCACATTTTAAAATAAAATATATATAAGTGTCTTATTTTTACCTCTGTAAACTTTGGAATGTGATTCATTATTAAACAAATTAGTTTCCGTGAGTAACTTCAGGCTATGTTATATTTGTGTTATTCCTATTGTGTTCTCTTGACATTCCAGGGTATTACTTTTCAGCCTTTCCAGAGAGGATTCTGCATGTCACTGCAGGGAAGTAAGTTCTTCTGTATGCGTGCCTTTGTTCCTCTTGTTTTGTAAGGATAAACTAAGGTATAACTGACTCATCCCAGTAGGGCATGTTTTTACCAGGGTTTTACAGGTTATTGTAGTGTATGTTTCCCCTTAGGTTATCCCTGTTTTCTTTTCAGTTTTTGACCTTTTGCCGTCCTCCAGTGATTTGAATTTCTTGATGAAACAGTTTTGGTTTTAGGTGTCAGTTCAAAACAGAAAGTAATTTGGGGCCTTGGATTAAGCCAAACGAGAAGTTGTTATACAAATTGTGTAATTGTTTAATTGCATGCAAGAGAATGCTCAGAGCTTGGAAGCAAATGGGGAGAGGCAAGGGGGTGGGGTGGGGCATGGGGTAGAGGTGGGGGCGGACAGGGCTGTGCCTCCGATTCTAAGCCTGTGTCAGGGATGGAGACGAAGCCAGAGCAGCTGCCTGCCTCCCCCCCCCCGCCGTGTACTCAAATACAAGTTGCAGAGGTTTCCCCTCTGTGTTGAATGGGGGGAATCTCATTTTACATTAAAGTAAAAACAGTATTTTTAATCTCTTCATAAGGTACATTTTGCATACAGTAAAGAGAAGTAGGTAGCCATGTTAGTCTGAAGTTAGAAGGCAGAACAAGGTGGTACTTTGAGACTAACAGTTCAGAGAAGCCTGAGCTTTCATAGGTGACAGCCTACTTAGGTGCTATGTATAATGTACGTAGATGACAAATCCAAAGAACAAGGCACAAGAGAGGTTGTTCAGGGTGGTACATCAGTGATTACTAGAAGTACTGAGATTAAATTTTAAAGGCAAAAGCCTGCACTGTCCAGTAGTTGTAAGTGACCTAATTAGGTCCTTTACCTAATAGCTGTGATTGAGTTCCAGCCAAATTTTATGCCAAGAAATCTATTGGTCTGAATGTTACAGATTATTTTCTTTCGCTATTGCTGACCCTTAAGTGCCCTAAAGCTATCTAATGGCCTATTATAGTAAGGGATCCTTAGCTTTGTTTATCAAAACATTAGAATGGCTTTATTAAAGCTCTAAAATTATGTTAACTGGCCACATGGTTTCTCTTTGCTCTCTTGCTTTTTGTTTCTACCTTGTAAAGTGGAAATTTTCTACAAGGAAGTATTTTAGAAAATTATTGCAACTCAAAAGCAAGTGCTACCAAATGAGACTTCATAAATGATGCTTGAGTGGTTATTGAGTCTTAAAAAATAATAGGAAAAGGTACTTGAGGAATATCCTGCATCAGAAATATTATGGGCAAAACTAAAGTAGAGTGAGAGAGAGAAGCCAAACTGTTGCTTTTCTTGATGTGTGTCAGTCTCTTCTTGTTGTTTTCCACAAGAAGTTGCTAAACCCACCATCCCAAAAATACTTAGTATATAACTAGATATAACACAGTAAAGAGAGATTAATGTTCTGTCTTCACTTAAAAATAAATAAAACAGGAGGAAGCCAAAATAATGTCAGCAACAAAAGGTCTAGTCAACATGCAAAGTGGTCTAAAGTGGGGATGGTAGAACTTGGGCAGCCTCCACTCTTCCATACTTTTGTATAGGCATATGTGTCAAAGGTCTTGGTGTGATGGTCAGAGGGCTCTGTACGTGAACGGTGCATGCCCCCGGCAGCTGGGGGGACACGGTTGTGCCGGCAGTGGCAGAAGCCTGGTGGCAGTGAGCTCCCACAGACGCCACCAGCACTGTCAGCAGTGGGAGAAACCGGTGGGGCATGTGCTGACTAGGGGTCAGGGACCACCTGCAGGCGGTGGCGGCCAGGGGCAATCGTGGACCACCTGCAGATGCTACTGGCGGTGCTGGCAGCAGGATGGCAAGCCATGACCACCTTCAGGTACCACTGCCAGTGTCAACAGTGCCTTTTTGCAGGGGATGCACTGCCATGCACAGGGGGTACACGTGCACCCACTTGCATCCCCTGTGCGTCGCCCCTGACTCTGTATAAACGGATTCATCAGGCATCTGACAACCTCTTGCATACCATGATCCAGAGGATTGATGGTTGTCTACTACTGTAAGGTGGTTAACAATTTACAATTGTAAACCTTGGACCAAGAGTTCAAGAACTACATGTTCTTACTAGTCATATTTCAGGGACTGTAAAGAAAAAGGCTACATTCACATTTTAGATCAGCAATTCAGATTGGACCAGCTGTGTAGTGACTAAATGCAATTTCCATCTGAATACCATGTCCAGTTAAAGTCTACATCCTGACCTTTAAAAGCCTTCTAGGGGACTGACCCTAGCTGCTGAAGAGATTATCTCTGCCTTCATAACTTGAAACTACAGCTGTGCTCCTTTGGAACAATGCAACTGTTGATTAACTGAGTAAGTCTTGTGAGCGCAGGACTTTTTGCACAAGCTGGACCTCACAAAATTGCCTTTAGAAGGAACTCACAAACAGGAGAGAGAAACTGATACCAAATCTTACCAAGTCCAGAAACTGTATTAGGCTTGTTTGCAAAACAAGTTATACTCAACAGCAGTTGCATTCATGACTAAATTTCAGGCTATGTATATTAGCTCCCCATTTCAACTTCTTCTTTTGAGGAAAAAATGCGTCTGTAATGAATAAAAAATACTTAAAATTGAAATGAAATCATTTTTTTCGTCAAAGGAGTTCTTTTTTGCCCCTCTACAAAGGCAAAAATGGAAGGAAAAGTAATAATGGGAAGAAGTGAAATAAATTGTTCGCTTACCCAAATGTAACAACTGGACCCAGCAAAAGAAATTGGTCTACCCTGAAAATTGTCAACATACACCCTTCTCCAGCCTGAATGGTGACTCTTTTTATATTGTACACTTGACCTGGATATGGATGGAAGGGCCATGCCATTCTTTGCAGAAGTTAAAGTCCTCAATGCCTTTCTCACCTCAGTCTTCACAGACAAGGTCAGCTCCCAAACTACTGGACCTGGCAGCACAGTTTGGGGAGGAGGTAAACAGCCAACAGGGGTGAAAGAACAGGTTACAGACTATTTAGAAAAGCTGGATGTGTACAAGTCCACAGGGCCAGATGCGATGCACCTGAGGGAGTTGGCCAGTATAATTGCAAAGCCACTGGCCATCATATCTAAAAACTCATGGCGATTGGGTTGGGAGAGGTCCTGGATGATTGGAACAGGGCAAATATAGTGCCCATCTTTAAGAAAGATAAGAAGGAGGAACCAGAGACCTACAGACTGGTCAGCCTCAACTCAGTCCCTGGAAAAATCATGGAGCATGTCATCAAAGAATCCATTTTTAAACTCTTGGAGGAGAAGGTGATTAGGAACAGTTGCCATGGATTCACTAAGGGCAAGTCGTCCCTGACCAACCTGAATGTCTTCTATGATGAGATAACTGGCTCTGTGGATGCAGGGAGAGCAGACGACGTGATACACCTTGACTTCAGCAAAGCTTTTGGTATTGTCTCCCACAACATTCTTGGAAGCAAGCGAAGGAAGTCCAGGTTGGTTGGATGAATGGACTGTAAGGTGGATAGAAAACTGGCTGCTTCATCAGGCTCAAAGGGGTAGTAATCAATGGCTTGAAGTCTAGTTGGAAGCCAGTATCAAGTGGAGTGCCCCAGAGGCTAGTCCTGGGGCTGGTTTCCTTCACTGTCTTTATCAACCACCTGGAAGATGGGATGGAGTGGACCCTCAGCAAGTTTGCAGATGACACCAAACGGGGGAATAATAGGATACACTGGTGGGTAGGGCTAAGTTTTAGAGATGGCTAGGTAAATTAGAGGATTGGACTAAAAGAAATCTCATGAAATTCAGTAAGGACAAGTGCAAAGTCCTGCACTTAGGACAGAACAATCCCGTTCTCCAGTACAGGCTGGGGACTGACTGGCTAGGCAGCAGCTCTGCAGAAAAGGATATAGGGGTTACAGTAGGGTCAGTAAGCTGAATATGAGCCAACAGTTCGCCCTTGTTACAAAGAAGGCATAGTGGGCTGCAATAGTAAGAGTGTTGCCAGAACAATTAATTCTTCCCCTCTCTTCTGCACTGGTGAGGCTACATCTGGAGTCGTGTCCAGTTTTGGGCCCCCCAGTTGCAGAAAGGATGTGGACAAATTGGAGAGTCCAGCGGGAGGCAACAAAAATGGTTAGGAGGTTGGGGGTGCATGACTTTTGAGGAGAAACCGAGGAAACCAGGCTTATTTGCTTTGGAAAAGAGGAGACTCAGGTGGGATTTAATAGCAGCCTTCAGCTACCTGAAGAGGGGTTCCAAACAAGATGGATCTAGACTGTTCTCAGTGGTGGCAGATGACAGAACAAGGAGCAATGGTGTCAAGTTGCAGGAAGGGAAGTTTAAGTTAGGTATTAGGAAAATCTCTCATTAGGAGGATACCAAAACATGAAGAGGTTACCCAGAGAGGTTGTGGAATCTCTACCCTTGAAGGTTTTTAAGACCTTCAACTAGACAAAGCCTTGAATGGGATAATCTAGTTGGGGATGGTCTTGCTTGGAGCAGGAAGTTGGATTAGATGACTTCCTGAGGTCCCTTCCAACCCTAATTTTGTATGATTCTATGATTGCATTCTATGATTAATATTATAATATAATATATACTTGAATATAAGATGAGCCTGCATATAAGATGATTGACCCCCCAGTAATTGGATTCTATATATGGAAAAATTATAAATTTATTATAATTTTCCAGGTATAGAATCTAAGCATTGGAGGGTTGTCTTTGAATCCTGTCCCTCCTCCCCCTGGTCCCTTCACTACTACAGCAGGGAAAGCAGTGGCTGGGGGACTCAGGTAGCCCTTTTGTCCTCTACCCTGCCCACTTCTTCTCCCTGCAGCCTTCCTGCCTCCCTGTCACCTGCACCCTCCCACCCCCAGTTTGTCACAACTTTGCCCTTCCCCCTACTCTCCTAGTCTCTGCCTCTTCTTTCACAATGCCCCAGTCTCCTTTTCCACCCCCCCCCCCCCGGCAGCCTTTCGTGTCGCATGCTGCTCCACCTCAGAACATGACACATGGAAGCTCAGCCCTTGCCTGGCCATGCAGCAGTGTTGGCACTGCTGATTTGGCAAGACAGGAAAAGGAGCTTCCACATGCTCTGTGCCTGGGAGAGACTCCAGCCGGAGCCAGAGCTGAGCTGCGCATAACAGTAAGGGGGAGGGAAGGCAGTGGGGGTGGAGGGTGGGACAGAAACTGCAGAGGGGATGCGGAGGGGGCAGGAGCGCTGCTATGGATCTGACTCTGGTCCTGACCTGGGCTCGGGACCAGTCAGAGCCCAGTAGCTGCTTGCTTCCCCCTCCACTTTGTATGTGATTGTAAGACGAGGGGCGTTTTCCCCCATGCTGATCGGGGGGGGGGGGGGGGCTTGTTGTTTTTTTGAATAAATATGGAAAAAGGTT
>NW_017729029.1:4012254-4017523 GCF_001723915.1 Gavialis gangeticus
ATCGGGGGGGTGGGGGGTGCTTGTTGTATTTTTGAATAAATATGGTAAAAGGTTTATTTTATAATTCCAAGAAATGTGCTTGGGAACCACAAGGAGCTAAATCCTTTAAATGTGCTTCTTTCCCCTGTTTGATAAAGCTATTGACTCTTCCTGTTTGGAGGCACTAAGACAGGCTGAAGAGACAGTAATTCAGGAATTCAAATAAATGAAAAACACGCTGAGCCAAATTTGTATTGAGTGTTTACTCCACAAAAATCCCTGTATCCTACTACTTTGTTTGTTTGTTTTTCCAATAACTCTGTGAAGAAAAGTTGGTTATGTTCCAGACTTGCTCAAAAGAGCCTAATAGAACAGAGACTGGCATATTGAAAGGAAGTGAATTCAGTCTGTGTGTAACTTGTAAAATCTTCCCGATTGGTGGGTCTACCGATTGGAAACATTGGTAGAAACCTAGAAGCATCCAAATAGCAGATACCCTGTGGGGGAGGAGAAAAGAAACCAGGCAGATAACCTGGATATTTTGTACTAACTTCCTTACTTCCATAATCTTTAGCAGAATTTTAGTTCTTCCAATGACTGTATTTTATACTAAGAATCCTCGCACTTCAAATAGTTTTCAGCACTAAAAAAGGCGTGTTCAGGATTTTGTTAAGAGTGCTGCAAATAATGGGATTTTTTTCTCTTGTCTGCATGAAAAAAACGGGAATGCATTTAATTTTGTGCTGACCTGAATGAAATCTTTTTATTGACCAAGTCAAGGAAGAAAATTTAATTTTGGGCCTGCAATATTTTTTTCAGGCCCATTCAAAAAAGTATTTGTTTTTGGATTGTTCAGATTGTTATGCTTTGCTTTTCTTTTAATTTAGGCAATGTCCAAGTGAAATTTCACTGCAAAAAACATTTAAATGTTTCAGTTTCTTCAAACTGATTTGGACACACAGGAAAAAACTGAACTCCTGAATGCTTCACTATTTCACTCAGCCAAGTGGAAAGACAAGTGAGATAAGGATCACAGGGGGCATGGTGGGATAGCCTTCCTACTGTGGATGCTTAGCTGGTGCAAAACCAACTAGAAAAGCTAGACATTTATAAGTCAGCAGGACCAGATGGACTTCACCTGAAAGTACTGATGGAGCTGGCTGAGGTCATTGTAGAGCCCCTGGCAAAACTCTTTCAGAAATCTTGGCACACGGGAGATCCTTGAGGATTGGAAGAGGGCCAACATTGTGCCCATCTTCAAGAAAGGGAAGAGGGAGGACCTGAGCAACTATAGGCCAGTCAGTCTACCTCCATTCCAGGGAAAATCCTGGAAAAACTCATCAAAGAATCTGTGTGTGATACGCTCATCGAGGGTAAGATTCTGAACAACAGCCAACATGGCTTTGTCATGGGTAGGTCTCATCTTACCAATCTCATTTCTTTCTACAGACAGGTCTCTTGCCACCTGGACGTGGGAGAGAAGGTCAGCATCATATACCTAGACTTCCAAAAGGTTTTTGATCTAGTATCCTGTAATATCCTTGTGGAAAAATTGGAAGGTTGTGGGCTTAACTGCTCAACAGTTCAGTGGGTGGGAAACTGACTGCATGGTAGGACCCAGAGAGCTCTCATGAATGGATCTGTGTCATCTTGGTGAGAAGTGGCCAGTGATGGCCCTCAGGGGTCTGTGCTTGGACCAGTGCTTTTCAACATCTCGATCAATGTTTTGGATGTGGTGGTGAAAAGCTCGGTGGCCATGTTTGCAGGCAACACCAAGCAATGGGGGAGCATGTTCATGCCAAAAGATAGGTTGCAGATACATGTGGACCTGGACAGGCTGGAGAGCTGAGCAGACCGGAACCAGATGAAGTTCAACACTCAGAAGAGTAAGGTGCTCCATCTGGGGGCAAACAATCCCCAACATACCTACAGGCTCGGTGGCAACAATTTGACTTGCACCATGGCCAAAAGGGACCATGAGGTAGTGATTGACCACCACATGAAAATGAGCCAGCAATGTGATGCTGTGACCAGCAAGGCAAACAACACGCTGGCATGCATTAACCATTGCATCTCACGCAAAACTAAGAAAGTGATACTCCCAATGTACTCTGTACTGGTGAGACCACAGCTGGAGTACTGCATCCAGTTCTGGGTGTCATACTTCAACAAGGATGTGGAGAAACTTGAGAGGGACCCGAGAAGAGCCGCCCATATGATCAGGGACTTGCAAGACAAGCCATATGAGGAGAGGCTGAGGGACGTGGGCCTCTTCAGCCTACAGAAGAGAAGGCTGAGAGGGGACTTGGTAGCAACTTACCTCTACATCAAGGGAGTACATCAAGAATTTGGTGAACAGCTGTTCACCAGGGTACCCCGGGAGAAGACCAGGAGCAATGGATACAAACTCCTAGAAGGCCGTTTCAGGCTCAATTCCAGGAAAAACTCCTTCACAGGGTGTCCAGACTGGAATAAACTCCCTCCAATGGTGGTGCAGTTACCTACCCTGGAAATCTTCAAAAGGAGACTGGACATTCACCTTGCTGGGGTCACTTGACCCCAGTTGTCTTTTCCTGCCTACTGCAGGAAGACTGGACCCAATCTACAAGGTCCCTTCCAGCCCCTAACAATCTATGAAAAACTTTTTCTTCTTTTTCCAGCAGAATTATTTGCTGAATTCGCCCTTGAATTTGTGAATCCTGCCCCCCAAAAAAGGGGTTTTTTTGAGCATTCATTTTTCATTAGAAAGATGATCTCCCATCTCTATTTATTAACATCCTTACCCTGAGAATATCACAGACTCTCATGAAACTGGTAAACAGCTATCAGGCATGCATATGAAATTGGTTAACAACCAACCTGGCTTCCTGAGATAGATGGACAGATCTATTCTTATACATATAAACCAGAAACATGATTTTTACTACAAAACTTTTTCTCTCTCATGTATGTATGTATGTAATGAGAGCAATTTTGTAATAAAATCATGTTTCTGGTTTCTAAAAAAAAAAGAAAAAAAAGAAAAAGAAAAATAAATGCTTATATATCTAACTTAATGTCCTGTTAATATTTCAGGAGTAATTATTTTCTGCCTTCTATAATATCTGGCAGCATCTGTATAATAAACTAGGTGTTACCTGGTTTCTGTTCAGGTGAAATAAAATATATTAGGACTATAAAATATGGATTTGAGTTTTACTGAATCTACTTCTGTGTGTTTACAGAAATGTACCTGGACCACTAAGCCTCTTGCTTTGGGATTCCATGATTTCTTCTGTCCTCACACTTCATTTTCTGTTGAGGTTTATCCACATTTGAAAATAATCCAGATTAAGCCAAAGTGTGAATTTAAAGCACAGTAGCTGTTCCCAAATAATGTGGAATAAAAGTGTCCATACACAAAGTTATTCAGGAATAGCCCTTCCTGAATAAATCAGTGCCCAAACAAGCATGGGAAAGTAGGTCCCATCCTCCCCCCCCACCCCTTATTTGCTAATTTACTGCAATTTTAAACACGTGAGAGGATAATTAGAAAAACCTGGGGTGAAGTACCTCCCTAGGGGGAATCTCTCATTCCTTGGTGATGAGGTAGTTTAGTCTTTTTGAAATCTTATACTGGCTTCAACACCTGTGTAATGAGTTTATAGCCCCCATATCATAAATTGTAATCCTAGCTGTTAAAAGAAAATCATGTGCTAAAGAGATCTTTATACTGTCTTATAAGAGTATTTTGAGACCAGCTTCAGTATGTGCTAACTTCTAACTCAAGCCTTCTTAATGCGTCGGCTTTGAAAATAAATGAGAATGCTAATGTTAAAGACATTTTACTTCATTAACGCTGACATTTTTGGATGAAAAAAATAGACACCAGAGGTTTGATTTTTCTGATATTTGATCTATCATCTTCCAAATGGCGGTTAGGCAGTGACATGGGTTTAGCAAGTTAATGGAGTTTTCTTCTTTCTGCCTTCTTTGATCAGACTCATCGTATAGACGTGGCCTTTTGCTGGTACAATCCTAGGTGTGTCTTGCTTTCTGTGCTTAAGCCAGTAGGAGGTGTGTGTAGCTTACTTTAATTGGGTGAACCAGGAACCATTGGGTGAACGTGGGGTGAACCAGGAACCGTCTTGCTTAGCTGGTTTCAGCTAGTAGTCATTCTCCACCTCCTACATTAATCCACCTGACAGCTTACCTGTTTACTTAGGTTATGATTAGGAGGGATCATTACGCTTATATTTGGTTGACCCCACGCAGAATACAGGCCATAGAATTCCTGGAGGGAATTAATTCGTTCCTACTGTCTAAATTAAGCTCTTCATGCAGTGGACTTTCCTGTAGTAACAAATCTCATATTTTTCAATGTTGTTTTTGAATCTTGTTCAATTTCTTTTGCAGTGCAGAAAATATGTATTAATTTTATACATAACTAGCATAGTTGCATTAATCTTTCATGGATTTCACAGCAGAAAAATAAGACTACTACTGTCTGTTGTATAGGAATTGGAATAACTTATAATAGTCAAAGAATTATCATTTAGTTTCTAATTCATTTACATTCATTGAAGATGCATATTTTGCTAGGAAGAGATGCCTGGGGGAAATGCTACCAACTTATAGACATATATGCAATAACTGTGGTGAAGACTGAATGCAAATAGTACTAACATGCCCCCAAAGGAAGGGGGATAAAATATGCATTAGGAAAAGTGATCTTTAAGTAGCTGTCAATTAATGCATTTTAATATGAAAAGTATTTTTCATATTAAAAAGTAAAATGTGAAAAGAATTGCTAGGCCCCTACGTAAAATTTTGCCTCTGAGATAATTTACATCACATTATGAAATAACATTTTTTGGGTTGGAATTAAAGGTCTCTGAAGATCTTTGAATCTGGTAACTGAGAATTACAATGAATTGCTTGAAAGAGATATTTGTTGACAGTAGGGGTGTGCAAAGTGGGCCTTATTTGATTCAGATTTGACCCGAATCAGGGACAGTGATTTGATTTGTTGATTCAGATCACTGTCCCTGATTCAATATGGCCGAATCTACATACCTTGAGGTACCAGCACGGCTGGTGAACGCTGCGATGCTGGGGCACATGGAGCATCTCACAGGCGGGGGGGGGGCCTCCACCTGCTCAGCGGTGAACCCGGAAATGGGTTCTGCCAGGGAGTGCGCTGTCCCCCATCCCCCCCCCCCGCACCTCCCCCAGGTCATGGGAGGACCCTGAGTGCTCCCCCCGACCCAGGAGGCACCAGTCACCAAGCCGGGGGGGGGGGGGGGGGGCC
>NW_017729029.1:4017808-4024151 GCF_001723915.1 Gavialis gangeticus
GGGGGGGGGGGAGGGGGCCAGCGCGCTCTCTGGTGGACCCAGAAGTGGATCAGAAGTGCTTTTGGTCCACTTCCGGGTCTGCTACAGAGTGTGCTGGGGAGCACCCTGTGCTCCTGTGGGACACTACTTGCACCTCAGCATCACAGCACTCACAAGCCCCTGCTACCTAGAGGTAGGTAGAAAAAGCATTTAAAGCGGTGTCAGTGTCCGAATCGCTGAATCTTTCCAAATCTACCCAAATCAATTCAGAGGGTTCTAATTTAATTTGGAGAAATTGAAGTCTCCTTTGATTTGATTCAGAGATTCAGCCACCAAATCAGGCCAAATCTCCACCTTATCAAATTGAGGACCGAAGCGTCGTACAGCCCTAATCAACTGTAAATAACTCCCTAGAACAGCAACTCAAGAAATGAACAAGTAAATAGGAGAATCCTAGGAAAATAAGATCTGCATCAGTCCTTTTTATTTTCTTAGAGTTATTTTCAACTAGGATCTCTGTAATCTGTGTGTAATTCACTGTAGAAAATTGTAAAGCATTGAGATGCGCAAAATTACTTGTGGCAAGACTAAAAAGTCTAACATTAAATGCTCCTCTTGTTGAAAAGAGATGAGGAAAAAAGTTCTGATGTAGACAGGAACTTTGAGCTCATTTCTAAGAATGAGGTCAAAATAACAGACGTAAAATTCCGTAATGATTTCAAGACCCTTTTTGTTTTTGTGATTGATTGGTTTTATCTCAGTGTTTGACATGGCATTTTTCTTCAACCTTCTGATGACATAAGCTATTGTACTATGAATAAAGAAACTGTTTTTGCCTTAGTTTGAGATGCACAGCTTTTTATCTTTTTTATATTTCTCATTTTCATTACAATATGTGAAGTTTCAATATTAACAGACTGTAGAACAGATGCAGATCAGTTTTCACTTAGATACATGAATGCTGGATGCCATTGTGCATGTAGCATGCCAGTAATTAAATGTATTGTCAGGATTAGTTTCTCCTTTGAAGAATTTTACATTTTCATTCTGTCTTGTAAATCAGCATACACACTGATTGATTGCAACTTTTTCTACATTCCACATTTTGCCTCAATTAGTGAGCATAAATGATTGGGTTCAGGGCATGCACCAGAGTAGTATAGTGAAGGATACTGTTGTCTGTAGGACTCCTGCTTTATATGTGGGAGCATGTTTTGGGAAAGTGACAGGCACTGAAGTAGATATGTTAAACTGAAATGGTTTTGGCATTAAGGTAAATGAATACCACCCAGGAGGAAGAAGTTTTATTCCTGTGGATTTGCCATAGACTTCCTGTGCGAGTCTGAACGTATTGGGTACTTCAAAGTATTTTATCCTCTTTGGACTAGCCACTGGAGGAGGATAATACATTGAAACAGTGGTTAGACATGCCTGAGTTTCCTCATCTTGCAGACAGATACCTAAGTTTGGGCAACAACTTCTGGAAGGTCATGTGACTTCACTTGGGTAAGCTATATTAGATTCTAAGTTGTATTCTTAGTTCATGCATAACTTCTCAGTGTCATATGAGGTCTTCCTCAATCATAAGCACTGTGTAGAGCACAGAATTTTTAATACCAGTTGATAGATGAGATAAATATAAGAATCAGAGTCTCTCTGCACCCAACCCATTACACCTTAGCCCAAATAGCGTTTTGATGGGAGGGTCAACCAACAAAGGAGAAGATGGAGTATTCTTTTGCTTATGTCCTGCCCAAAGGATCAGTTGTGTATGATGTGCTGAAGCAAGGTACAGGGATGTGACATTTCCAGTCCTAATACATGTTGAGGTGTCACCTTCTAGTAAGCACCACTAAGCAGACCAGACTGGGAAGGATCTTTTTCACCATGCTGCAGGCTAAGACGACATCAGAGGTCCTACAAACAAGTTGGAAGTCTTTTTAGAATTAAAAGTGTGAATCAGTCTAGAGTGGAATCATTCCTCCTTTCTTGTAATGACTGTATGTGTTTTAACACTTGATGTCATCACAGCAGTGAGCAAACTGAACTAATTATTTTTTACAATCTCTTTGAAGAATAGAGACATTATCCCCTTTTACATATCGGAAAACAAATATTTTGGCTAGTAGGACTGATTTGACTGATGCTTATGTTAGAGATCATGAGTTGTGATTCCCAGTACTTTGTATGCTGCACTGACTCCTCACATAGGAATGTCCTCTAATGTCCAAATCTCACGTAATTGGCTAAGTAGACGGTATGCTGTATGTATAACTGGTCATATGCATAAACAGTATATAACTTGGATTATGGATAAGTTAGAAATTACTAGACAGCAGTCTAGCATTTATATACTGTTCTGTTAAGCAAGTTTAAGAGACACTATTGTTCAAAGAAATGAGTTGTGACCACTATTAAAATTTGGGTTTTTCAGATGTGGAATTGGGTCAGTCTGACTACCAGATTGCTACTAGTGAAACTTTTATTGTTTTTACTTTTCCAGTTGGCCTTGCTGAATTTCTTCCCCTCTGAAGAAAAGCTGCATCTTGGAGAAGAAAGTAGACGTGCCCGTCGAAATAAAAGGAGTAAAAGTAGTGAAGGGCCAGATGGTGAGTTTCCTTCTCAGTTTCATACTTGTCCCATTCCTCATTTCTTCAAAGGAGGTGAGAAACTTGCAGTTTTTCAGGTAATGTTTGTATCCTGGATTGCTTTTGTTGACAAGGGTGCACCTGTCCCTTAATGTAGTTCCTCCTTGAACTCACTTAACATCCAGATCATTAGTTCCATCCATTTTTATTTTCATATCATGCTAATATGATAAATTACGTTAAAATTTCTTTCCAAATCAATCAAGATTTATTCCAACTCACATTTGTATTTTTTTTTTTTATCATAACCTGTGATTCAAAGGGCCATAATTTCTCTAACGAAGAGACTTCGGACTTTCTTTTGCATATGGTTTACTCATAGCTGCCTCTGCTTATCTTGTGGCACTGCTATCTGCATTCTTAAAATATTTAGTCAGTTAATTCTAGTCCTAGACAGTTTCAGAAAACTCTGTCCTACACTATGGAAGTATGTTGTAACTGGCTTCCTAAAAATGACAGTGAACAGTGGGTCCATGATCTACATCAGTAATGCTCATTCTCCAGCCCATGGGTCAGATATGTCCCATGGAGCCATGTCATTTAGCCTACAGGGATACCCCCAGGCCTGGAAATCTGGCAGTGGGGGAGTGGTGGCAGCATTATTTTCCATGGCTTCCAGATGCAGGAGGCTGGATCCAGCCCACAGACTGATCCCACCCATGGGACTTGACCGACTAATTGGCTCTATGCCACTCATCCAGCCCGTGGGTCTGGAAGGTTGAAAACCACTGATCTGCATTACTTACTTCCCAACCCCAAGCCCTGTCAGGTGTCAAACGTATGTCTTTTGTCCCTGCTTGGACAGATTAAACATGAATATTTTGGTTTTGAGCCATGCAAGTCCTATATTTCTGTCCTATCTTTTGGAGGACCTTATGCTACAGTATAAGGAGGTTAAGCATAATATGGCTCCATCATTTTGTCTGACACTGGCTATGTCTATGCAGCACACTTACTGTCACCAGCAACAGCACTCTGACATACTCTTCTGCTCTGGGAATACTGGAAACAGTGTCTCACTACCTTTTGTGAAGTGGTTTTGGCTGACTGATTGTCACTGCTGAGTAAAAGTGTCAGCTTGTCTGGCTGAACAGACATGGCTACACTGCTTCCAATTCAAGATAGCTGTCTGCCTGGAACAATGCAGCATGCTTGAATGAAACCACCACTTCTGGGTATAATACTGTCTATATAGCCATGGTTTGGATTATACAATCTGTCAACTCCATGTAGCATCCTTTTCCTCCTGTCTATAGCCCCCACGTTGGACAAAACTGTGATATCACTGTATTCTTGAAAGATCTTGGCAGATGGTTTACACTCCCTCACCTGTGGGTATGGGATTATAGGCTTCTTTCACAAGGTATAAAAGTGTACTTCAGGACATGGTTCCTGCACAATGATATAGTTTCATAGATTTAGGGTCGGAAGGTACCTAATAGATCTTCTAGCCCGACCCCCCGTCAGGGCGGGAGAACAACAAAACCCCAAAACAAGAAACGGGACTCAAATGAGTCCAGCCAGGTAGGCATCCAGCCTCTTCTTAAAGACCCCCAGGGTAGGGGCCAGCACCACTTCCCTTGGAAGTTGGTTCCAGCTCCTAGCCGCCCTAACTGTGAAGTAGTTTTTGCGGATGTCCAATCTATACCTCCTCTCCATCAACTTGTGCCCATTACTCCTTGTTATGCCAGCGGGCGCTAGGGGAAACAGCGTCTCCCCCAAACCCTTCTGGTCCCCCCTAGTGAGTCTATAGACGGTCACCAGGTCCCCCCTCAGCCTTCTCTTGTGGAGGCTGAATAGGTTCAGGTCCCGCAGTCTCTCACTGTAGGGTCTGCCCTGTTGTCCCCGGATCATGCGGGTGGCCCTCCTCTGGACCCTCTCCATGTTGTCCACATCCCTCTTGAAATGGGGCGCACAGAACTGGACACAATACTCCAGCTGTGGCCTGACCAGCGTCGCGTAGAGGGGGAGGATCACCTCCTTGGCTCTACTCGAGATGCACCTGTGGATGCACGACAAGGTCCGGTTAGCCCTGCCAACCATGACCTCGCATTGTCGGCCCATGTTCATCTTGGAGTCAATAATGACTCCAAGATCTCTTTCTGCCTCCGTGCTCTCGAGTAGGGAGTTCCCCATTGTGTAAGTGTGCTGCTGGTTCCTACTGCCCAAGTGCAGCACCCTGCACTTGTCCGTATTAAAACGCATCCTGTTCCTGTTAGCCCACCCCTGTAACCTATCCAGATCCTTCTGCAATCTCTCCCTCCCTGCTAGCGTGCTCACCTCCCCCCAAATTTTGGTGTCATCAGTGAATTTAAACAGGTTACTTTCCACCCCATCATCCAGATCGCTGATGAAGAAATTGAACAGCGCAGGCCCCAGGACCGAGCCCTGGGGGACTCCGCTACCCACCTCCCCCCAGGTCGAATATGACCCATCCACCACCACCCTCTGAGTGCGACCCCTCAGCCAATCTGCAATCCATCTGACTGTGTAGGCATCGATGCCACAGTCGCCTAGTTTTTTAACTAGGATGGGGTGAGAGACGGTGTCAAAGGCCTTGCTGAAGTCCAGAAAGACTACATCCACCGCGACACCTGCATCCATGGCCTTTGTGACCTGATCGTAGAAGGCAATCAGGTTGGTCTGACATGATCTCCCCCTAATAAATCCATGCTGATTGCCCCTGAGCATCATTTCTGATGCCGGCCCATCACAAATGTGCTCCTTGATGATCTTCTCAAAGAGTTTCCCCAGGATTGAGGTAAGACTGACGGGCCTATAGTTGCCCGGGTCCTCCCTCTTCCCCTTCTTGAAGATGGGGACCACATTTGCTACCTTCCAATCATCTGGCACCTGGCCCAAGCACCACGATTGCTCATAGAGCCGTGCCAGGGGCCCTGCGATAACCCCAGCTAGCTCCCTCAACACCCTGGGGTTATATGAGGTTAGTAGGACTCAGTAGCTCAGTTACACACAGAAGAAACTTTCTTTACGCTGCTCCCCAGCCCCGAGATGGTGTCCCACTTCCTGTTCAGCAGCTAATTTTATTCTCCTCCAATACCCACCTCCCAAAACCCACTACGTGCTTTCAACACGTAGTTCAACACGTAGTTATACGTTCTCCTTCATCAGTCCGTTAAAAATATCACAAACTATATAATTTATTCATTATGCAGTGTTTCATATATTATATATTATTCGTTATATCACTTGCCTCTCCTTCTCCATCTGTCTAATTTGTCTATTGTCTTGTTCTGAGTAGGTCTAAATAAGATTGTGAAATCTTCAGAATATGGAACCGTGGCTGCCTATACCCATGCTCCTTATTGTTCTAATTAGAATGCTGCAGCGTCACATGTATTAAGCCCCTGCGCATTTTAAAATGGCTGTGGGGGCCCTTTACCTAAACCTTATCAAACAAGCTTTAGATAAATGGCCCCCACGGCCATGTTTAAACGCGTAGGGGCTTAATACACGTGATGCTGTGGAATTTTAATTAGAGCAGTTGTCCAGCAGCCAAACTAATAAAAACACTACCCCGTCTCCCCCAGCCCAGAGCACATCCATAGACTTGTTACTTACTCTGAAGCTCTATAAAACCTTAGTGCCACCAATACAGTTATTAGGAGTAATAACCAAGGTAGAGGCTGGTTGTTGTTATTTCCTGGCCCCAAAAATCGCCAGAAATGAGAGATTGCCAAAATATACTGTTAGCT
>NW_017729029.1:4029151-4030711 GCF_001723915.1 Gavialis gangeticus
CAGCCCAGAGCACATCCATAGACTTGTTACTTACTCTGAAGCTCTATAAAACCTTAGTGCCACCAATACAGTTATTAGGAGTAATAACCAAGGTAGAGGCTGGTTGTTGTTATTTCCTGGCCCCAAAAATCGCCAGAAATGAGAGATTGCCAAAATATACTGTTAGCTGTGACCCCAAACGTGTCTACCTTGTTCATCAAACCAAACTGTGGTGTACCAGAGGACCTTAACTGTCCATAAATGAGTAATTTTGCATCAGTAGACATCATGAAGTTAATGAAATAGTCTCTGTTTTTCCATGACCAACTACATGAAGTGAGGGAAGACTCTGGCTAATCCTAATCTTGTTTCAAATTTTTGCCCAGAATGTATTCTAGTGTTTTACATGTACATGTTGCTGTACATGGCCCTGATTCAAGAGAGTACTTTAGCATGTGCCTAACTGCTGTTTGAATAGGGATGCTGTCCTGTGTATGGTATTGCATATTGCTACTCTGCAGCATTATATATTAAAACATTTAAATTTTGTCTAGTTGGTTTGGAGAAAGACATAATAATAATCTCTGTTGGAACTGTTCAAAAAATGGGAAATTATGTACATATGTTTTACATTTTTCCAGGAATCTAAACATTCTGCAGCAATGTCCTAATTACAATTAATAAAATGTTTTAAAATGTACTGCTTTTTCTACTTTGTATTAGAGTTCAATATTCAATGTGCAAAAGTCAATAAGTGGAGCGAGGGTTGAAGGATTGCCTTTACAAGGTGGGGGAAGGATTCAAGAAGTAATAGCACTGGTTCTTAGATTCAAGAACAGTCTAATGCTGTGTCTCTGAATGTATTCTATTGGGAATACAATAGGTAAGTGTATTGTGGGAGTCATTTCTGAGGTCACACAATTGAGGTAGGTTTTCACAAACCATTTCATTAATAAAAAAAAAAAAAAAATATGGGATTGTTGTGGAGTGCTGCCCAATTTCTATTCAGTCTCCCAAGTACCTTTTGAAGCCAGTTTCAATTGTTACTTCTTTATAAGGACTAGCTCTGTGGTTCCTTCGATAATGAAACTAAGCCTTTGCATTATAGTACCCCAGTTTGTTTTCATGGCCCCACCAACAAGTTAGCTTGACACCTCATGGGGCCTTAATTTCACAGGGCAGTAATGTAATCAGAAGTATCTGTTTTGAATGAAACAGCTGTTACTCATTGGAATATAAAGCTCTTAGGTTAGCATGGCCAAGCTAAACTTAGGATCAAACCACATCAACCAGAGTATTTTGTCAAAACGTCAGCTCCTCAGAAATCCAACTGAACTCTGTCCTTTAGAGTCTCTTGCAAGTGTTCTGAACTATAAGAAACCTGTTCTAAACCAAATAAAATTCTCCTCATATCCAGTCTTTTCATTTTAGGCCCTTTGACTCCTGTTTATTAAAGTTACAATACAGTTGTTGGGGCTTCCATTGTCTATGCCAGTGCTTCTTTGATAGGTGGACGGCATCATCAACATTTGGTAGACCAGTTCATAGTTTCATAGTTGGTAGAGTCAGAAGGGACCTGAG
>NW_017729029.1:4031065-4032699 GCF_001723915.1 Gavialis gangeticus
ACAAAGAAACATAGAGAAAAGTAACTATTTTTGCTACACCATGCGAGTGGCCCTCCTCTGGACCCTCTCCACATCCCTCCTGAACTGTGCCACCCAGAAGTGGATGCAGTACTGCAACTGTGGCCTGACCAATGTTTCATAGAGGGGGAGGATCACTTTCTTGGACCTGCTTCTGATGCATCGGTGGATGCATCACAAGGTACGGTTAGCCTTACTCACCACATCCTCACACTGGCGGCCCATGTTCATCTTGGAAACAATAACAACTCCGAGATCCTTTTCTGCCTCTGTGCTGACAAGAAGTGAGTTCCCCAGCCTATAGGTATGCTGCTGGTTCTTCCTCCCTAGATGCATTACCCTGTACTTGTCAGTATTGAATCCCATCCTATTCTTATCTGCCCAGCCCGTAACCTGTCCAGAGCTAGTTGTAGTCTCTCCCTTCTATCATGCCCACCTTTCCCCACATCTTAGTGTCATCCATGAATTTGAACAAGGTGCTTTTCACCCCCTTGTCCAAGTCACTGATGAAGATGTTGAACAGTGCGGACCCGAACACCGAGCCCTGGGGGGACCCCCCACTGCCCACATCCCTCTAAGTCGAAAATGACCCATTTACCACCACTCTCTGGGTGGGTCACTGTCTGCTGGGTCACTTCAGCCCACATGGCACCCCTTCTTTGTGAGTATAATTTTGCTTTTTAGAGCAAGGCAAGGCCTTGCATCCTCTCCCCCATCAAAGTCTTGAGGTGTGGGGAGGGAAAAGATCACTCCTTAACTCAAGCTAAGAAACCACAATGTGCAAATGACAGTGATGGGACTTTCCCTGCACACACTGTACTATGAGACCACCACATTATGAGACCAGAGAATATACTGTTAATCTTACTTGCAGAAGGTTAGGGAGGGTGGCATCTTAGGCTGCCTATACATGTGCTTGGAGGTGGGGGAGGGGGTGCTGTTTTAATTAGTGTGGTTCCTGGAGAGCTGCTCTAATTAAAATGCCTCATCATCACGTGTATTAACACCCCCCACCACCACCACATTTCAAAATGGCCATGGAAACGTTTTAACTAACAATCATTTGACAAGGCCATTTTGAAATGCGGGTGAGGGAGTGGGGGTTAATATATGTGATGTTGAGGTGACACTAGAGTGTCCTAATTAGAACATGAACCAGCATGTCTATAAGCAGCCTTAGCCTAAGAACAAACATTACACACAAACTGGTTTAAGCAATCAGAAACTGGTTTAAACCTGTAACAGAATGTTACAGTGCACATAAACCAGTTAGAAAATGGCTGAAACCAGTTTGAGAGAAACCTGGTTGAATGTAGTATCAGACTTAATTGATTTGGGTCAAACCAGTTTATGCAATGTCTATCCCAGACCCGTTCCTGGTTCAAGTTAAACCAGAGTCCCCCAACATCATGCTCTCTGGGCTGGACAGGGCTGTCTGCTGGAGCAGAGCAGGGGTGGCCCTGCCTCTCCTTCCTAGCCAGAGCACTACTGCAGCTCCAGCTGGCTGAGGGACCACAGCAGCTGCCAGGCTTCCCCCACCTCCCTCCCCTTGGCTGCTCAAGCAGGGATACCCCTCTCTCCCCTCTCCCATGGCAGGGACCCCAGCACAGGACCTT
>NW_017729029.1:4032721-4041195 GCF_001723915.1 Gavialis gangeticus
CCCCCCCCCCGCCCCATGCTACCTAATGCTGAGATGTCTGTGTGGGTCTCCAATTTCCCTGAAAAGATTGATAAGCTCAGTATCAACAGATGCAGGGTCTGGTAACACTCCCACCCCTTAAGCAGCAAGCAGGGCAAAGCCTGGGACTGTGCAGGTAGGGTGGGGGTTTACACCTCTCCCTAATCAGAGCATCCTGCTGGGGCCTGGCCACGCCCTACCCCCCTCATCTCAGCTGTGTAGAAGGGAAGGGAGGACTGCTCTAGGACCACCCAGCTTCTAGCCTGAGCCACTGTAGATATATGCCTGCATTTTCTCAGTCCAGGGGGGATGTCTGTACAGTTAGAAAGTGATTCAGCCTAGGTGGGTTAGACTAACTTGCAAAGATTGAATTCAGGCTCAGGCTTTTTGAATGTCTGTCCCTAACCTTAGAGACTAACTGGAATGGAAAGGCATGAGCTTTCCTAAGTGACAGTCGGGTGCTATATTTTGTCAGATGCTATGAATGGAACAATGAAGCAGTGGAACAGAATATACTGCCCAGGCAGTTGGATGGACTCTTAACATCTGAAGCAACAGAAAGGAAAGGTATAAAAGAGGGAGAGTAGTTAGCTGCATTAGTCTTGAAGTCAGGGAGAGGTCAGGAGAAATTCACCTTATTGACTGAGTAAACCAGAGAGGAATTTAAATATAAAAGGAAAAAGACATGGGGAAGAGGCACTGCTGAGAGAGGCAAAAGATGGGCTGAAAAGATCAGTAGGGATAAGTAAGGCATTTAACACACTGAGGGGCAGACAGGGTCTCAGGAAAGACTGTGGGTTCTTATCTCACTACCTGGACTAGCTTTTAACTCCAGCTGTTTATTCCTATATCCATCAATGTGTTAACTGCCATATTTATCCTTACTGATCTCTTCAATCCACCTTAGGTGCCACCCTGTCCTACCTTCTGAACCACCTCACTACTCACATTAACCTGACTGTACTTTTGCAATCACTTCCCTATATTCTACTCAGTCTTCCTAGCTTGAAATGTGTGAGAGCAGAATATGACAGGACCAGGTAACTTATGGTTTTGCTCATTTTTCAGTATCTACCTCTAACAGAATGTGTCAAACTACTTGGACTGGTTGCAAGTTAATTTTAAGCTAGTGTTCAAAGGTCTTCAAGAAGAGAGAACATCTTGTTCCTTTCGCAAATCTATTTTCATCCCAAACAGACTCTTCAGAAATCAAAGAATTTACAATGCGCCCTTCGTTACACCCAGGCAGAGAGCTGGATTCCAGATAGTGTCGTTCTTCTTCCGGGAGTCACTGAACCTCTCTGTCTCAAACAACAAAACATCCTCTGCATAAGCCTAAAACCAATAATAGAGATCAGACAGGTACAAGACCTACCACACTGTTCTATTTACAAGTCAATCCCATGTTTTCAGGTTCAGTTTTACACAAAACAGCTTTTCCCCCTGAATGTATGTTGATGTGACAGATAAAGCCCTTGAATGGTTACCATCCTTACAAAGTCTTGCAGAGAACTCAAATAACTAAGGAAAAGACCTAATGGGTTAAGTGCACTGAATATGCTAAAATAAAAAGCATCCTCTATACCAAAGATGATTTTGCCCAAGGCTCACCATATTGTCTACAGCCTAAAATTCCATGTTAATATATATCAAGACACATATTTTTAGTTAAATGGAAACTGTTTACTGGTTTAAACAAAGGCAGGTCCTTATTAAAATGCCAGTTTGGAATTCATACTTCGTATGACATTGGATCCAGGATTTTGGCTCCACAACAACTCCTGGTTTTAGGGTACAAAATCTATACTTTCCTAATTTTTCAAGGACACGGGGAAAGAGAAAGGGAATGGTTATGTTTATACTGTTGCTGTATGCAGGTGTCAGTTCAGGTTTGACTTTTCCTGTAAGTGTAATCAAAGTATGTTCGGCTAATTTGTGCCTTGGAAGAATGAAACATATTGCTGTTTTTAAAATACTTCAAATTTAGACTCAGACAGATTTTAGCTTAGTGCTAGAAATTTTCAGGATCACCAATCTTTTCCAAATAATTAATGTGCAGTATACTTTAAAAACCAAAACATTTAAAACCCATGTCTTCCTGCCAGCTCACCTCTCAGACTGCTTTCTGACTGTGGCTCCAGTGGTGACCTGTTCCAGAACTGGACACTCAAGACTTCCAAGCTCCCTACAAGCTCCAGAAGCCTCTGCTTGCCACTGAGTTTTAAGGCTTCTGAGTTTCCACCATGCTTCCTTCATACTCCATTGGAGCAGACCAGGGAAATCCCTGGAACTATGGGGTAGTAACAGTTTTGGTTACCCAATCATGGTGGCACAAGGTGAGCTCACCACCACCATTATGGAGCGTGCAACCTCATGGAGCAGAGATAAGGCAGTGAAGCAAATGACCTCACAGTGGCTGGCCCTTAAGGGTGCTACACAGGGTCACATGTAGTGCTATCTGCTCCGCACATTACCATTGTATAGTTCTGATTACAGGTTGACCGCAGGTATAGGCTAATTGTGATTTTTGTGTTATTTTTTCAGGGGACAAAAAGGTTGGCCTATAATCAGAATAATACATTATTTTTATTTTGTTAAGTGCCAGCAATGAGTTAATCGTAAATAAAGGTCACAGGTCACAAACAGACATTCCCTGCTCTGAAGAATGAACAAGCTAGAAATGCTGATCAACCTAAAAACTGATTTACTAGAAACTGGATATTGCCATTTCTGGCCTTAGAAAGAAATGTCTCAGGTTCCTCATCTGAGAAAAAAAAAAAAGAAGAATGTCCATTTAGCCATTGGTACAAATACTTTTAATGCATTTGTTTTTAATAAAGATTTTCCTGTCCAATGAAGATGAGAACCAAGTAAAGTTAGTACTTTGATCTGTCCAGTTCAAACTAGGTAACCCACACAATAGCACTTGCATCCAAAGATATTTTATTTCACTTAAATAAAAACTGGAAAGGACACTTCATGAATCCAGCAAACCCCACCATACTAACTGTACTAGGTACTGGAGTCTTTTTCATGGGACTGTGCTCAGCAGCAGCAACTCCCAAGTTACTCAGTTTAGTCAAGTTACTGTTGTATAACTAGGAATATATGTTCCTGATATTTTACCCTTTAAAAGAAATAAATGTATTTGCATACACATTTTAAATGTTCCCTTGCCATTAATTATGAATATACTTCCATTTACATATAGACTGTATCTATGATAATTTTGCATGAAGGAGCTTAACTGTTACGTAACATCATTTTAAGAAATTAAAAATAATTTAATTTACACACCCCCTGCCCACAAAAAAAATGGATGGAAAAATGCAGCTCATGGAAAAATCCATTTCTAAAATTATTTTACTTTCCTCTTAAAGTATCAAGTTTTTCATCTACTTCAGAACTGATAAAGGACTGTTGGGAGAAGTATAGTTTTTCATATAGAAGCAAAATTGAAGGTGGTAGCAATCCAGACCATTCATTGCCTTTAAACTAGTTATTTCTTTTTGCTACCATTAAATTAGTATTTGGATAATTTAAATAGGGTAGTTACTTTATTAACGTGTCCGCTTCACTAAATTTTAAAAATGTTTGTATCTGGGAAGCTTTCTTACTATGAAATTGGATCACAAAGTTACCAGAATAGATTACCCACACATCACAATGTTATTCTTGTTTTTAATATTATAGGTCACATTTAGCTGGAATAGCCCAGTGAAACTGTTCCAAATAAAACATACGTATTCACATTTTGGGGAATGAACATCCTGGGGGTTTCATGGTGCTTTAAGTTGTTCCTTGGAATATGGCCATAATGAAACAACTTCCACTGTGAAATTGCAAAATCTTTAGGGGAGATGGGAAAATTATGAGACTGTGAGGTTAAGAGAGGGAAAACTAACAACAGAGGGACGAGAATACAATTGCAGGCAGGACTTGGACAGCTTAGCAAGTGGCAAGTCGCATATGGTGTATTATCTGAATACTTTTCTCCCTCCTAAAATATGGTACCACCCTAAAAGATGGTATTTCAATGCATAGTATCAATGCAAGTTATAAAATCATCATAAAGAGAAAAATAGAACTCTGTTGGCAGTGCTGAGGCTTATAGATTTATTTGTCCTTTTGGTTGTTGACAAATGCATGGCATAAGTAACAATTTTGGACTCTAATTCTGTAGCCAATCGAAAAGATGTTGAGTAAATAACCTAAGCTTGGAGGTGGGAAGGGGTGGGCAGGGGGGTAGACTGCCCAAGTAGGCAGTAGATACTCATGTGATTTAGGAAGGCAGGGGGCTACAACAGATTAGGTTTCAGAGTGGGCAGTAGGCACTCTGTAAACAGTGCCATCCAAATCATAAACATGATAAAACCTGTGAAAACTGGGAACACTGTGGGCATCTTTGCACATGCTCTGGGGCTAATTAGCATGCTCCAGCAGGCCCGATTAATCCAGTCTGCTCTGATGTGTGCATGCATTTGAGCAGGTGTCAGGCACATATATAGGTTCCCTTTAGAACCAATGACTAAACTTCCTAAGAGGGAGGAAAACCAGATCATGAAAACATCCTGAGGGGTGAAAGATGTTTCATTGTCAAGGCGACTAAGACAGAGAGGGGCTGTGGATCACCCATAAAAGCTCAAGCTAAAATAAGGACTGTGGAATCTCTGCCCACCTATCAAGAAGAGCTGCAGATCTCAGAAAACTTCTGAACACTTGGCTGCCAGGAGACGCTCAGTCCTCAGGGCTATAAAAGATTTATGGAAAGTTTTTGTTGCGTCT
This sequence comes from Gavialis gangeticus, assembly GCF_001723915.1. Lineage (NCBI taxonomy): Eukaryota > Metazoa > Chordata > Crocodylia > Gavialidae > Gavialis > Gavialis gangeticus. Next base: position 4,037,525 of record NW_017729029.1, read on the forward strand.
TAAAGTAGGCAAAGGTTTCTGTTGTTTCTTTGTCTTACGTTTAAAATTGTAAATTGCTATACTCAAAATGCTCTCTTCAGAGAATGTACTATTCTTGTCCAAGTTATTTTCATGACTTCAGTGCCACCACCTAAATTCTAACACTCAAGTTAGGTAACATGGTTAACAGATGAAATTTCACTGGTGTAAAATTAAACACTCAATAGATTCATAATAATTAGCTGAGGAAGCTCTTTAAGAGCTATTTTTTACTTTTTAATCCTCTTTTACTAAAATCCATTTTGTTTTAAGCAATCAGCTTTCAGAATTGGAGGAGAACTGCAGGCAGAAACAATAGCTTTATATAAAAAGGCTCTGGTTTAGATTCAAGAAGAGGAATCTGTAGAGCTCTCAGTCCTTCTCCATGTTGCCCAATCTCTGATGATTCCAGAAATGATCGCTTTGGTGACTTTCCTTTAATATCTGTTCTTTCCTATCTCTAACCCTGGCTCATCTCTTAAGTTAATTTCTTTCCATTTCTGCTGTGGTTTGGCCAACCTCTTGGAGGAACTCTAAAAACCCTAAACTTCCTCCACTATACATTTATCTTTTACTTTAAACTAAACTATCTTAACTAAGCAGCATCTTCTTTTGGCTGCTGAGATGATAACCTCACCTGACTTCTCAGCCTGACACTAAAAACCTTTTCCAAAGAATCCTTCAGTATAGAAGCTTGACAATTTTTCCCAGTGAAAAAGCTGATCTCACCACATGAGAACTCTTCATGGCAGGGAACTCTTTTGGTTTCAGTTATGGCAGATGAGGATAATCTAAGTACCTTGACAGATTAAAACAATTCAAAACTTATTAAAAATTGATACTGAGAACAGGGATGAGGATGAGGTGGTATATACATTTAAGCTCTCCAACATTCATTACTTGTATTCTAAAGAACTTTGAGATGTCTTGGCATGATAAAACTCTATGCAAGTTGAATAAGCTATGTTTAGCCTTGGCAGGATTTGGTTTTAAACCGATAAACATCGATAAACAGAGATTTCACTGCACACTCACAGACGGATGGGAAAAACATTTCCATCATTACTAATCAAAATGTATAGAAAGGGGACTGTAATAGGGAATCCTTATTGCTGTTACTGGAGAACGGAGAAAGTGAGAAGAGGGGCAGAGGGGTTAAAGAGGAAAACAATGGGCAGCCTAATAACTCATCAATTAAGCAGTTAGTTTCACCTTCAGAGGTGTGGGGGAGTGGGCTGGAGGGAGAGAGAAGATACTTTAACAGACCCCCACCCAAACCACAGAAGGGGGGAGGTAGGGCGGAGGAGAGAGTATTCTAAGCTCGAGCCCAGTAACAGCAGGGTTCTGCCTGGGCCAGATGGGCTAAATGTAGGGTCTAAAGCAGGGGCAGGCAATTATTTCAGGCAGAGGACCGCTTACCCAGTTGTGACAAGCTGTTGAGGACCTCATGGGTAGCCCCGCCCCTTGACAGGTGCCCTGACCCTAGTCATCATCTTGGGACCAATGTCTCAGGGCCAGCACCGGTGGGGCCCAGAGCGGGGTGCAGGCTGGCAGAGGTCTGTGGAGCCGGGCTGCGCTGCACCAGCAGGGAGAGGGGGGGAGCTGGCCCGGCTCCGCAGAGCCCCTGCCAGCTGCGACCCCTGTACTCCTGCTGCCCTGCTCTAGGCCCCATGCCAGCACTGGCCCTGAGGCACCAGTGTGGGCCTCATGCATCCGCTCACTCCCAGTGACCCCAGCCCCGTGGTACAGGCTGGGGGCAGAGTACAGCCCTGATCCCGTGCTCCACAGCAGGGAACAAGCTGGTGCTGAGTGCCCCCCCACTTGCCATGCTGGGCAGTGTTTGCTGCTGCTACTGCTGCCTGACCGGAGCTCACGCGCTCTGGACAGCCCAGAGGTAGTGGCAAGCTTTTGAGCGCAGTCATCTGTCTTCAGGCACAGGGAGTCTCTGCTGGTCTGGACTAAAATATCCATCTTATCTGTAAGCTGACCATCCCTTAATTGTAAAATATAAGATGTTTCTTACTTTGTGTTTGGAGATCTCTGAACAGTAAAATCAGGAGTTGCAATTAAGATGAGGGCATATTTAGATAGTTGGCTTTTTCCCGTTTCCATTGTTTTGCATATTGTCGAGACAGCAATAGCAACTTTATGATTAATAAAAGTATGTTTTTAAACTGGCAGTTTGGCTTACAACTTTTACCTATTGCCATGTGTGATGTAATTGCAATACAATGTTACCATACGTCTCGACTGCAACTCAAGCATCTCTAGCTTTCATTTTTGATGTTTTGCTCTGAAAGTATTTGGATAACCAGGGTCACAGCTTTAAGTGTACTGGGATTCTTGTTTTTAATAAAGGTGTGATTCCAAGACTTGGTGCTCTCCTTGGGCCTGGTCTTGATCCAGCAGAGCACACTTAGCAGAGTATGTGGGAAGTCTTATTGATTTCCCTAAGACTATTTGCATATTTAAAATCAAGTAAAATACTTTATTGGATCTAAGCCACAGTGCTCAGGGGATGGTTTTCTCATCTTATTCAATAGCTTAGTGATTAGGGCACCAAGTTCACATTCCCTCTTTTCTCTGAATGGATCTAAACCCAGATCTCCTAACTCTAGATGGGCCATCACCTCAAGGATGCTGAAGTTTTTGGGTTGGCTTCCCTAATCTCTCCTATTGCATCTGTTCCACATCGTATGAGCCAGTTGTGAATATTTGCTGATCAGCGAGGGTCTGACTTGCCTAGTGGTTAGGAAACTCATCTGAAACTATTCTAAGTTTCTGTCCATCTTTCTTGCTTTCTGATGGCTCAGAGACTACTTAAGTGTTTTATTCAATGTGGAATAGTTCCAAATGGAAGAGGAGAGAAGAAAGGGAGACAGACTCACTTCAGTATATTCCATAATTATGGTTATGACAACCTGATGGGAGGTAAGAGATGCCAGCTGAAATGCCTTCAGGCATCCTGGGTAGGTGCCCTCCATCAAGGAACTCCTGGTTAACAGAAGGTCTCCACCAACACTGACTTCTTGAAAAGTCAGTTTGGCTGCTGAATTAAAAAATATTAACATGGCTCTACTCAGTGTTTGGCCTACAGCCCATTCAAGCCTGGCTCCTACTTTCATTATGGCTTTTCCTGCATGCAGGCCAACTTCAGGATCTTTCAAGTTTTCTTTCTTTATATAATTTTAAGCAGATATAATTTGGAGACCTTGGAAAGATAGCTCTCACTCCACATTTTGTTCCATGTTAATAAAGATGTAATAAAAATGTGGTTAAGATCCACATTTACAAATACCAGTTGTACAATAAATTTATTGCATTATTTTAGCTCTCCCCAATAAACAATTACCATATTTACTCAATTCCAAGACAAGGTTTTCCCCCTCATTTAATGTGAGGAAAAAAGCCACTTGTTTTGGAATTCAGTATGAGGAAGCAGGGGGGAAGGCAGCTGCTGCGGCTCCAGCTGGAGCTTCAACTGCTGCCTGCCTCCCCCACCACCTAGGCCCCAAACTCTGTTCCTATGCTCTGTATCCCAGGCTCAACATTAGGAAAAACTTTGCAGTCAGGGTGTCCAGACTGTGGAATAAGCTCCCTCCAGAGGTGGTGCAATCACCTGCCCTGGAAATCTTCAAGAGAAGACTAGATAG
>NW_017729029.1:4046195-4074239 GCF_001723915.1 Gavialis gangeticus
CCTATGCTCTGTATCCCAGGCTAGAGTAGGGACAGGGCTGTCAACACTAAAGCAAGGGTAAATGGTGGGGTGCAGAGGGCAGGAAGCTGAGGCTGTTTTGGGGGGGACGGGGGAGATGGGGGTCCAAGGTTTCAGGAAGGGAGAGAGGGAGAAGCAGGAGGCAAGGGTCCCAAGGCTGGGGGGGTGAGGGGGGACAACCTGCTTGACCTCCAACACCACCTTCCCCACCATCTGCACCCTTAGTGCTCCCCTGTTGCCTGCTTCTCTACTACTTTCCCTGTTGCAGTAATGAGAGGGACAAATTCAAGATGACCTTTCAATAATTAGATTCTATAGATGGAAAATTATAACAAATTTATAAGTTTTTCTTGTATAGAATCTAATTACTGGGGGTCATCTTAAATTCAGGGCCATCTTGGATTTGAGTAAATCTGGTCCTTTCCTTTTTCATGTCCTTGTAACAAGGTATTTCGCAGAACTCGTAGGTTTCATTGGAATCTGACAGGCCACACCATGCATACTTGTGCTGTAACCTTGAACTTGCAACCTCTTGGGCTGTCAACTGTGTGCGTACTACCCAAGCCCCCAGGTAAATATAGTAAAAATCTTTTATATTTTTTAAACATAAAAAATGGGAAAATCCTTGTAAAAATATAATAATGCCCATATTCTCAAGTGTCCTGTTGTTTCCCCACATGCTTTCACATTGCTGTGACTGATGAATAGGTAACTTGCATGTTAGGCTATGGGGGGAGAGATGGTGAGATTTAGTTTAATGGCATGTATACAGCATTGGTATGATGGGTTCATTAGGGGCAGGTCCTGTCAGACCAACCTGGCTGCCTTTTATGACCAGGTCACAAAATCCTTAGATGCAGGTGTTGCAGTTGACCTAGTCTTTCTGGACTTTAGGAAGGCCTTTGACACTGTCTCTCACCCCATTCTCATTAAAAAATTAGTCAACTGTGGCGTTGATACTGACACAGTCAGATGGGTTGTAAATTGGCTAGAAGGCCGCACCTAGAGAGTAGTGGTGGACAGGTCATTTTCGACTTGGAGGGATGTGGGCAGTGGGGGCCCCCAGGGCTTGGTATTCAGGCCCGTACTGTTCAACACCTTCGTCAGTGACTTGGACGAGGGGATGAAAAGCACCTTGTTCAAATTCATGGATGACACGAAGATGTGGCGAGTGGTGGGCGCGATAGAGGGGACAGGCTACAACTAGCTCTGGACAGGTTATAGGGGTGGGCGAATAAGAATAGGATGGGATTCAGTACTCACAAGTACAGGGTAATGCATCTAGGGAGGAAGAACCAGCAGCATACCTATAGGCTGGGGAACTCCCTTCTCGTCAGCACGGAGGCAGAAAAGGATCTCAGAGACGTTATTGTTTGCAAGATGAACATAGGCCACCAGTGTGAGGACGCGGTCAGTAAGGCTAACCGTACCTTGTGATGCATCCACAGGTGCATCAAAGGCAGGTCCAAGGAAGTGATCCTCCCCCTCTATGCAACATTGGTCAGGCCACAGTTGCAGTACTGTGTCCAGTTCTGGGCGGCACTGTTCAGGAGGGATGTGGAGAGGGTCCAGACGAGGGCCACTCGCATGGTTAGGAGGCAGCAGGGCAGGCCTTACGAAGAGAGGCTATGTGACCTGAACCTGTTCAGTCTCCACAAGAGAAGACTGAGAGGGGATCTGGTGGCTGTCTATAAAATTACCAGAGGGGACCAGCGGGGAATGGGAGAGTCCCTGTTCCCCCGAGCACTACCCGGAGTGACTAGAAATAATGGCCACAAGTTGATTGGGAGTAGGTTCAAATTAGACATCAGGAAGCACTACTTCACAGTCAGGGTGGCTGGGATCTGGAACCAACTTCCAAGGGAAGTGGTGCTCACTCCTACCCTGGGGGTCTTCAAAAGGAGGCTAGACAGCCGCCTAGCCAGGGTCATTTGACTCCAGCACTCTTTCCTGCCCATGGCAGGGGGTCGGACTTGATGATCTGCTCAGGTCCCTTCTGACCTTACCAACTATGAAACTAGGTGCATTTTATTGGCCAATAGAAAATTACAGAAGAATTCATTAAAGCAGTGGTATACCAGCAACCTGAAGTTGAATCAGTTTCAAAATATGCTTTCAGTAGTTTGGGCCACTGTGTGTCCTTTTCAGCCCTGCTGCATATTGTTGTTTCACAGGCGCATTTTCTGTCTAAGGCAGAGCCCAAAGACCTTCCAGAATTCCCCCATTAGAGGACTACATGCATGAATTCTTGTACTATTGGGTCTCTCAATCCTTCCCCTCTTCTGTTCTTCCCCATTGTCATTTCTCTTCCTCTTCCAGCTGTCAGATCGTCCTCCTCAGCCAGGGGCAGCTAAGATGAATCAGAGACATGTAACTGCTGTCTCACTTAACACAGAGCAACTCTAAGGTCAGCACTGTAAAACAGGTTTAAAGCAGGGGTGGGCAAAATATGGCCCATGGGTGGGATCCAGCCCAGCAGCTGATTGAATCTGGCCTGCAGGCAGGCACCCATCTGTTGATTGGATCCAGCCTGCAGCTGGCCCTGTAGTGCTCTGCATGGGGCTGATCTCCATTCACTCCCACCACAGGCAGCATATGCCATGCTTCCACTCATGTCCATCTGCCCTGGCTCCCGCAAGCATGCGCAGCTTCCCAGTGGAGCTGCTCCCAGTGCACCTGCAGCTTCCTGGGTACTTCTTAGCTCCCCCCGCCTTCAGTGGCTCCTCCTTTTCCTCCTGCTGCTGTTGTGCTGCTCTGGCCAGGGACGCAAGCTGCAGCTGGGTGGCTCCTGTCTCAGTGCACGGGGCTTGGGATCCAACTCACAGCTGCCTTCCACCCACTTGGCTGCCCACAGGTGGCTGCTCATCACAGCAGGAGGTTGGAGCAGATAGAAGGTGGCCAGAAGCTGGAGCCAGAGCTTTGTGTACTGGGCCACAAGCTACCTGGCTGCAGATTTCTCTCCTCTCCCCCACCCCACCTCCGCTCCACCCAGGGTGGCGCAACAGGGGTGGGACTAGGAGGAGCAACTGAAGTCAGGGGGAACTGAGCAGTACCCAAGTGGCTGCAGCTGCACCAGAAGCAACCCCACCAGTAAGCTGTGTGGACTGGCCAGGAACGGGATGTCTCGGGCCGGAGTGCCGTGGGGTCAGTTGCGGACTGAATGCTGCACACGCCCCCTGCCCCCGCTTCCCCCTCCTGTCTGCCCGCCCCCCCACATTTTGGCTGCATTTTATGTATTCATTATTATGTATTCTGTAATGATTCTCTCACTACCCACTCCACCTGCTATTTAGCCTGCTTTAATCCACAAATACTTAACCCTCCCCCCTCAGCAAACTTTCTTGGCACTTTGGTGTGTATGTGCTGCTATAGAACCACTGTAGTTCTGAGATTAACAAATCATTCTGGGAAGGGTAATTAGCAACAGTTGTGCTAAAAGAAACCATAAAGAATGTTAAGTTACAGCACTTTTAAATAAACTGTGTTTGAAATGTTAGATCTCTATTCCCAGAGCAACAGTAAAAAATACTGTTGGCTCTGTGCTAGCAAAGCCAAAATATGGGAGCAGCATGGTTGTAGCTACAGGAGACAATTCCATACTTTTGCCCTTTGGAAGGGATGAGGTTATAAATAATGACAGACAGAACATCTTACAAAACAGATGTCAATAGGGCCCTTTAAAAACAAATCTTTTTAAAAACTAGAGCTTATTTGCCTCTGGCTTTCATCTCTGTGCCCAGTTAGATCCCTGCAGTGCTGCTTGCCTGGTTTCTTTTTCCCCTTCTGGATTTTTCACATTATTCTTGTTGAGAAGCAGAATAGTTGTTGGCCCATCCTCTGAATCTGGGGCAGGGAGAATGGAAAGAGGCTCAACAGATGGCTGTTCTTAAACTGACAGCACTTTGGTTCCTACTACTTTGGCAACATTATTGCTGAGGGGAGCCCCTTGTTTAGGATTGTATTCATTTTGCTGCAGCAAATATATATTTTTATATTAAAATTTGCAAGGCTTTCTCATTGGTATATCAGGAATCAGATAGCTACACCTGGCACAAAGAGACTAATATGGTAGCAGTGTGGATCTACTTCTTTGATACTGGTCCAAGTATCTCAATTGGAGCAGGAATGTTGGTATTTATTTTCTGGTCATGAGATGGTTTCTGCTACAACCAGCTGTCAAGTAACAAAAGCCATAGTATGAACTTCTTTCTTTTCTTTTTCCTTCTCTCTGCCTCCCTTTCTCACTTCTTAAAAGGAAGTACCTCCAGGATATTCCAGTCCTGGAAAGCCAGTTCTCAGAACTTGGTTTCATGTGTGGCTTAGCAGTGCAGGGCTAGCATGGCCTGGCCTTTCAACTTTGTCCATTCCATACTTGTTTGTTATCCCTTCCTTATGTAATGATGATGATGTAGTGTGTTTTCTGTTTTAATACACCCATCACAATAACAGTTTCTCCTGCTTACTTCCTCTCCTTGTAAAAAGGAAAGTCATATCCATCTGACTCAAGGGGTATAGAACAATTGGTTTCTTTGTGTTAGCCACATGCAATTCCCCATAGTCAGGAATTCTCAGAAACACAGATGCATTAAGGGCAAATAGAGCCTTATTGTACTCAGAAACCATGGTGATGAGCATTGAATAAATAAAAAGCAAGACCATTTTCCAGACACTAGAACAGAGATGGTCCCTTGAATGGAAAGGTTCATCAGAATGTACTTAAACTGTTCTGTGGTTCTTCCAAAATGGAGAGGAGGGGGAGGAGAGAGTGCAGTATTACATCTGAAGGGGCTGTACAATTATATGAAAAATTTCAAGTGAGGAACCAGAAACCTTTGAAATCTCAGTAGTGCTTTTGCCTGGACACTTTTTGACTGTGGTAGACATGTGCAAAGCCTATTTATGCATCCTCATCTGACAGTTATCTATGTGGCATGTATGTTTTCATAAGAAACTACTTGCAAAAGGGCCTGCAGTCTGGATGCTTCTGCTACAGACAGGTTCACCAAGATACAGGTTAAATAAGTAACATGCTAATTTGTTATCTGTTTAAACAGGCTCCTCATTGTGGCAAGATCTAGAGAAGAGTTACAACTGGGCAAAAATAACAACAACCCAAGCTGCAGCTAATTCATGGCTGTGTGACGATTAACAAAAATAATAAATTAACACCATTCCTGAAACATCAGTATGTGATAGATTAGTAGATGATCACAAGAGTAAGAGTCTCTTGTTTCAGGAGTATTTCCTCACAAGGAAAAATAAGGCAGAAAATTATCCAAGTCACATAGACCACAAGCCAATGACAGTTGCCCGGATCCAAAAATAACCTCATATTAGCACTGTATTCCTTGTATTTTTCTCCATTGCATGCTAAAATGCCCCAAAAGGAAGACTGCTGGAGGCATCAATAATTCCTGTAGTACCATACTGGCCTGGACCACTGATAAAGACTCATGTTCTTTCTTTTTTTTCCTAGAGTAGAAGTCATTACAGTTTCTAGGTGTTTTTGTTCCTATTATTTATTTTCGATTGTGTGTCAGACACCCCAGGTCTGTCCAAAATGAATAGGGTATTGCAGTTGAAGAAGGACCTTGATATTTGGTGATCAGATTTTTTAATATGGTGACTTAAATAAGACTCCAATTGTTTACTGTTACTTACTTGAAGTCTGAATCTTGCCTTCAGAGCTGTAGTCCTAATTCATCAGTCTCTTTGCTGAAACCCCTGGCCAAGTCTTCTTGCTTCTCACTTTTCCACTGTCCACTCAGAGAGAAAAACATCAAAATATTCATTCTAGGCTACCCAGAGAAGATATTATCTTGTCTTAGCGTATTTGATTTGATTAGTAAGGGCCTCAGGGTTGGGATCAACTTCAGTTTACATCTTGTACAACACTGAGGCTTTGTCAGAGACTAAGTTATAGTGGAAAATTACAGGACATCTTTGCTATTTTTGGGTAGATCCCAGAGTTGCCCATGAGGACCTTTGTTGCTGATGTAATAATGTGTGTGATGAGACAGATTTGTAATAATAAAAAAGCCAAGGCAAACTTAAAAACATTGCTTTTTCACAAGTGACTATTAATTTCATGTTGCCTCCATTTTTGGGTGACCATCTTAGACTCCTAACAGGGGCCTGATTTTCAGAGTGTAGATGTTCAGGATCAGATCTGGGAGGGGAGGGAGGGGTGCTGTTGCAGTCCCCTTTGATTCCCGGTCCATTGCCAAGATGTTCAGGAAGGCTAGATTTTGTTTTATGAATCTGAAAGAGATGTCCATTTAATTCTAATTACTACAGGACTAATGAAACAACATATTTGATTTTTTTTTTACCTAGTTTGTCATGTTTTTATACATGATATGATACACCAAATTGATACACTTTTGCTCTGATCTTAAACTGGACAAAAATAGCCCTAGGCCAGTAGCTTATTAATAAAGTTTTAGTTTCTTTTCAACTTGATAAAAGTATGCTTTGTGTTATGTGATGATGCACCACATCGTCTGAACCCTAGTTTTCAAAATCCTACATCCACCATGTGGATGTGCATTCCTTTCTGAAAATGGGTCTCTTCTGAAAATGGGTCTCAAGTTAGGTACCTAATAACTGAGGCATTTAATGAACTTTATGCCATACATACACCACCAGCAGGAATGCAAAATTAGGTTAATAGCTGCTGACCTCTTACCAATGTGAGACTGATACTCTAGTGTTTTACTGATGCATCATTCACTACTGAGCTTTGATTTCCGTGAATAAGCTTTGATCCTTCAGTCATCCTTACCACATAGTTGCATCAGTTGGCACTCTCTGGTGTTAAGACATCTGCACTTACATTCAGCTGCTATTTGTCTGTCCTTGTATTGAGCAACCAGGCAGTAGTCCACAAGCTGAGTACATTTTTCACAACAAAAGCAGCATCAAATTCCATAGACCCCAAGTCAGGGCCAGTGGGAAATTATGCAGAGAAGACTGTGAAAATTGCAGAGCAGTCTGATTATTTATCAGCCCTTATGCTTCTCTGTACTGTCTAGAAACTTAAAATTCCAAGTGGAAAAGGTAGATGTAGCAGGAGAAAAATAAGAAGGGTAGGCTTCTGGTAGAAACGATCTGTGCTTGGGAGTCGACTACTGCACACCTCTCCTTGATTCCTTCTGTGTAGCTGTAAAAAAAAAAAAAAAAAAAAGGAAGTGTGTATTTGAAGCAATCTTCCAACACTAGCAAAGCCTTGAAGATATTTGGTGAAATCTGTGCTGCAGAACCACTTGGGAACCATTTATTCTGGAATTCATGACATATGTTTGTTGTTTATCTTAGTGGGATATGACTTTAAATGTCAGAATGTTTTGTGTTAGGCAACAACTGAATAAAACAAACAAAATAAAAACACAGCTGTAATACTATGCTTTAAATTGTGGAATATAAATGTGTGGTATTGGTAAAGTATAAGCCATAGGGTGCAGTGGTGTATAAAAAATAAACCCTATAACTCCAGCCAACAAGCCCCCAAACTCCTTCTGAAAACTTGATTTAGAAACATTAGAGTGCATATGCTAGAAATAGTTATGATGTCTGTCAGCTTTCTAAGCAGAGACCACTTTTTGGATCCCCACCTAACTGCCTGAAGGAACATAAAAAGCTACATGAGAGAGACATCTTAGGCTTATTCCATATCCAGCAATAGTGCACAAAACTAAATAAGGCGGCCACAGATTCTGAGGTGAACCCCAGAAACTTGGCTGAAGCTGAATGCATGGGAACAAAGCCAAAGATTTTGTTTTGTTTTTGAGAATTTAATATAGTTGAGCCAGCAGCAGCAGTTCTCTGGTTAATGTGGTAAGAGGTTTTATTCAAAATCCCGTATGAGACTTCTCACTTAAAACACTTGCACATTAAGTTGAAATTTAGTTTTCTAGCATTCAAAAATATATTTGGCATTGTCTTACTCCAGTGTCGCATGTTACTCCAGTTTTATGGGCTCAACTCCCCAAAAATGCTAACATTTTAAAGAAGTCATAATTCAGACATGGGTGTTTTCAGTATTCTGAAAAAAGTAGTTCAGAAGATGTTTTGGGGGTGGAGGGCGGGAATCTATTTAATAGAATGATTACTTGAACATGATTGACTTGGAGTTGCTGTTGATGGATCTAGTACTAAGTAGACACTATTCTTTTACATGAAAGGATTTTTGACAACTCAGGTTAGTTTATGTAAAAGGGTTTGCTGCACAGTTTTTAGAATAGCAGCCTGATAATGAGACAGTGTAAAAGCAAGACATTTCCGTATTGTATAAAACCAATGTTCCATCTGGACTGGCATCCTATTTCCATTAGTTGCCAATACCAGACATTTCAGAAGAAGTTTCAAGAAAAACCCATGGTGAAAGATTACGAAATAACTTGTTCATCACCGAGTAAAAACTCTAGCCCCATCACTCAGGGGCTAAGTTATGCCTGGAAAACTGATGTTGTTACATACCTTATTATTTGGGGTACTTTATTTATACTCCTTTCTATTTTGGAATGACCTAAAGACCACAGCTATTTTGGATTAGTTGAATAAAGCATTTAAACATATAATAAATTACAAAATTTGCCCAAATAATTTAGTTTTAGTAGAAGAGATGTAATGAGTCATTGAGGCAAGTTGACTGAGTGAGATGTGATGATCATAATTCTTAGTTTCATAGTCAGTAGGGTCGGAAGGGACCTGAGCGGATCATCAAGTCCGCCCCCCTGCCATGGCAGGAAAGACTACTGGGATCAAACGACCCCAGCAAGGTGTTCATATAGTGAAGTGATTTTTTTTATTTAAGTGTACTCTGGTAACAGGCCTGTTGATCCTCCTTTAGTAAGAAGTCTCCAATCACATAGATCGCCTGATTTTATTTATTTATTTATTTTTTTAAACTCATGGTTACAGATTATTGTCTTTTTTCTCTCTTTCTCTTTCTCACAATCCCATGCACATCATCCTTAGTCTTTCTTGGGTTTGGGCCTCTAGCTTTCTCTATTTTTCCTTTCTGCTGCTAGAACTGGCTTCCCTTCCTTTCTCTTCCTGGCCACCCCACTCTCCTGATTCTCTTCCTCAACTTTATTTTGTTTCCACATGTAGTTTTTTGATAAACATCTTATGAGCGAGAAAGATGCTTCTGACCAATCATTATGTTAGGTTCTCAGATTTTCAGTATATAGTACATGGTTGCTAAGAGGACTTTAAAACGTAGACTTTAGATGAGAATTTTATATTTAAAAATGAAATCCTGCAAGCTAAAAAGGCTGTTCGTAGAGCCACAGACTGGCAAACGCCACAGGTGGTAGCTAAAGGGAGGGTTGAACCATGGATTTCTCAGTCTTGTTTCCTTTCTTGTCATTTTTCTGCCCCCCGGGCAAGACAGTTTTCCTCAAAGTAAGATGTACCATTTCTCACAAGGTGTTGCCGTGTAGCCCTGTCCTGAGCTAGTTTTTCCCAAATTGTGGTGTCAATGCCACACTTCTTAGGGTAGGGACAGAAGTTGCACATGAACTGGTTTAAGTGATCAGAAACTAGTTTAAACTGGTAACAGAAGTTCAGTGCACATAAACCAGTTTCAGAAGGGCTGAAACTGGTTTAAGATAAACCCGGTTGAATGTAGAATCAGACTTAACTGATTTAGGTCAAACTGGTTTATGAAACTTCTGTCCCAGACCCCTTCCTGGTTCAAGTTAAATCCCCAGCATCCCAGCATTTTGCAGCCCTGGGCTGGGCTGTGCTGTCTGCTCCAGAGAGTAGGGCTAGCCCCGCCCCTCTGCTCCCTAGCCAGAGCAGTGCAGGCTGGCTCACTGGCCTCATTGCTTCCCCCCCAGGCAAACCCTAGCTGGGGTGTAGGGCCAGGGAGAGGGGTTAAACTTTCTTTCCCCTGAGTACAGAGCTATCCTGCCTTGCTAAAAACTTACTGTTGGCTGCAACTGTGGACTACAAATCCCAGAGGCACCTGGAAGCAGGAAGGGGAAGTGATAAGCAACCTTGGAGAGTCTTACTGCTATGATTGTGGACTGCAAATCGCAGAGACCTTGGGGGCAGCAAGAAGAAAAGCGAACACAGAGCCTATGCTGGCTATGTGCCAGAGAGCCATGCTTTAGCACCCTCTGGCTTCTGGCTTGAGCCACTGCGGGCATGTGGCTGTATTTCCTGAATCAAAAGTGAATGTCTGTTCACTTGCTTATTGGTTCAATCTTTGCAGCTTAGATTAACCTGCAAAGACTAGATCAATTCAGCCTTGGGCTTTTTGACTGTCTGTACTTAGCCTTAATGTTTGCCTTGAGTGTGCTTGAAGAGTTTCCTTTGACCATGGCGTGCCCTTTGTCCTTGGCTGAGTTGGGTGTATTTTGGCAAATGTACATCAGATGTTTACACAGTACATACAGACTTGAACACATTATTAGTGACCTCCAACCCCTCCTGAAACATGATGAATATCTCAGGGTAGCCACTGGGAATGAACCTGCCCTGGCTTACACACAGCGCCCCAGTCTCAAACGTTAGGTATGTCTCTTCAACAACAGACTGCTTAACTCCTATTTTCACCAAGGTACCAGGCATTGCAGTGAACCCAAATGCAGGCTGTGCCCTCTTATCAATACAGTCCACGTCATCACTGGACCAAATAGCACAGATTAGAACATCCAAAATTTATTCACCTGCACCTCTCTACAAACATCGAGTATGCTACAGTGCCCTTCTGCTGTCTATTTTGTATCCGCAAGACAATCCCTCATGAAAAAAGGAATGAACACTGATCTGCCATCAATTCCAGAAAGACACAGTAGTCTATGGCAGAACACTTAAACTTTCTGGACAGTCCATCACTGACATCAGAGTAACTTCTTATACTGTGAAAGTTTAAAAGCTGACTTGATTGCAAAGTTGTGGAACAAGAAGTTATCCATAGACTGGATTATGTTTAAGTATGGTCTAAATGGGGACTGCTAATTCTTATCCCATTATCTGGATTAGCTTTTTGTGACCCCTTTGTTTCTATGGGTTTATTACTTGTTTGCCTTTTCCAGTACTGTCCCCCTCTGGACTCTCCAATCCATTTCCTGTCCTTTATATTCAGATTGTTTTCTCTATTTGATGCACTGCTTGTGCCATGTCCTTTAACAGCTTCAGATGAGGTGAGTTCAGGCTCACACAGCTATTACCTCTCTACTCCTTGTATGAGTATAGACAGGTGAAATAAATACTGTGATACCAAGGATACTCGATAGAAGCTGTTAGGAGGCACATGTTACAGATATACGATTCTGCAGAAATACAAGTGTAGCAAAACCAGTCCAACTTTAACCCTGCTTCATTCAGGGTCAGAGATAGAGCAGTGAATCTAATTTACATCATTACAGGATTATGCAGATGTAACACTAGCTGATGTGCATTCCCAAGCAGTAGCAGCAGCTCCCTCTCCTCTTTTAAAGCAGCTAAAAATGTTTGTCTGTTCCCTATGAAAAAAATACTATGTTGTTTAAATATAACCAGGTTCCTAACTTTCATAATCTAAGCTGGAAAGCCTAGGGTAAACTAAACAAAGGATAGGCACAGACAAATGGCTAGGGACAGAAGTCACACACACACTGTTTTAAGTGATTAGAAATGGGTTTCAGCCTGTAACAGAACAGAAGTTCAGTGCATTTTAAACTGCTTTCAAACTGGCTGAAACTGGTTTAAGATAAACTTGGTTGGATGTAGTATCAGACTTAACTGATTTGGGTCAAACTGGTTTATGGAATTTCTGTCCCAGATCCCCTCACAGTTCAAGTTAACTCACGGTCCCCCAGCATCCCAGGATGCTTTGCAACCCTGGCCTGTGCTGTCTGCTCCAGCAGAGTGGGGTCTACCCTGCCCCTCTGCTCCCTCACTGTAGCACTGTCACTCCCTTTGCTGACTGAGAAGGGGGTGGGAGGGAAAAACCACCCCTCTGGCATAGCAGCAGACCCCCAGCTGGATGCAACCTGGTGCAGGGGAAGATGAAGAAGGGGCTTGCCTCCACCTCCAGGAGTAAGGAGCAGGGCTAGAGTCCCCCAGCTATGCCCTCTCAGCCTCCAGGCTGGCTGTGGTAGGGGGAGGCAACCCTCTTTCCCCTCCCCCCACCTCTGTGCCAAGCTGCTCCCAGCTGGGGGTCTGGTGCCTGCTGGAGGGGTGGGTTTTCCCTCCCACACCTTCCTTGGCCAGCCATTCCCTCCCTACCCTTCCCAGAGCTGGGAAGCATGGTCTGGTGCCCCCCAGCTACTGGTACTGGGCTACATCAGGGGTCTGGCTGCTTTACCTCTTTGAAAAGCAAATGTCAATTCACTTGCTGATCTGCTCAATCTACATACTTTAGAGAAACCTGCAAAGATTCAGTCAATTCAGCCTCTGGCTTTTTCAGTCTCGGTACTTAGTCATGATGTCCAGCGAATGAGGGAGAGGGAGACTGACCACTTCTGTTCCGCAGTAAATGGATGCTAAACTGTAGTAATTGAGCCCTGTTTCATTCTGGGATTAGCTGCGCCATTAGTTTCCACTTGCTGTGGATAGGTGACTTGTGAAACAGTTACCATGGAGCAGCGGATGCACAGTAAGTCTCTCCTACCCTTTTAACCCAGTACGTGTTGTTCATATGTCTAAACCCCAAATTTAAATGATATTTTCTACTACTCTTATTTCTAATTATTTTAAAGTCTTGTTTCTAACAATAGTATACAATGTTGTTGTTTTTTTTAAAGGGAAGTATAATTATTCAAGTCAAAGGTGACTCCTTTAACTATTTACAAAGGTAGTTGTTATTAATAATAGCTAAGTGAAAGAATTAATGCTTTCAGGCTTTTTTCCTTTAGGTCATTTGAAAAAAATATGTGGACTGAAAAATCCGTACAGCATGTTATGGAATCTTACTCATATTTTAAAATGAAGAGCAGACTTATTGAACTAAAACATTTTAATGTCTCAGATTACTGTTTACTGCTTGCCATTTCTGGCTTTTGAAGTTTTTCAGTTGTTGCTCAAATGCCATACTTCTGTTGCAGGCCTTATGCTTTATGTTTTATGTGTTGATCGTTTTGTTACCAAAAACTGGAGGCCATTTGGGCTTTAGGGAGATGAGACTGCAGCCTGTCTGTGATCAGGACTTCTTTTGCAAGCTTAGACACAGAATCCAGGTACAACTACAGTTCCGTTAAAGACTGCCTCTGAGACACAAATTAAGGTACAGTTAGAGTTCCCTTAACTATCATCTCCCAGATCAGAAAAGAGGCAAGAGACAAATCTACAGCCTGACTTTTTATTTTCACAAAAGCACGAGAACAAATACTTATTCCAGCGCCTATCTAACTACCCACAGCATAATGCAGCTTCTCACCTATACCGGCTGGGAAGTTTCAGGGGGAAGGTGGCACATAGATCAGTAGTATGTCTTCCTTCATCTCCAGAGTGTTTCAATTTTCCCTCCAGTCCATAGCCTGTATTTATAGATGGTTTGTTCTAATATTCTAATAAATGTTCTCTGACTGGTTCTGATTTGTTTCATTGAAACTTTTGGAAATGAACTGAACCATTTCTCTTATGGACTTAGAAGGTGTCATTTAATTGGGATTTATGTCCCTGTGAAAAATACAGTTGTGGGAGGGAGGATTTCTTATCTCTTTCCCACACCATCATGGAATGTTGTTTGCCACCATCCTGTCTTCTTTCACCCTGGTTTATGGCTTCCACTGACAAGGCTGCTTTGTTTTTACAACTTATCTAAGAAATGTAATATGAATATCTATTACAGTATAGCAAAACTGTATCCAATACATTTAGTTTTTTGTCAGTCATTTCTATTAATATTTTCAGACTGAAGTTAAGAGATTCTGTAATTGGTTTATCTCTTTCAAGGCCTTCTTTTGTTATGTCTTCTTCCAGGCCTTTTACAAGGTGTGCTAATTGATTGCTTTGCTTTGCTTTGCTTTGCTTTGCTTTGCTTTGCTGACAAGGCTGGTTGTTATGGCCAGAAAGGTTCATTCTGAGGTCACGCCGAAACCAGACTTTTGGGGCCACCTGGGTGAGCCACACTTCTGTAGCTTGGCATTGGCCCCTTGAAATGTCAAAGGCTAGCAACAAGCAGTTATGCACGTCTGTCTCACCATATTCAGTTAACAAGAACACACTGTCATTTAATAAGTTTCTAACTATCTGCAAATAATGCAGTTGTTCTCATCAAAAGAGAAAACATCTAGATACTACTGTGGTTACCTTTTAACTACTGTTAGTGCTTTCTGAGAAGCCATTATTGGCTGATGGTTTGGCACAGTACTGGTGGCCTTGACAAATGGACATTATTATTCTGCTTTTCTCTGCTACAGTTTTGGATTATGTTTACACTTCTGTCTTTGCAATCTTAATTAAGCATATGTTATCCATAATGGAGGCTCATGGTTGGTCCACCATCTTTACTTGTCATTGTAGTTTTTTCCATTATTGACCATATCCAAGGCCTACAATTGATGAAGAGAGTATTCAGGCAATCACAAAGTGAAATAAACCTTTATACTCACAAGTCTTAGCCTGCTAAATGCAACAGTAGTGGTTTGCAGATGCTGTCAGGGCCAGGAAACGTATATATAAAAACAGACAAAGATCATCCAAGTGCAGATCACATACAGGTGAGTGAGACTTGCTTAAAATATTCCTTTCTTGTCTCACTTGTTCTTTTTTGATGATTATTAAATTGCCTGGGAAATTGAACAAGTAATTACAGTTGGCCTGTGTGACCCTGTTGGCACTTGAAGGCCACCTTTTTTATTTTTTCAACGATATTCTGAATAAATGTAGAGAGAGATGGTTAGCCACATCGGCCTGAAGTCGGGCAGAAGGCAAGATAGAACTGCACCTTCTAAATAAGGTACATAGAGAACACAAGCTTTTCTGAATTCAAACTCACAGTATCTGATGAAGCGAGCTCAAGTTCACAAAAGTTTGTGCTTTCTGTATACCTTATTTAGTTTGTCTACAAGGTGCAGTTCTACTCTGCCTTTCTGCCTTTGACTGGAGATACACTTACAATGCAGACTTCAGCATAGCATGGAGATACCCAAGATAGCTTTAAATGAATAGCTTAGGTAGAAGACTCAGTTTAGCCACACCAACACAGAGTCAAGTGGGTGTTTCTCTTGGCAGGATAAATGAGCTCCCACTGAAGTCTGTGCTTCTGTTGCTAGACTGCTTTTGCTCCCCAGGCAACCTGGTTCAGAGCTGGTTGAGGTGTATATTTGCCTTCAAAATGCAGTGCATACCTAGGCTTTGAAACAAAGATTAAGAGCGTGACATTGAAATGTAAATCCTATAAGTGTTAGTGGGCTCCTTGAGTTATTTCTTTATAGCCTAGGGAACCTTTGATCATTTGTACCTGGGTCTGGAGATTTTTTTTTCCCCAACAGATAGCTAATCTGTACATTTTATACCTTATAGCAGTATTCTTCTCAATGGTATTATTGTTAAATCTGAAATTCCCTTCCTATTACAAGGCTGGCCTAGCCCTTAGCATCCTAGTCATAATTTGGATAAAGCAGAGCCATATTGCCTGAAATCACATTTGTGATCTTTTGCCAATGTATTTTTTTTTCCAGGCAAGTTTGGCACAAATCTGGGTATGTGTTTGAGTAGTTCTGTGATGGGGTGCACTTTTGGGATATTTTCCTGACTTTAGCTCATTGTATCTTTTCAATAGTTTGGATCGGAGTCTTCAGATTTGCTTTTGTCTGCGTGTCTTGGTGAGGGCAGTTCCCTCTGAATTATTTTTTGGAAATGTTTTCCTTTTTTGAAAACAGCGTGTTGTAGAAAGTCTGCACTGCAAGCAGCTTTCATCATGTTAGACCAAATTTCCTGAAAATGTTGAAAACGTGTTAGAGCTTAACTTCAGTCTCTCTGCTCCCCCCTCCCTCCCTCTCTGCCCCCCTCCCCTGTTGCAAACACCCTGCACACTCTAGATCAGGTGTGTCCAACATAGAGCCTATGAGCTGAATCCTGCCTGCAGAGCCCTATCATCTGGCCAGTGGTGCTTCCTGCGGGTCTCAGACTGAACCCACACACTGTATGCAACATGGGTGCACAGGGCTGGTCTGGTGTTCACTGCACACAGTGCATGGGGCCAGGGGCAGTGCATACGTGATGCTGGGGATGGAGCATGCACTGCATGCAGCGCACAGGGCCAGTCCAGGCCCATGTGCTGGATCCAGTGCTTGCTGTCTGTCAGTGAATCTAATCTAGTTTGTGAACTGGCCCCACACCACTCATCTGACCTGAGTTTGATGCCTCTGGTCTAGATTAAGCAGTACTAATAGCCTGGGGGCGTTCCTCCCAAATCTGTCGTGGACTAGTTTTAGCACTGTGCACTTATGGAATACTTTCTAAGTATTTATGTCTTGACACACCTGTGTAGCATGCCAGTATCATTACTGTGGTTTCTAGAATGAAGAAACAGAGGTTGACAGACTTGGCCAAAGCAGTACAGATGAGTAGTAGAAACCACCATACTCTCATCCCTTCACAACTGCAGCCTCTTGGAGTTGCTGGAAGATGGAAGAGGGTCAGATAGCAAAAACTATGATCCCTTAAAAGGTATAGTGTGGAGATACCAAAAAAAGTGTGAATTTCTCTTCCAGATTAGCAAAGAGGTACGTGAGTCTAAAGTTAAGCAGAAAACAAGGCAAAGTGTCACCAAAGACCAACTTATTTAGAAGGGCATAAGTAGAAATTTGGCAACAGGAGAACAGTGGCAGCATTAATTGCCATGGTTTCTAGAACTGCAGCAACTAGTGCTGCCACCACTCCTATGTTGCCAAATTTGTGGACTCATAGTGTGCCCTGCAGGCTAGATAACACAGCCCCATGTGCCAGATCTCATACCCACAGACAAACCTCACGCACTGAGTTTACACTGGTCCAGTGTGTGAACCAGCCCCATGCCACTCATTCAGCTTGCAGAGCCTGAAGATTGGGAATCACTGATTTAATCCATGATCCTGCTTCCAGTTCTAGCTGGTACTAAATACTTCAGACAAAAATGCAATAACCCTTACAGTGGACAGTTGCAGGAATTTTTTCAGAACATGTTGAGTGAAGTATTTAACTTACAGTTTGCATCTTTATGGCTTTTAATTAAAAATATAATCATGGTCATTTTATACATGAGTATATACATTATAGAGACAGCCTAAGTGCCTTGTGTGGGAGGCACTAGTGGCAGCAGATTTAGACAGGTGCTAGTATTTGGGGAACTTTGCTGCTGGCTGGCAAACTCTGTAACCTGGGATTTGGATGAACTTTTCTATGCCTCTGCTTTCATATCTATAATATGGGGACGATGATAATATATAAAGTGAGTGCAATTTCACCTTAGCAGGGACTGAAAAAAATGTTTTTCTGGACTTGTATTATCATTATCACATGTATCCTGAGGGAACCCTGGAGTTAAGACTGATAATACATACCAGTAACTGCATGGGAAAAGAAGGTTACAGGGATGTTATAATTATACCAGGAAAAATCAATGAAAGTTCAGGAAATTCAAGATTAAGGTTTTGTGGTGAATGTAAGGCATTGCAGTTAGTGCATTTTAATAAATGAAGTTTGAGATGAAACTAACCAACAATTAAAGACACATCAGTGGTTTTTCTTCAGCTGTTTTATATAAACTCCTTGCATGACAAGTAAATTTGCTTCCTTGTGTGTTTGCAGGTGACTGGGTTGAGTGTGCTGTCAAGGTCGATTAAAAATGTTATTGAATGAAATGTTTCACTATTTTTCATTATATTTGTAGTTTCAGAACATCCTGAAAAGTGCTTAGGTAAACACAGAGATCTACCATGTCCTTGTATTCACCATAAAGCGTATTCAAAGAAATAAAGCTGCTGGTTCTGAATTCAGCGTGGATACCGCCAGTATATTCTGTGGTGACCCGCTTTGTTTTAATCCTAACAGTTTGACCCTGTACCAAAAGAGTCTGTCCACTTCCATAACCATACCTCTTTTCTGATAGATTCATAGTCTTTTTTAAAGATTTAGTTAATGGGCACATTTCCAGGCGCTCTGCTCCCCTTTGAAAAAAGAACTAGAGAATGGCCAGATTTGAAGAAACTAGAATTATTTCTCAGCAATTCACCTATTTATGAATTAATTGAGCATAGATTTTTTTTTAATGTGTTTCTCACCAATAGCTTCTCGTGTCTTTTAAAAAGTTTTCAACACTTCTATTTCTTTTGGTTATAGCAGGGTTTGTCAAAAGGGGGTACGTGAGAAGGCTGTAGGGGGTACGTGGGGGCGGAGGACCACCACGCACCATCCTGCACTGCTGTGGAGGTGCCACCCACCCGGCTGGATATGGGGGGCAGGGGAAGCTTGCACGCGGCAGCGTCTGCCACTCTGCGTTGGGCTGTGTGCCATTCCCCACCCCTCTCCATGCGTCCAGCTGCCAGGGGTACACTGCTCTGAATTTGGCTGCCAGGGGTACACTGATCCAAAAAGGTTGAAAACCTGTGGGTTATAGGTTTTTAATTAACCAGTTAATCATGACAGTGTGTTGCATACAGAAAGTAAAATCAAAGAAGAAATGTAAAGTCTATTAATCTTTATAAGAAAAAAGATAGAAGATGCCAAATGTAGTACTCTTGACTTGCATCACCACTTTTTTTTTTTTCTATAGACCTTGGAAAACATCCAGCAGAGCAGGGGTTTGCAGGAGCTTAGCTTGAGGCTAGAACCTGTTCTCTGAAGTGAGATAAGATGTTGAATTCATGTCCTCTGCTGCTTTCTGTGCTACAGGTGCTGTCTTACAAAATAAAGCCATAACAATTGCAAAAAGTCTCGTTAAGTTAAATGATGAGAATGACTCTAATCTAGCCCATTGATAAGACTGTTGGCTATAACCTTTCTACCTGAAGGAAGGCCTCCTGGCAGCAGGATGCTTTGTGAATTTTAGCAGAATTTTAACCATCTGTGGAAGCTGACAATTTTTTTATCTGCTTTCCCCTTTGAGTAATTGTCCACATTCTCATCCTCACTATGGGAGTGCTCACATCCTGAGCCTTTGAGCCTTTGATCAGAAACCTTTTGGTTTAGCCCTGCTCTGCCTTGTCCTTCCTTCTGCCCCTGCACCAAGAGACAAAGGGTGATGTGAACTTTCTGTTTCTCTCAACAACACAGCTGGTGATAAAGCATTTCATATGGCTTACTTTGCAGCCCACACCTTAACAGAAAGACTTTCTTTTGGCTCAGATATTTTAACTATTTTGGGCTTACCTGTTTATAGTATTGCATTTTATTCTTTCCTTTTCAGTTTTCTGGGGCAAGTAAAGGGCATGGATCTAATGTCTTGTCCCCTTCCCTTGCCTTATTTCTGCTGTGCCACAAGGCATCACTGTCTAGGACTTTTACTCCAGAGTATCTGCTCCGTTCCACGGATGACTGAAAGTCTAGCTTTAACTTATTTTTCTGAAGTCTCTCAGTAGTATGCTGCTGCCTGAGTCCCCAGAGATCTAAACTAGCCCCTCATGTGACAGAGGGGTCATGGCTTCAAATGGTCAGACCTGGTGTGTCTATTGTCTGAAGGATTCACTGCCTCAGATGAGAAGTACTGTTTGTACATCTTTCAAATCCAGACCAAGATAGACTAGGAGAAGAAGCTCCAGCTGTTGGGCAGGTTCATCAGACCGGCTGTGGACTTGTATTTGAGGGACTTAGCTCAATACTGAAGGTTACAAGATGGTAAGAAAGGAGGGCTGAAGGCACCTCACAAAGTCATCTAGTCCAGCTCCCTACTGAAGTTAGGATCATCCCTGACTAAACCATTCCAGCCACTTGTCTAACTCAGGAGTGCTCAACCCCTGGGTTGTGCACCAAATCAGACCCATGGAGCCATGGCATCTGGCCCACGTTTTGGGAGGCAGGGGAGCGGTGGCAGTTAGTACTTCCCCCACTGCCAAATTACCAAGCCCTATACAGCCAGATTGGACCAGGGTTGCTCTGCAGGGACTTCTCCCAAACTGTCATCAGGTACCACTTCATTTCATACACCTACATAGTCTTTGATGCCGGGAAGGTTGGCTGTAACTTGCTGCTCAAGTCATTACTCCAAAGGAAAATCCTCTGCCAAGAACTTGATTAGCAGGCCTGTCTCTTCACCCCACCCTCCTGAAACAGCATGTTCCCAGCCTTCGGGATCTTCTACAGAACACTGAGCAGACTCCTCCACTTCCCCACCTGCTAAACTTCCCAGTGCACACTAGCACCAGTTCTGTAATCCAGGGTCGTATACCTCAGCAACAGCTAACTTGAATTTCATTGAATGTTGAGCACTGTGTGGCTGGCACCAGTCATACTGCTCCAGACCCATTTGGGAAATGGAAAGATGACAAGACTGTTCCCAAGGAAATGTTCAGAAGACCGAACCTATTCAGTTAGAGGGCCAGCAGCATAGTGAACTATCAAGCCCAGCTTGCTCACAGTGATTTCAGTCCTCCCCTAGCTGACATCATTCCTGCAGATACAAAGATACTTCCTTCTTCTCCCTAATCTCCAACGGACAGCTAGTAGCTAAAATGACAGTGTAGAGGTCCCAGATACTGTAAGTTTAGCCTCATGTTTGATGGCCACGCCAGTTGTTATGGAGAGATCCTTGTGGCTTCAGAGATGTGGTTCTCCAAAAGAAGTTGGGAATCTTGGCAGAGAACGTTTCTTTTCAGGGTTCTGAGCTCTTTAGCTCTCAAATGAATGAGTAAAGGGTTCTCGTGCAGCCTTGTGTGTACCAGGATTACCCAGAGATACTGATCTGTGCAACCAAGGTAAACAAGCTAGTCAAGCAGCTCTCATAGTAGTTTTTTGGGGGTTTTTTTTAATAAAGGTTGGTTGAAAAAGTGAGCTAGATATATCACACAATATATAATATGCCGCTGTTTTTATTGTTGTGTTTTTATCTAGTATCAAGGCTATGGCCTTGGAAAAAGGTAGACAGTGTAGATATTTTTCACCTTGGTCAATTGCCTTAACCTTTGGACTAGAAGACATCAAGTAAAATTATCAAGCCCTATACCTAGTCACTTTAAAAATGTCATTCAGTACTATAGGACTTTCCCTCTTCTCAGTAAAAGAAGAGACTTCATTAGTATCTTACTGTAATTATTGAAAAAGCAGCAAAGTTCAGTGTTGAACAAAGGTTAGACAAAAGACTGTCTTGTATTGTATCAGAGGAATCTCATGACCCTGTGATTGCAGCAGTTAACGTATCCAATTCCTTCTGCTGGAGGCTAACAGATGCAAACCCCAGAGACTCAGAAGCTCCCAGGGCTAATAATATTGTGTTTTTTCATGTCAGAAGTATTTTTGTGTTTGCAGAAAGAGCCACTTGCACAGCCCTAGCATCTCTCTCTGCCGTGCTTGGAACAGATGTGTGTGTTGTAATATAGACTGTGAACATTGACATCACATGTGGTTCTCATTCCCCCCCATTCATCTTTGAAGCTAATTGGTTCCATCCATTTCAAATGTGTTTGGCTCACCACAGTTATTTGTACTTTCACTCTGTTTATAGTTCTAATGGTGTGATATATATAACATGAAATAAACTCTCGTGACTCAAAGGTTTGAAGAGACTGATACAGAGCACTCAAATTTCGTTCTGGATTTTTTTTTCCAATTATGTCCTCTGCCAGTTCTTCTTTTGCTGCTTATAAAACTATTTAGCTAACTGGTGCCTGTGATGGGGCTTTTTAGTGATGGCTGATGTGGTTATTGCTAATTCTAAGGCAAGGGTAATTACGGAGTTCACGAGATATATAAAATAAATATGAATCTCTCTTACCTTCTCCCCAGTCTGTAAGACAGTACTTTGCAATAAAAAAGAACTTTGCAAAGAAGCTGCCTGTACTATACCTGACCTTTAGTTTCACCAGCACACTTTAACTTACCCTTTGTGTAGTGTCTTTCTCCTGGATCTGAATGGCGACAGCCATCTTTATAACATCACTGCAAATCTTATTCAACGTGTCCTTGTGTCTTTAGTGTGTTAAATCACATAGATTTGAATAGATATTTACATTGTCATAAATTTCCCATGGCATAGTGTCTGGAAGCCTTTACTGACACCAACTGAAAAGACAGAAACAGCGTTAACAAGATAATTTTCTGGTTCTTGCAGTTACAAAGATGGTGTAACTACGGTAATCCTCCATCCAGGTACCCAACCCATTTTGCTTTTCCATTGCTGACCCATAATGTCATCTTCTGCCATATAGAAATACTTCCCTTCATCTAAGACTTTCTTCAACAGAGTACTCAGTATGATAAATACAGTAAAGAACCTCTTTAGCAAGCAAAGATTTGGTGATGTCCAAGGAACGTTCTCTCAAGGCTTTGAAGATGTGTCTTTCCCCCTCACCAATGTAATAGATACCATTGTTCAGTCACTAAAAGAGAATATTACATGATGTTCTTTAGAATCTGGAACCTGAAGAGGATTTGACTAAATACTAATCTAAACATAAGTGGAGAAATGAGCTCTTATAAACTATATTTAATGGAGCTTTGAAATTAGAGTAGGTGACTCATGACTTAAAACAGTTTACAGCTGGTTGAATTAGGGTAATTGCCTACACTGTATACTGCTGGCTTTTGCAACACCACACCTTATAAATGCACCTCATCTGTTCTTATTTCTCCACAAAGTGAGAAGAGTGGTAAAAAAGCTCTTCTCACAGAATTAAACTTTTGCTTTTCCAAAAATATAACCTCTTTTTAGATGCAATTTCAGTATTTACTCTTCATTCAAATTAGGGCTTCATAGGATTTCAGCAGTGAGCCTGTTGCTTTGCCACAGAAGAGAACATAGAAAATTATTTGACACCCTTAGTCTGTGATTATTATTTTAAGGTGAATATAATTTTTATATGAAATTGTAAGTGAACTATGTAAGTTTGTTCTGGTTTAGTATACTTTATATATCTGACAGCTCTTCTGATCAATTTCAGTATTCATCCTACTTATTCAAGTCAATTCCTACATGTTTGACAGACAAGTTTTCCAGAAAGACTTGCCTATAAAGTTTGCATATTGTCCATTGTTTTTTTGCTTTGGTACAGATCAGTTTAATTTTCACCTTTATTACTGTTTTTACCTAAGGAGATAGAGAAGGAGATGAAAAGCACTTAAAAGACTTTGTTTATGCTGCCATTTTTCCCTTTTCTGTCTTTCTCCAGTTAAAACTCAGTTTTTCTTAAGTTTTTAAGTTCTAATTCAGAACTGATTGGATATTAGGGCTGTGAAAGCTTCGGTTCCTGATTCAATTCGGCCTGATTCCGTGGCTGAATCTCCAAATCCAAATTGAATCAGAGGACTCTTTAATCCCTCTGAATTGATTTGGAGAGATTTGGAAAGATTCAGAGATTTGGACATAGACACAGCTTTAAATGTTTTTTCTACATACTTCTAGGTAGGAGGGTCTCATGGGTGCTGGGGTACATAGAGAGTCCCACAGAAGCATGGGGAGGTGCCCAGCACACTCGACAGCAAATCTGGAAGTGGACCAGAAGCACTTCCAGTCCGCTTCTGGGTCTGCAGCCTCCCCTGGCTTGGTGACTGGTGCCTCCTGTGTCTGGGGAGAGCACCTGGGGTCCCCTGCAGCCGATCACGTTCCCCAGCAGACCCGGACATGGACCAGAAGTAATTCTGGTCCACGTCCAGGTTTACCACTGAGCACATGGAGGGCCCCCTTGCACTCCTGTGGGATGATCCATGCGCCCCAGCATTGCAGCAATCACAAGCCACATCTGCTACCTCAACGCATGTAGAAAATTTTTTTAAAGCTGTGTCTATGTCCGAATCACTAATTCTTCAAATTGGCATCGAACCTTCAGATTCAGATTTGGTTGAATCGACAGTGATCTGAATCAACAAATCAAATCACTGTCCCTGATTCGGGCTGAATCTGAGTTGAATAGGGCCTGCTTCGCACACACCTACTGGATATATTTTGCAACCATAATATGAAATTTCTTCAAGAGGAAAAAAGTGAAAATCAAGAAATGACAGGATCTGCAGGTCTTCAGAGCTTTCATTCTTGTTAAAGCTCTGAAGCCAAACAAGTTCTTTGTCACATAGAGGTGGTCCTTACTTGCTGTCACAATTCAAAAGTATTAATTAGTAAGTGCAACCCAGATTCAGCAAGGTACATCAGAAGGTTCTTGACTTTAGCAATATGAGGACCTTATAGGAGTCAAGGCTTGCATGTAAGTACCTTACAGAACTAGGGTTTGGAGAATAATATGGTGATTTCTGTGTTGGATTATACAGGATGTATTATCTAGATAAAAGTAATATTGTTTTTCTTGTGGTCAAATTTATTATATATCAATATTTTCTTTTTTTTTTTCATTCTTGAAACCATTCACTGCGAGTCCTTGTGAACACCATGCCAGTTTACCAGACATCAGCTGTACTGCCCATTGCAGGCTATCTCCAATTCAGTTGTATACATCATGATCAGCACCAGACTGCTCTATATCCCATCTCTTGAGTGCTGAAGTTTTCATTTGTGGGTTAGAACTCATGACTCTGAATGAGAAATAGGCAGCAAGGCCACATTAGAGCCCAGTATACAGACATATTTTTAATGCAGGAAAAGGAAACCTATAGAACCAGTCACAGAGAACAATCCTGTCATACCTGCCATAGCTTCAGAACCTTTAAGCTACCCGTGTCCCCACTGTTTGAGTTTCGTTCTGGGTTCTAAAGATTACAGGCTAATAAAAGGTTACCTGAACTCATACATATTATCCTGCACTCTGAGTAGTACTTTTTAAGAGGCTCTGAGCAGGGCCATAGTAGCTGTCACATGAGATCTGTTATACTGAACTCTTTAACAGGGAAATTTATTAGTATATTCAGTGTGGTGGTCATATGAAAGAAAACTATAGAAAATGTATCTTTTTAATTTCTGGTCTTCAAAACAAAGTTACTTACCCTCTGCCTATGTGGTGAAGCCTGCTAAACTACCTAGGCTTTTATACTATGTACATTGCTATGATTTCTGAGTACAGCATATAGTATATGCCTGACAATCATCTAATGCAGGGGTGGGCAAAATGGTGGATCTGGCTGGTGGCCAGACTCCATTTCCCAGCAGCCCCTGCCTGTGTCAGTGTGGCTGGTTTACATGGAGACCCCAGGAGCAGCAGCCCAGTGACAGCACAGGGCCAGGGTTTCCATGGAGACCAGCCCTAGCAGTGCTGGCAGGGTGCGCAGCTGGGCTGGGAGCTGCTCCGAGGCCAGGGCTGGGATCTTGCAGTGGTGACAGCGTGGTCTGGGGCCAGGGCAAAGCTGAGATCTGCTGCCTGTATGTCCCTGCCTGAGACATGCAGGCAGCATATCGCAGCTCTTCTCCAGCTCTGGACCATACTGTCAAAACTGCAAGATCCTGGCCTTGGCACAGTTCTCACCCTGCCAGCATTGCTAGGGCCAGTCTCCGTGGAAACCCTGACTCTGCCTCTTTTGGCGTCTCCATGGAAACTGGCTGCAGTGATGGGGGTAGGGGGCTGCTGGGAAATAGAGTCTGCTGTGGGCCGAACTTTGCCTGACTTGATCTAATGACATATTTGACTATTCATCCTAGCTCTGTTGCATTACAAAATGTTTCATAGATTTCATAGACATTAGGGGCTGGAAGGGACAATGATCCCAGCAAGATAAGCATCCAAATGCCTTTTGAATGAGTCCAGAGTAGGTGCTTGCAGCACCTCTGGCGGGAGTCTGTTCCAGATAGTCCACTTGGACTATAAAGAAGTTTTTCCTTATGTCCAGTCTAAATCAACCTTCCAGGAGTTTCTGGCCGTTAGACCTAGTTATCCTTTGGGGGGCCCTGGTGAACAACTCTGCTCCCAGATCCTGGTGCACCACCCCCCTTATATACTTATACACTGCCACCAAGTCCTCCCTGAGCCTTTTCTCCAGGCTGGAGAGTCCCACTTCACCCCTCTCTGCCTGGGTTTCCATATCTATACAAGATTGCTCATATCTTATGAGAGTGAGACTTTGCATTGTTTCAGTCTGCAGAAAAGGAATTGCAAGATGTCACTACAGAAGAAGGGGGAGGAGGTTTCCAGTCCGTGTCAATCTTCCAATCTTATATACGTGTACTTTTGTCATACTTTTATTGTAGGAGTCAGGTCACAATGCATTTCATCTCAAATATGAGCTGTAACCTATAGTAACATTATTACCTTTTTTGATCATTTAGCTATCATTAACTGCTGAGTAACCTTGGATCCTTCCAGGGCATCACAAAGGGAAAAAACGTTGCCCTCTCAATGCCCATACCTAGCACACAGACTACTGAATATCCTTCTGTGACATGTCCTTTTTTGAGTAGCCGTGTTAGTCTGATGTCAGGCAGAAGGCAAGGTCAATTTGCACTTCAGAGACTAAGTACATCAGAGGTTCATAAGCTTTTGTAAGCAGCAGCTTACTTCACCAGATGCTTATAACTGTATTTTATTTGTTCTTTGTGCTGCATATATAAATAAACTACCACTTTATGTTTTACAATGAATGAATTAGATGTTATATTGGAGAAAACACTAGGTTTTTTAATGGAATAGCATTGTGCTGTCCTATAAGAAAAGACACAGCAGGGCTTCTTACTTTATCAGAAACTAAGCTGTTGCTTATAAAAACTTATGCCTCTCTGATTTAGTCAGTCTGTAATGTGCAATCTACCCTGCCGTGTTCTTTCTTGTAAGAGAAGAGAATGTTATTCCCTTCAGAAATATTAGTTGGTACTTTCTCCATTATAATGTTGGTGATCTATTTCCATATACAGCAGCAAGAACAAATAAAATATATACAATATAAATATCAAAATAAAATATGCAGTTCTAAATTTAATTGTTAGGTTAATGATCTCCCCCAAAAGTGGTCTACTAACATGCAAATAAAGTTCTGTTTTACTGGGAAAATAATCTGTTTATTCTCAGCTACGTGACCCTTTTACTCCCAGCAGCTGAGAATGATTTTCCATAAGTAACTAAACAAAACATACTTACATGATTATATTGATGCACAAGACCAGAATCAAATCTGTTTCACTGCTCTAAACTGAACTGGTTCTGCAGGTACAATGGAAGCAAATATAAATGGAAGAATGGATTTAATTCATTGAAATCCACAGATCCATAAATTCTGTGACTCAACAGATCTGATTCCATGTTTGTACGAAGAGTTAAGGAAAAAGTTGAGGATGCTCATGCATCTCATTGCATCAGTGTCTCAAATGACATGGTTATTTATTGCCTTTGCTGTTTTCTATCCAGAGAGTTTTGATGCTAGAGCTGTTTATTTTTTTCTTAATTTGAAAAAATTTTAAATACTGGAGAAATTTTCTGGAGAAACAGGGACCAGACTAAGTCTGTTGTTCTCTCCAAATTAATTGGGGGGGGGTGTTGAAGGGTTCCTTCTTTTTCTTAACTGCTTATAGAAAAGGCATAAAATATGTAGATATCTATCCCCAAAAATCAAAATTTGGAAAATGTACAAGCTACTGGAAGCGGGGTTAGGATAGAAGATCCTGTGTGGCCAGCTTATAATAATGGTTTTCGTTGCGAGTCATGAAGATACTTTTGGAAAATATTGAATCACAGAATCATAGAATCAATGAGTCGGGAGGGACCTAGACAGATCATCTAGTCCGACCCCCTGCCATGGGCAGCAAGGAGCACTGGGGGTGGCAGGGGTCATAAGATGCCAGCCAGGTGCCTATCTAGTCTCCTCTTGAAGATTTCCAGGGAAGGTGAGAGCACCACCTCTCTGGGAAGCCTATTCCAGGCTCTGGCCACCCTTACAGTGAAGTAGTTCTTCCTAATATCTAACCTAAACCTATCCTCCCTCAGCTTGTGGCCATTGTTCCTGGTGACTCCAAGGGGGGCCCTGGTGAACAGACTTTCCCTGAGTCCCTGCTGCTGGCCCCTGATAAGGTTGTAGGCAGCCACAAGA
>NW_017729029.1:4075105-4078610 GCF_001723915.1 Gavialis gangeticus
GCCCCAAGGATAGCCTCCTTGAGGAAGGACCACCTTTCCTGGACCCCCATACTAGCTACCCCCTAGGCTCTGAGTGCCTCCCTGACTACTGCCCTGAGCACATCGAAGTTGGCTTTCCTAAAGTCAAGCATTTGCGCTGTGCTAGTTACCCTCCCCACCTTTCTCTGAATAGCAAACTGGATCATTTCATGATCACTGTCCCCTAGCCTCCCTTGTACTAGCATCAGGTCGTCCCCTGTACCCCCATCAGGTCATCCCCAGAGGCTAACACCAGATCCAGTATGGCATCTCCCCTAGTGGGGATGAGTACCTCCTGCACGAGGTGTAGGTCCTGTACACACATCAGGAACCTTCGCGAGTGGCTAGACCTGGCCAACTGCTCCTCCCAGTTGATGTCAGGGTAATTCATATCACCCATGACCACAACATCCTTTGCATGCATGGCCTCCCCCAGCTGCCTGGAGAATTCCAGATCCAGCTCTTTCTCCTGGTAAGAAAATATAAAATGAAATCTACAAAATCTCAGAAAGCCCTGGCAAGGAGAAATAAATTTTACTTCCTGCTCAGATTTAAGACTTACAATTCTGTTACATTAATGCTTTTTTTCTTCAGGGGCGTCTCTTACTCTACCATGTCCTGCACTAAAATTATATTTGGGACCTTACATCAATAGAATCATAGAAAATTAGAGTTGGAGGGGACCTCAAGAGGTCATCTAGTTCAACCCCCTGCTCAAAGCAGGACCATCCCCAACTATTAACATCCCACACAATTTGCAGGTACATAGGTCTCTAATATGGTGAATTGCACGTACTTTACTGACAGCATAGGACATCTGTGCTAATACTGTCAATCACATCCTTACTGTAAGAGAAATCAAGTGTTTACATGAGGGAGTAATATCTGTATTTAGATAGATAGAACAGATAGATAATAATTGTATATGTACTATAGGGTATGTGTAAAATATATATATGCATTTTTTTTATTGCTCAGGGAAAACTAAAAACAAGGAAGAGACCAGCTACTCCCCTACTGATGCCCAGCAAATATTTCCAGATTATCGTTTAGGAACGCTTTCATCCAGGGGTGGATCCTAGCAGGATGCAGTGGTGCTCTTGCACTATCCTTTGATTCCTGCTCTACCTAAACTTTAAAACCAGCTGCCTGGGAGACACAGTAGCATTTCTCTTCAGTCTGTGCTAAGGGAGTCAATTGACTTTGTGGCTCATTATAATCTACCAGATTCCGCTAATCTCTTGTCACTCAACAGGTGTTAACAAGGTCTGTCCTTTTTAATCATTGTGATTTTCCATTAATCAAATTATCCTTTCTTCTACAATTTTGCTGTCTGTTAGCTATTACTGGTAATATTTATCGTGTGTTTCACAGCCCTACAGATTGTTTTTAGTTCTAGCTAAAACCTTAACTTGGGTGTGGTAATATTAATATAGGTGAACATTAACTCAGGTGTGGAAATGATTGACAGTGAAGTGTTAGATGCATAGTCAAGATGTTCAAGAAGTAGGGCTGTCAATTAATCACCGTTAAATTGTGTGATTAATGCGTTAATTAGTTCTTGTGTTAATTTTTTTAACATGTTAATTGTGCATACGGTTCTGATACCTACACCCAGGCTCCACTTAGCTGCCATCACCACCACCTCTGGGCTGCCCAATGGGGCAGCAGTGGCAGTGCAGAGGAGCCACAGGGCAGCCTGGGCATGGGCTCCAGGCAGCTGCAGCAGGAAGGTGAGACTTGGGGGGCTGAGTTGATGAAGGTAACACACACACCTGCAGCATGCACCTGTCCAGGAATGCAGCCCAGCGACATGTAGGTAAGTCTGTGAGGCAGGGACAGATCAAGGCCCCCACAGTGAGGCAGGGTGTAGGGCAGGGGTTGAAGTGAATGGAGGCCCAGGGGCGGGGCAGGTCGTTGTGCAGATTTGTGCATGGGGCAGTAGCAGGCTGTCCACTGTGGGCTGGCATTCTGCACCCTGCTGCCTTGCCCTGGGAACCATGTGCTGGGTACACATCCAATGCCCACCCAGTGGTGGGAAGCACAAAATGATGTCAAGCGGTTCCTGAGGCAAAGGCATCAGGCCCCATGACCCACCACAGCCGCGGGGCCCCATTCACTCCAGCCTTTGCCCCACTCCCTCCCTCACTGTGGGGGTTTCAATCTGCAACCTCCCCTTCCCTCTCCTTTGGCCCCTTCCGCTCTACAGACTTATTTGCTGGGTGCTGCTCTACACACTGCTGTGCTACTTTCCTGCAGGGTTACCATGTTTCTAGTTTCAAAAAGAGGACACCTGTTTGTGGGGGGGAGCAGTGATATGCCCATGTCCTGCCCCTGCCCCTCACTCCCAGGCCATACCCAGCCCTGCTACTGCCCCTCACTCCTGGCCCACAGTACCCTGCATCCTGCTAGGGCATACAGGGACTACCCCTCCCCTCCTACCCTGGGCTTCATACCCCACAGCCCCCACACCTTCACAAATTCTCCCTTCACATATGCACCCCACAACCACCCCCCAACACTACAAAGTACCTGCACAATTTTGCATCATTTTGAGTTTTTCTGCACATAATTTTGAGTTTTTAGCTGTGCAATTAAAATTGCAATCAATTGCAACTAATTTTTTTAATCGTGCAACTAATTGTGATTAAATTTTTAAATTCTTTGACAGCCTTATTAAGAAAGCTATGTTTTTTGTTATGAATCTGAAGTAGAGGTGTACCTTTAACTATAATGCCTATAGAACTAGTAAAACAATATCTTTGGACTATTTTGCCTAGTTTATTGTGTTTTTTAAACTTAATGTATAAACTAGCAAATTACAGGTTTCCCTCACTTTATGTGGGTTCTGTATATGCAATGACCCTTTTTATACTCAAAATTCATTATATGAGATTCTGCATAAAGGGAATCCACTTTACAAGGTAACAAATAGAGATACGTTCCAAGACATCGACTGCATCAGCAGCAGGTAAGTCGGCTGGGGTGGCACTGGGCTCTTCCTGGTGTGGGGCTGGGCTGGGCTGGGCTGGGCTGGGCTGGGCTGGGCTGGGCTGTGCTCAGCGTGGGTGGCAGCTGTACTGAGAAAGGATCTACAGAGGGGCTGTAGCCACCCCAAGATTCACCGTAGTCTCCCCCAACCTTCCCCTCCCAGTGCCACCACCACCCACCCCGAGCGCAGAGTGACCCAACACCACCTCTCCTCTGCCGCCAGTGGTGAGGGAGGGAGTGTGGCTGGGCTAGGGCTGCGGCAGAGGCAAGCACTACCCAGTCGGGGCCCCAGCGGAGAGACGCAGCTCCTGCTGCCACAGGCTGCTGCTGTGCGTTGGGGCCGGGGGCCGCACCGGGCTCTTTTCTGCAGGAGGGATTGGGCTGGCCTGGGCTGCACTGCGCTTGGGGCGGGCAGCAGCAGTATTGGGAGTGGGATCAGGGGGGCTACAACAAATTTTGGGGTGGCTGCAACCCACCCCCCCTAACCCCCCGCCCA